>NC_133511.1:119317500-119625681 GCF_049354715.1 Callithrix jacchus | reverse complement strand
TTTTCTCCACAACCTCACCAGCATCTGTTATATTTTGACTTTTAATAATAGCCATTCTGACTGGTGTGATATGGTATCTCGTTGTGGTTTTGATTTGCGTTTCTCTAATGATCAGGGATGTTGAGCTTTTTAAATATGATTGTTGGCCACATGTATGTCTTCTTTTGAAAAGTGTCTGTTCATGTCCTTTGCCCATTTTTTTCTGGGATTTGTTTTTTTCTTGTAAATTCATTTAAGTTCCTTATAGAAGCTGGATATTAGACTTTTGTTGGATGCATAGTTTGCAAAAATTTTCTCCCATTGTGTAGGTCGTCTGTTTATTCTCTTGATATTTTATTTGGCTGTGCAGAAGCTTTTTAGTTTAACTAGATGCAATTTGTCAATATTTGCTTTTGTTGCAATTGCTTTTGGCATCTTTGTCATGAAATCTTTGCCTGTGCCTATGTCCTGAATGGTATTGCATAGGTTTTCTTCCAGGGTTTTAATAGTTTGGGTTTTACATTTCAGTCTTTAATCTATCTTGAGTTGATTGTAAGGAAGAGGTCCAGTTTCAGTCTTCTTCATATGGCTATTTCAGCATCATTTACTGAACAGGGAATCCTTTCTCCATTGCTTGTTTTTGTCAGGTTTGTCAAAGATCAGATAGTTGTAGGTGTGTGGTCTTATTTCTGGGTTCTCTATTCTGTTCCATTGGTCTATAGTGTTTGTTCTTGTACTAGTACCATGTTGTTTTGGTTATTGTAGCCTTATAGTATAGTTTGAAGTAAGGTAGTGTGATGCCTCCAGCTTTGTTCTTTTTACTCAGGATTGCCTTGGCTATTCAGCCTCTGTTTTGGTATGGATTTTTAAATAGTTGTTTTCTTGTTTTGTGAAGAATGTCAATGGTAGTTTAATGGGAATATCATTGTGTCTACAAATTGCTTTGGGCAGTATGGCCATTTTAATGATATTGATTCTTCCTATCCATGAGCATAGAATGTTTTTCCATTTGTTTGTGTCATCTCTGGTTTCTTTGAGCAGTGGTTTGTAATTCTTCTTGTAGAGATCTTTCACGTCCCTGGTTAGCTGTATTCCTAGGTATTTTATCCTTTTGTGGCTATTGTGAATGGGAGTTCATTCTTGATTTGGCTTTTGGCCTAACTGTTATTGCTGTATAGGAATGCTAGTAATTTTTGCACATTGATTTTGCATCTGAGACTTTGCTAGAGTTGCTTATCAGCTTAAGAAGCCTTTGGCCTTTGCCCATGGTTTTTTTTTTTAGACAGAGTTTTGCTCTTGTTACCCAGGCTGGAGTGCAGTGGCACAATCTCAGCTCACTGCAACCTCTGCTTCCTGGATTCAAGCAATTCTTCTGCCTCAGCCTCCTGAGTAGCTGGGATTAGAGGTGAGTGCCACCACACCCAGCTAATTTTTTGTGTTTTTAGAAGAGACAGGGTTTCATCATGTTGCCTAGGCTGGTCTTGAACTCCTGACCTCAGGTGATCCACCCGCCTCAGGCTCCCAAAGTGCAGGGATTACAGGTGTGAGCCACTGAGCCTGGCCTGCCCATGTTTTTAATTGGGTTGTCTTTTTATTGTTCAGTTGTGAGAATTCATTATATATTTTAATACAAGTCTTTTATCAGATATATAATGTGCAAATGTTTTCTTCCAGTCTCTTGGTATCTCTTTATTTTCTTGATAGTGTCCTTTGATGCACAAAGACATTTGATAAAGTCCAATTTATCTATTTTTTTAAATTAAAAAACTTTTTTTCTGCCCACCCCACCCCCCTATTTATTTCTTTCATTGTTCATGATTTTGATATCTTATCTCAGAATTCATAGGCAACATGAAAAAACACTCAACAGCATTAGTCATCAGGAAAATGCAAATCAAAATCACAATGAGATATTACTTCACACTCAATACGATGTCTATAACAAAAAAATGGAAGAGAACAAGGTTGAAGAGGATGTGCAGAAATCAGAACTCTCATAAATTTCTGGTAGAAGCTGGGTGTGGTGGCTCATGCCTGTAATCCCAGCACTTTGGGAAGCCAAGGCAGGTGGATCATGAGGTCAAGAGATTGAGACCATCCTGACCAACATGGTGAAACCCTGTCTCTGCTAAAAAATTCAAAACTTAGCTGGGCATGGTGGTGCATGCCTGTAGTCCCAGCTACTTGGGAGGCTGAGGCAGGAGAATTACTTGAACCCGGGAGGCGGAGGTTGCAGTGAGCCGAGATCGTGCCACTGCACTCCAGCCTGGTGCCTGGTAACAGAGCAAGACTCTGTCTCAGAAAAAAAAAAAAAAAAATTCTGGTAGAAATGTAAAATGGTTCGGCCACTGTGGAAAACAGTTTGGGAACTCTTCAAGAAGTTAAATATAAAAAAACCATTTGATCCAGATATTCCACCTTTAAAAATACATCCAAAAGAATTGAAACAGGTATTTAAACAATACTAAAAGGAATTGAAACAAGTACTTAAATAGTAGCACTATTCACAAAGGTCAAAAATTGGAACCAGCACAAATGTCCATCAAAACCTGAATAGGGTCAGGTGTGATGGCTCACGGTTGTAATTTCAGCATTTTGGGAGGCCAAGGCTGGGGGATCACTTGAGCCCAGGAGTTTGGGACCAGCCTTGTTGATATAACAAGTCTCCATCTCTATGAAAAATGAAAAAAACAAAAAAAAAACCAGTCAGGTATGGTGGTGCACACCCATAGTCCTAGCCACTCAGGAGGCTGAGGTAGGAATATCACTTGAGCCCAAGAGTTCAAGGCTGCAGTGAGCTATGATCGCACAACTGCACTACAGCCTAGGCAACCGAGCAAGACCTTTTGTCTTAAAAAAAAAAATAAATAAATCGTGGTATATACATACAATGGTATATTATACAATTTAATTAATTAATATCATTAAATTAAGTGAATTGCTTTACTTAATATTAATATATTAAATTAAAATAGTACCCAGCTATAAAAAGTAATGAAGAATTCAAAGTTGCTACTATATGAATGAACCTCAAAAACACCATGCAAAGTCAATGAAGCCAGACGCAAAAGGTCACATGTCATAGGATTCCATTTATATGAAATATCAAAATGGGTCAATCCTCAGGGAGAGTGCAGATAAATGGTGACCAAAGGCTGAAGAGATGGAAGAGAGAATGGGGAGAAACTGCTTAACAGATATGAGATTTTATTTTGCAGTGATGGAAATGTTTTGGAACTAGGTAAAGGGGGTAGTTGTGTAACATTATGAATATACTGAATTGTTGACTTCAAATTTGGTATTTTATCTTACATTAATTTTGCCTCAATAATTTTTAAAAAGAATCCATGAACAAATCCAAGGTCATGAAGATTTACCTGTTTTTTCCTTTTAAGTGTTTGATACATTTAGCTTTTACATTTCAATCTCTGATCCATTTTGAATTTTTTTTGTATATGATGAGAGGTATAGTCCAACTCTTTGCTGGCTGTTCAGTTGTCTGGCACTATTTATTGAATAGGTTGTTCTTTCTCCCATTGAAAAGTCTTGGCACCCTTGTCAAAATCAGATAACCAAATAGACCCATGGTTTTATTTCTGGAGTCTCAACTTTATTCCACTGATCTATACATCTGTCCTTTACCAGTACCCCACTCCCTTGATTATCCTTGCTGTGTAGTAACTTTTGATACTGGGAAGTGTGAGTCCTCCTATTTTGTTCTTCCTTTATAAGATTGCTTTGGCTTTTCTGGGTTCCTTGCAATTCTGCATACTTTACAATCAGCTTGACAATTTCTACAAAGAAGCCATCTATCTCAATTAGAATTAGAAATATTTCTACCAGAAGTCTCTATTAGAAGTCTTTAATAGTGATTATAATAAATCTTTGGATCAGTTTGTGGAGTATTGTCATCTTAACAAATTAAGTCTTTCGATCCATGAATATGGGATGTTTTTCCATTTATTGATATCTTTTAAAATTTCTTTCAATAATGTTTTATAATTTTCAGATAAAAGTTTTACACTTACTTTGTTAAACCTATCTGGGAATAACCAGATAATAATTTGTTATATTATTTGGAAATAACCAGATAATTTATTCTTTTTGTGCAATTGTAAGTGGAATTGTTTTCTTTTCATTTTTAATTGACAAATAAAAATTGTATATATTTATGGGGTACAATGAGATGTTTTCATATATGTATACATTTGGAATGATTAAATCATACTAATTAATATATCCATCATCTCACATACTTATCATCTTGGGGCAATAGGTCTCAAAACCAAATTTATCCTAACTGGAATGTTCACCTTTTGACCAATATTCCATCTCCCACCCCAGCCTCTGGTGACCAGTATTCTACCCTCTACTTCTATGAGTTTAACGTTTTTGGTTTCCATATACAAGTGAGATAATTAAGTATTTCTCTCTATGCTTGGCTTATTTCACTTAGCATAATGTCCTCCAGGTTCATCCTTGTTGTCCCAAGTGACAGAATCTTTTTTTTTTCTTCTTCTTCTTTCTCTCTATCTTTTTTTTCAGATGTGGTTTCACTCTCATTGTGCAGGCGGTGCACAATGTGCAATGGTGCAATCTCAGCTCACTGCAACCACCGCCTCCTGGGTTCAAGTGATTCTCCTGCCTCAGCCTTCTGAGTAGCTGGGATTACAGGCATATGCCACCATGCCCGGCTAGTTTATTTTTTTATTTGCTTATTTTTAGTAGAGATGGATTTTCCCCACATTGGCTAGGCTGGTCTTGAACTCCAGGCCTCAGGTGATTCGCCTGTCTCGGCCTCCCAAAGTGTTGGGATTATAGGCATGAGCCACTGTGCCCAGCCATCTTTTTTTTTTTTTTAAGGATAAATAGTATTCCACTGTGCATATATACTGCAATTTAGAAAAATGCATTAATCTATTGTACACTTAGGTTGTTTCTACACCTTAGCTATTGTGAATAATACTGCAATGAACAAGGGAGTGTAGATATATATCTAATAAACTGATATCAGTTCCTTTGGCTGTGTACCTAGATGTGGGATTACTGAGTCATATAATAGTTCTATATTTTTTTAACTTTTAGAAGAAACTTCACACTGTTTTTCATATGACTGTACTATTCCACATTCCCATCAACAGTGTATAAAGATTCTCTTTTCTCTGTATTCTCACCAATTCTTATCTTTTATCTTTCATATAATTACCATTCTAAGAGGTGTGAAATAATATCTCATTATGGTTTTAATTTACAGTTTCTTGATGATTTATGATGCTGAGCATTTTTAATAGGCCTGTTGGCCATTCCTATGTCTTCTTTTGAGAAATGTCTACTCCAGTCCTTTGTCTATTCTTTAATCAGGTTATTTGTATTCCTACTACTGAGTTGTTTGAGTTTCTTATATAATTTGAATATTTACCCCTAATAAGAGGAATGGTTTGCAAATATTTTTTACCAGTCCATAAATTGTGTTTTCACTGTGTCAACTGTTTCCTTTGCTGTGCAGAAGCTTTTTAGCTTGATGTAATCCCAATTGTCTGTTTTTGCTCTTGTTGCCTATGCTTTCAGGGCCACGTCCAAAAAATGTGGCTGGGATTACAGGTGTGAGCCACTGCGCCTGGCCCATCCCACAACCAGATCAATGTAATGGAGATTTCCCTGATGTTTTCTTTTAGCAGTTTTATAGTTTTCAGATTTACATTGAAGTCTAGTCCACTTTGAATTGGTTTTTTATATAGTGTGATATTAAAGTCCAATTTTATTCTTCTGCATGTAGATATCCAGTTTTCCCAACACTATTTACTGAAGAGACTACCCTTTCTCCATTGTATATTGTTGGTATGATTGTTAAAAATCAATGGAGCTTTGTCAGATGGGTAGACTGCAAACATTTTCTCCCATTCTGTAGATTGCCTGTTCATGCTGATGCTGTGAAGCTCTTTAGTTTAATTAGACAAGGAACTTAAACAAATTTACAAGAAAAAAAACCAACCTCATCAAAAAGTGGGCAAAAGATATGAACAGATGTGTCTCAAAATAAGACATTTATGTGGCCAAGAAACATATGAAAAAAGCTCATCGTCACTGGTCATTAGAGAAATGAAAATGAAATCCACAATGAGATTCCAGCTCACGCCAGTTAGAATGGGAATTACGAAAAGTCAGGAAACAACAGATGCTGGTGAGGCTGTGGAGATATAGAAATGCTTTTACACTGTTAATGGGAGTGCAAATTAGTTCAATTATTATGGAAGGCAATGTGACAATTCCTCAAGGATCTAGAATCAGAAATACCATTTGACCCAGCAATCCCATTACTGGGTATCTATCCATAGGATTATAAATCATTCTACTATAAAAACACAGGCACATGTATGTTTATTGCAACACTATTTACAATAGCAAAGACTTGAAGCCAACCCAAATGACCATAAATAATAGACTGAATAAAGAAAATGTGGCAGATATATACCATGGAATACTATGCAGTCATAAAAAAGAATGCACTCATGTCCTTTGCAGGGACATGGATGAAGTTGGAAGCCATCATTCTCAGCAAACTAACACAGGAACAGAAAACCAAACACTGTATGTTCTTACTCATAAGTGGGAGTTGAACAATGAGTGCACATGGACAAAGGGAGGGGAACATCACATATTTGAGCCTGTCAGGAGGCAGAGGGCAAGGAGAGGGAGAGCATTAGGACAAATACCTAATATGTGTGGGGCTTAAAACCTTGATGATGGGTTGATAGGTGCAGCAAACCACCATGGCACATGTATACTCTATAACAAACCTGCACGTTCTGCACATGTATCCCAGAACTTAAAGTAAAATAATTTTTTTAAAAGCAATGGACTATAGGTGTGTGGGGTTATTTCTGGGTTCTCTATCCTGTTTCATTGGTCATTGTGTTTGTTTTTAATGTCAGCACCATGCCATTTTGATTACTATAGCTTTTTAGTATATTTTGAGATCATCTTTGTGATGTCTGCAGCTTTGTTCTTTTTGGTCAAGATTGCTTTGCTATTTGTGGTACTTTACGGTTCCACATAAATTTTAGTATTATTTTTTCTATCCTGTGAATAATGACATTGGAATTTTCATAGGCATTGCATTGAATCCATAGATTGCTTTGGGTAGTATGGATTAAAACAATACTAATTATTCCTATTCATTAACGTGGGATATATTTCCATTTATTTGTCTCCTTCAATTTTTTCACCAATGGTTTATGGTTTTTAGTTTCAGTTTAGTTTCAACCTCGTCAGATAAATTTATTCCCAAATATTTTATTCTTCTTTGTGTTATTATAAATAAAATTGTTTTCTGAACTTCATTTTCAGATTGTTCATTGCAAGTATGTATAAATACAATTAAATTTTTTTTTTAATTTTTTATTGGATTATAGGTTTTGGGGTACATGAGCAGAGCATGCAAGACAGTTGCGTAGGTACACACATGGCAGTGTGCTTTGCTTTTCTTCTCCCCTTCACCCACATTTGGCATTTCTCCCAAAATGTGGCACATATACACCATGGACTATTATGCAGCAATCAGAAATGATGAGTTCGTGTCGTTTGTAGGGACATGGATGAATCTGGAAAACATCATCCTCAGCAAACTGACACAAGAACAGAAAATGAAACACCGCATGTTCTCACTCATAGGTGGGTGATGAAAAATGAGAACACATGGACACAGAAAGGGGAGTACTAAACAATTAAATTTTTAATATTAATTTTATGTCTTGAAAATGTGCTGAATTCATTTATTACTTCCAATAATTTTTTCGTGGATTCCTTAGGATTTTCTACATGTAAGATATGTTATCTTCTTTTCCAATCTGGATTCCTTTAATTTTTTTTTTCTTGCTTAATTGCTCGGCCTCGGACCTCTAGTAAAATGATGAGAGCCTTGTCTTGCTTCTAATCTTAGTGGGGAAGCATCCTGTCTTTGACCATTAAATACGACGTTGTCTGGGGTTTTCTACTGAGGTCTTTTATCAGGTTGAGGAAATTCCTTCCTATTCCTAGTTCATTTAGTTGTCTGTATCATAAAGCAGTGTTGGATTTTGTTAAGTGATTTTTCTTCATCTATTGAGATAATCATGTGATTTCTGGTTTTTATTCTATTGACATGGTGTATTACATTAATAGATTTGGGGATGTTAAATCAACCTTGCATTTCTGCAAAAAGTCCCACTGAATTATATCTGTTTATATGTTGACTGATTTGGTTTACTATTATATTGATGAAAATTTTTGCATTCCTGTTTATAAAACATATTAGTCTGTAGTGTTCTTTTCTTGTGGTATCTTTAGTTTTGGGATTAGAGTAATATTAGCTTAGAATGAGTTAGAAAGTTTTCCCCTCTTACATTTTTTGGAAAAGTTTATGAAGAGTTGGTATTAAGTATTCTTTAAATGCGTGGTGTAATTCAGTGATGAACCCATTGGGCCTAGACTATTCTTTGTGGGTAGTTTTTGGATTGCTGATTTAAACTGTTCACTTGTTACAGATCTGTTCAGATAGGTTATTTCTTCTTGAGTCAGTTTTGGTAGCTTGTGTCTTTCTAGGAATATGCCTACTTCATCTAAGTTACCTTCACTGGCATACAATTGTTCATAGTATTCCATATGTAATTTTTGTAAGGCTGTTACTAATGTCCCCTTTTTTATTTCTGATTCTAGTAATTTAAGTCTTCTCTCTTTTTCTTGGTCAGTCTAGCTAAAGTTTGTCAATTTGTTGAGATTTTCAAAGAACCAGCTTATTATTTCACTGATTTTCCCTATTGTTTTTCTACTCTGTTTCACTAATTTCTGCTCTAATCTTTTCTCTTCTGTTTGCTTTAGATTTAATTTGCTCTTCTTTTTTCAGTGCTATAGGTAGGAAGTTCAACTATTGATTTGAGATCTTCTATCTTAACATAGGCATATATAGCTATCTAAGTGCTTCTTTAGTTACATCCCACATTTTTTTTTTTTTTTTTTTTTTTTTTGAGGCAGAGTTTTGCTCTGTCACCAGGTGCCAGGCTGGAGTACAGTGGTGCAGTCTCGGCTCACTGCAGTCTCCGCTCCCTGGGTTCAAATACTTCTCCTGCCTCAGCCTCCCTAGTAGCTGGGACTATAGGTGGATGCCACCACGCTAATTTTTGTAATTTTTTAGTAGAGACGGGGTTTCACCATGTTGGCCAGGATGGTCTCGATCTCTTGACCTTGTGGTCCGCCTGCCTTGGCCTCCCAAAGTGCTGGGATTACAGGCGTGAGCCACTGTGCCCGGCCCATCCCACAATTTTTTAACATGTGTGTCTTCATTTGCATTAGTCTTAAAATATTTTTCTAATTTTCCTTTTAATTTCTTCTTTCATCTATTAGTCATTTGGAGTGTTTTTTAAAATTTCCACATATTTGTCCTTTTCTCAAATTTCTTTCTGTCATTGATTTCGAATTGCATTCCACTGGGGTTGGAGATTTTATTATTATCTCTATTCTTTTACATTTTTTGGAGTTTGTTTTATGGTCTATCCTATGCTCTATCTTGAAAAGTTTTCATGTGCACTTGAGAAGAATGTACGTTCTGTTCTCACTGGGTGCAGTGTTCTATAGATATCGGTTGGGCCTAATTGGTTTATACTATTCAAGTCTCCTATTTCCTTGAACTTCTGTCTAGTTGTTCTCTTCATTATTGAAAGTGGGGTATTGAAGCCTCTAATATTGATGACTTGTTATTTCTCCCTGAAGTTCTCAGCTTTTTGCTTTGCATGTTTTATTAGATACATGTATATTCTGCTATTGTTTTAATTACTACCTCATATAATTTTGTATCTCAAGGAAGTTGCAAAAAGAGAGCAAATATTTATAGTTTTTGTTATTGTAACCTTATTCTTATCTTTTCTGAGTCTCTTCTTTTGTTCTTGGGTATTTGAGTTAACATTTTGGATCATTTCTTTAGCCCAATACGACCTTGCTCCCCACCACATCCTACTTCCTTTGTGCTGTTATTGGCAAGTAACATGTCTGTATATTTCAGGCTTAACCATACATCGTATACATATTGTTTAATACAATTGCTTTTTAAATCAGTTAAAATAAGAAAAATATACCCTTAGGCTGTCTTCTATAACTGCATACTTGCCTTTTCCAGTGCTCTTTTGTGTTGTTGTTTTACTTGCTTTCAGCCTAAAAAACCTCCTTTAGTACCTTTTGAATGGCAGGTCTGCTAGCAACAAATTCTCTCAGTTCTTGTTTATCTGGGAATGTCTATTATTTCATCATTTTTAAAAGACAGCTTTTCTGGGTGCTGCCTTCTGTCTTCGTTGTTTCTAGTGAGAAGTCAACAGTTCATCCTATTGAGGTTTCTTTGTAAAAGATGAGTCATTTTTCTCTTTCTGTTTTTGATGTTTTTCTTCTTGTCTTTGGCTTTCAGCGTTTTTACTACAATGTATCTTTGTGTTTATATATTGAAAGCAGGACCTTGGTGTTTCATCCCTTTCCTTGTTGGCCCTGCATAAGCACAGTTTATGTGCTCAATAAATGGTGAATGATAGAGAACCAAATTACTTGGGGACTCATAGCTCTGAATTTTTCAGAATTTCATAGCTCTGAAATTCTGCATGAGAAGGGTGGGGGAGTTCTATTCTTTAAGTTGCAGTGGTTCATCTATCTCACTACTCATTATTTCCAGAGACTCAGTAAAGACTGGGGTTCTGATCTGCTCCTCCATTCCATGGAAGGGAGACGAAAGTTGAATGGAATAAGAGAGCTCAAAGATAATCTACTCCCTGGGTATTGGTTTAAGGAGCCCAGGCGTTGAGGGGAAGGAATTGGATCTGAGCACCAAACTTGTATACTCTGCCCTCCAGGGAAGGTCTTTGATCTTGACTGGATGTCCAGAGAAGCCTAACATTGCTTCCATTGCCCTTGGGGATAGACCAGGGCAGATAAGTATAATTATTAAAAAATTCTACTTTTTGCCTCCCAGTGGCCAGAGGGAAGGGGGGTACTTTGGCCCTGGGACTTTTGTGCTCTCCTCTGCCTGTCCCCCAAGGCTCTGCTCTGAGCTACTGCAGTGAGTCCAAGTAGGACTTATCAGGTGAGATCTGGGCAAGCGGGGCTGCCAGGAACATCAGTAGCAGGGACCATGAAGGTAAAATCCCTGTTATGCATAAACAATAATATATTATTACCATTTTAGATGTATCAACTCAATAGTACATAGATACACACTACACACACACACACACACACACACGCATGCACACACACAAATGTATATACCCAGATTTTTCTGGTGCGATCTCCATATGTTAATACTTTAGGTGGGAATATTCAATCTGGAAAGGTCAAGAGTCATCAGCTTCAGATGGAAAAGGTAGTGACCGAAGGAGACACAGGACACTGTGCTCACCTATGAATATTTTTCTTTTAACAGAATTTGAATATCTTGGTTATACCTGCATTTTCTATTTCAGATGAATTTGTTACCACAGGTCTTAGCCCTTCCCTTGGTGTTTCTGACCCAGGCACAGCACACAGCCCTTTGTGACTGGCTTGCAAAGTAAGGCAAGGACACAGTAGAAGTTTCTCCAACCCCAGCCCTTTCCCTCCTGCAGAAACCTTCCAGGTCCACTTGGAGACTGGCCCAGCAGGAGGGTGGTGGGATCCTCTTGCCATTCTCTTGGTTGCTGGTACCTGGTCTGGCCATGAGTGCTGCAGTTGGAAAGCTGCAGAGGCAGGGGCCTCACATGGACCTGGACGGCATGACTCTGCAGCTTACATCCCACTATCGGGGTCACTGATGTCTTCTTGGCATAGTATGGGCAGCACACGGAGCTCCCAAGGTGAGGAGCTGGACTTCGGTCATATTGGTCTTTGGTCTTTTCTTCACACCCTCTCCTTGAATCTCCCCCTCTCTCTGCCAGAAAAATTGCAGATCCCTTCAAGAATAATCTAAGGAGCCTCCTTATCAATGAACTGTCACACCTCGACATGATCTTTCCATGCTCTGAATTCTCTTAATTTTCTGGTCTAGAGATTCTTTACTGGGAAAGTTTTCGGAGAGGCAGCTTTCTTCTTAGGAGATGCTAAGAAGTTGACAGGGGCAATATTAAGCTGTGGTTAAAAGCACAGGCTCAGGCATCCATCGACTCTTGATCCCAGGCCCTTGCTGTGTCACCACGAACAAGTTACTCAGTCTAGCTAATCTTGATTTCCTCATTTGTAAAATAGAGAAAATGATACATACTTCATACAGTTGTTGCAAGGATCAACTGAGATGTGCCTGGAAACTACCTATCACAGTTTCTGGCCCTTAGTAAACAGTGAATAATCATTATAATTATGACTGCAGGGAACCCTCTTCTCCCCATCCTTTCCAGATGCTTAATGTGGACCACTGTGCATAACAGAATCTTCCTGATGGGGACCCGTGGCCCATGTGAATCCTGTGGAGTCAGAACAAAGATCTGGACCACCGCACTCACCAATTCTGCCCAACCTCATATATTTGGGCACATACACTTGCCACCCACACTAGACTGAAAGTGTCTTGCAGAAATGTCATATTCCTTTTGTATCTTCCACAATGTCTGCAAATCCCAGGGTTGGGCATGCCATGAATATTTGATACATGCTTGTTGATGAATTGTTGGCAGTAGTACATTGGAAAGCCATTAGGATGAACAGTGGCCTGTCATCACTGGAGAGCATCTGGCATCATGGAAAATCATTCACTGCCTGCCACATTCATTCATTTAGTGAAAATAGCTCCCTGCTTACAGATTAGAACTCCTAATTATCTTGATTGATGGCTCTTTTGCAGCCTCAGGCAGTTTGATTTTGCTTACTGTTAAGGAGGTGTTCAAATTATTTAAAACAATTATTCAAATTGTTTTGCAAAGCCTAGAGGGCGTCATAAGCACTCTAGATCATTAATCATAAAGAAAAAGAAGACAGAGGTAAAAGCGCAGGTGTGATCTTTGCTTTTAGTTTTCTTTCACATGAACAACTTGTAAACTGCCATAATGTGAAAGCAGTGGCAGCCTTAGTTTTCACGTAAAGTATTTCTGCCTTTTTCCAATCAATGAACAGTATCCGCCACAGGCCAGGTCCTATACCGAACTCTGAGGCTATAACAGTGAAGAAGATGGATAAGGCCCTGTCCTCCTGTAGTTCCCAATCTCATGGCCTTTGTGTGTGTGGGTATTGGGTCCTTCAAAGATGTGGTCCATTAACTTAGGGATCAGTACTTTGTAACATTCCGTGTGGTCACTTTTAGAGAGGCAACTCCCCAAAGGCAGGGCCCATGTCCGGTCCATGGTATGATGCCTAGAATGTGCCACATGGGGGTTCGCCCCCTGCAGCCACCAGCCTGGGAATAGAGGATATGCTGACCCAAAAGGAAGATGGGATTGGAACAAAAGTCTGTGTGTCCCAAGGAGACAGGTCACAAGTTCAAGTCCAGCCTGGCCAACATGGGGAAACGCTGTCTCTACTAAAAAACACAAAAACTAGGTGAGTGGGCTGGGGCATGCCTTATAATCCCAGCTACTCAGAGGCTAAGGCAGGAGAATCGCTTGAACCTGGGAGGCGGGAGTTGCAGTGAGCCGCGATCTGCACTCTAGCCTGGGTGACAGAGACTCCATCTCAAAAAAGAAAAAAGGAGTGAAAATGGATGTACCTTCTGGAAGTGAATCAAAACTCATCTCTGCCTGTGCCAGGCCCCCTGGATATACAAGGGAGCTGGAGAGCCACAGAGCTGACGATGCAGCAGGGGCGAGCGATCACAGACTCCACCTATATGGCTACTTATTTCAGCTGGGAAAGGCCCTGTAAAGGAGAAATAGGCCTCCTCCTTCCTCCTACGTAAGAAGGAGAGAATCGCTTGAACCCAGAAGGCGGAGGTTGCAGTGAGCAGAGATTGCACCACTGCACTCCAGCCTGGGCAACAGAGCGAGGCTCTGTCTAAAAAAAAAAAAAAAAAAATTTTAATGCAATGTTTGAGCAGACGTTGATGTTGAAGGGAAGAGTTTGATGACAAGTGTGCTGGTGGCTGGAACGGAGTGGGTTGAGGAGTGAGTGGGTGGTGGGGTAGGGACACAGAGAGAAAGAGGATGTTGGAGAGAAGATAACACAGCTGGCAGGTTTTCTAGAGCCTATCAAGGCATTGCCTTGAGGGATTAAGTCATAATAAATTCGGGGTTCCAAAAAAACAATGGACAGAGGGATCATGCAAAATCCTGAATTTAGGCACAAACCCTCAGTTGCCCAAGTGTAAAACAGGCCAGCATTAGACTCCCACTTGTCCTTCCTTCTGAGGAGGGTTTGTTCATCTGAGGCTAAGGCAGCACCGACCTTTATAGCTCGCACTGAAAGCTGATGTTCGGGCTTTTGAGTCAGGGACCTGTGGTTATCAGCCCTGGATAAACTTGACAAAAGGAGTGATGGACAGAATTGCCTGAGCAGTGATGAGAGAATCCAAAGCCGCAGGGGATGTATAGGATGACTCCTCCAGAATACCTGGATATGCGCCTGGAGGCTCTGCAGTTAACCTACATATAGAAGGGAAGGAACCTGGGATTCGGTCACTGATACACCAGCTTCTGTTGCGTCCCCTCCCTACTTTTCCCAAAGGCACAGCAACTCCTTGGGTCATTGTATATTGGCAGGAGGAAGCTGGGTTGCCATCAGACAAAGAGGTTGACCTCAGTTAACAAAAATAAAACAATTGGGAGGCCAAGGTGGGTAGAACACCTGAGTTCAGGAGTTTGACACCAGCCTGACCAACATGGTGAAACCTCATCTTTACTAAAAGTACAAAATTAGCTGGGCATGGTGGCACATGCCTGTAATCCCAGCTACTCGGGAGGCTGAGGCAGGAGAATGGCTTGAACCCATGAAACGGAGGTTGCAGTGAGCCATTGCACTCCAGCCTGGGCAACAAGAGTGAAATTCTGTCACACACACATATACACACACATACGCTCTCTCTCTCAAAAATAAAACAACAGAAATGCCAACCAGGAAAGGCAGCTCTGGATCAGCAAGCACACCCTTCTTTGTCCAAAGGGCAGAACCAACACCAGCAGCACAGAAGGAGCCCAGGATCACCCAGAGGAGACTTCAGCTGGCAGCCAGAAAGGCTGCTCCAGGCTGGTCAGGCAAACCACATGAACTCAGCCAGCCTACTGTATAAAAGCACAATCGTGTCCAGTATATGATTCCAGTCTGCCTCTCATCAAGTACTTTCACATACATTATTTCTCCTCATTCATCAGTGGGAAGGAACATATTCTAGAGTGGCCCCGGGAAGAGAATGGTCTAGATTCATTTGAGCATAGGCAGGATTACAGTGTCGGTCCAGCTCAGAAGAAATAAGTGGGGCTGCCAGAGTGGCCCCAGGCAGACACATGGCACGGGACTTCAGTGCAGGCCCTTAGCCCTAAGACCCGCAGGAATGGAACGCTCAGGCTTCATTTTCAGCTTTCCCTGCTTCTGAGGGTTAATTTCAGGTGTCAGCTTGGCTGGATCAAGGGATACCTGGATAGCTGGTAAACCACTCTTTCTGGGTGTGTCCGTGAGGGTGTATTCAGAAGAGGCTGGCATTTGAATCCCTGGGAAGATCCACCCTCACCCAGTGTGGGCTGGCCCCATCTAGTCAGCAGGGCCCACCTACAACAGAAAGGCAGAAGCAGGGTGAATGTGCTCTTGCTGTCTCTCTTCAGGAGCTGGACACCCTTCTTCTCCTGCCCCAGGGCGTCAGAACTTCAGGTTCCCTGGACTCTGGACTCGGGAACATACGTCAGCTGCCTCCCACTTTCTCAGGCCTTTGGCCTCAAACTTCATTTCACAATATCAGCTCCTGTGGTTCTGAGGCCTTTGGACTCGGACCGAGCCACGCTTCAGGCGTCCCTGGTTCTCTAGCTTGCAGACGGCCTGCCTGTGACTTCCCAGCCTCCATCATCACAGAGCCAATTCCCCTAACAAATCTCCCCATACATTTCTATAGATATTTAGTTATAAATAACATCCTATTGGTTCTGTCTCTCTAGAGACTTCAGCTAACACACCACTCTACACAGCTCTGCAGTAATGGAGGTCTAAACGATAATCTAAGTAAAGTGCTTGCTAACTTCCTGCCATCTCTAATTAGCTACACCATTAGCTAGATCAAATAGCCAATCAACTAGCTAGACCAACATGCAAAGGAGAGAGCCCTCCTCTTGTTACACGTATTTCCGGAAAGGCTGACAAGTGTAGAAGAAAGAAAAGCATCAGTCGTCTAACTCAGGATCAGCAAACTTTCTGCAGCGGGCCAGGTAAGAAACACGTGAGGGTGTGTGGGCCAACATGGCCTGTTGCAGCTACTCAACCCTGCCCCTCTAGGGTGAAAGCAGCCAGAGACAATATGTAACAAACAAATGAGCGTCAACTGATAAGAAATAAAACCTCTGCAGGGCAGCAAACGTAAGAGGAATTGCAATGTGGGGACACAAATCCAGCAAGCAGCTAAATCTAAGTGAGGCTGAAGAGGGGCTTATAGAGGTTGACTGTCAATTTACACAGGTGGGACAATGTAGCACGGTCCATGATTTATGGTGGTTGATGGACAGCTTAGAATGTCTCTAGCTGGTGATCAGCTTATGCTGGCACAGCTGTCTCCCCAGGAGATTTGTGGTCAGGCCCAACATAAATAGGCTACATTAAATGTACCTGATTCTTGAGGAGGTTTGGAGTTTGGCCAGTTCCACAGGTGGCATTCCATCCAGGTGTGTTCAGGCCCGGGTCCAACTCTTCCTGCCCACCCAGCAACGTTTCAGACGCCTCTGACATAGCCATTTCCACCCTGGGTTTCTTTTCACATGAACATGTTTGTTTCCCAATAAGACTTTACTTCTGAACCCTGAGATTTGATTTCACATAATTTACATATGTCAGAAAACACTGACAAAAAGTCTTTTGATTTTTTTTCTTTGTAGATGGAGTTTTGCTCTTTTTGCCCAGGCTGGAGTGCAATGGCACGATCTCCACTCACTGCAAACTCGGCCTCCTGTGTTCAAGTGATTTTCCTGCCTCAGCCTCCCAAGTAGTTGGAATTACAGGTGCACACCACCACACCTAGATAATTTTGTATTTTTTTTAGTAGAGACAGGGTTTCACTATGTTGGCCAGGCTGGTCTTGAACTCCTGACTCAGGTGATCTGCCTGCCTCGGCCATCCAAAGTGCTGAGATTACAGGCATCAGCCACCACACCCAGCCCTCTTTTGATTTTTTTAACCATTTAAAAATATAAAATCCATTTTTAGCTTTCAGACTGTATTATTTTTTAAAAAAAGCATAGGGCTGGATTTGGCCCACAGGCCATGTTTGGGAAGCTCTCATCTAACTCTAAAAGGTTGCCAGCCCAGATAAGATTTACTAATTTTCACAAACCTTCAAGAATCAGATAATTTCTATGCCATTTTGACAGTTTCAGAGCACAGGTCAAAACAGCAAGAGCTAACATTTCTTCTGCATTTCCTATGTGTCACCCAATGTGTCAAGTGCATTCTACCCACTATTTAAAGAGTCCACGTTCCAGAATAGTAAACTGAGGCTCAGAAAGGGTGATTTGCCAAAGGTCACAAAGCTAGTAAATGAATGAAAGGATCAGGATTTGAACCTGGGTCCTCTGCCTCCAGGGCCCACGCTGTGGCTTTGAGGGTATAAAGTCATCACATCTCCTCCGAGTGGTGAATCAAGTGCAATATATGCCTGGGAATAAAATCGGACTTTTCATGGCACAAACCGCAATTACTTTTGCACTAAACTAATAGCCGTCAAAAGCTCTCTGAATCAAGTTAGGTTTAGGCCAAAATGAACTCTGCGAACCACCGCGGCTCCATCTCCAGGCCTGCCCCAGCGAGCTTCACAGCGTGCAGAGGGCAGGAGCAGAGCAGAGGACGCATGCTCGTGGAGAATGCGAGTAACTCACCTACGGCCAGCCGTGCTCCCACAATTGCAGACGATTATCCCCAGAGGTCAGTGGAGGAAAAGCCTTAGGCCAGCCCCTGGGAGAGCCAAGGAGCGGCTCAATAGCCCACTGCCCACTTCCAGAGCCAGGGAAGTCCGTCCTCCTTCTGAGAAGGCGAGGGCCCCTCCTACGGCGAGATGAAGGGTGGTTTCTACCAACCGCCCCGGCTCCGGGCAATGTGGGACCATCACAGATGTGTTTACACTGGCTAAGAGCGCAAACGGTCTAAACAACCCCGATAGCGCCGAGACACAGTGGTGTCCAAGAGGTACTACTGAGTGAGAAGAGGAAATTACAGGTCCCTCAGGACGTTCCTCAGGGCGCAATCCCATTTGTATCAAAGAAGGGTTGCCACAGACAGAGGAGGCCCCCAGCAGAGGCCAACTTGGTCATCGCGAGGCCTCCGCCCGCCGATCTCTGGGGCAACAGCGTCCCCTTGTGGCCAGAGCGCTGTGACTGCACCCCGCACCTCCGGATCGCAGGTGGCTGGAAGGCTGAGGCCGCCTTGGAGGGCGGCTGCTTCACCTCACAGTCCCCTGGTAAGGACGCTAAGAAATGGTGGTGCTCTGAGAGAAGCCTCTTCGGCTCTTTCGTTTATCTCATCAGAAAAGAACGGAGGTTCAAATCCTGCTATCGCCATGTTGCCTCTTCACCAGGATTAGCCACAGCACAAGCTATTGAGAAGCGAAACTCCTGACCCCCAGAGCATTGTGTCCTGTGCTTTTCAGACGCAATCTCTGCCCAAGGAGAACCTGCAGTGTAGGATGAGAAAACAGCGACAGAGAGTAGATGGAGGAAAAGATGTATTTACAAATCCACAGTGTAGGGTTAGTAACAAATTACTAGAACCAATACAACTGATTTGTTATTTACATCTTAGTTCTTTCCCATAGCGATTGTAAGTGAGTTACAATATGAAAATGCAGAGGATGCCAAATCATTTAGGGACAGGGAGAGCACGAGGCTTGCAGAAGGAAGGCCAGAATTCCAGCCCTGGCCCTCTCACTTCACACGCGGTGTGACTCTTTACCGCCCTTTTACCTGGAGTTTTGGGGGCACCAAACTCTAGGTGAAAACCTTTCTATAATATCAGGTGAAACCTCTTGGGATCACACTCAAGATTAATATCAAAACTGACATCAACCGCCCTCCAGGAACTCACAACCTGGTGGTGTAAGTCAGAAGCCAGATGTTTATGGAATCATCTCTAAAACAAGAATGACTAGAAAAGATTTACGACCTGGGTGATGAGATAATCTGTACAACAAGCCCCTGTGACACAGGTTCACCTGTGTGACAAACCTGTACTGTACCCCTGAGCTTAAAATAAAGTTAAAAAAAGAAGGTAAATGAAAACGGATCCCTTTAAAATCTGAATATGATTTCTTAGATACAGTAAGTACTTTGAGAATTTTACTTAGAAGATGCCTTACTTAATCCAAACACACTTTTCTGAAGAAAATAGAACAGGAAACACTATAGCCAAATAGGTGAATGAAAAGTGACAGTTCTCTGGAAGAGAAACATCATTATAAAAAAAATTTGGGCTGGGTGGGGTGGCTCACGCCTGTAACTCCAGCACTTTGGGAGGCTGAATCTGGCAGATCACCTGAGGTCAGGAGTCCAAGACCAGCCTGGCCAACATGGCAAAACTCTGTCTCTACTAAAAAAATAAAAAATTAGCTGTGCATGGTGTTTTGGGCCTGTAATCGAAGCTACTTGGGAGGCCGAGGTAGGAGAATTGCTTGAACCCAGGAGATCCTACAGTAAGCCAGGATCGTGCCACTGCACTCCAGCTTGGGTGACAGAGCAAGATTCTGTTAAAAAAAAAAAAAAATATATATATATATATATATATATATATATATATATATATATACACACACATATATAGCAGAAAAGGAGAACTTTATTAAATGATCTAAATCAAGCCAAGCTAGCAGTAATTACTGTTAAGTCAGGGAGTTGCGGTGATTACATTTATTAGTAAGAGATGTGGTGCGGCTTTTCCCTGGTGTGATTCCGTCCTGCATGGCTGTTCTCTTGAGCAGTGGTCATCTATCTCCGTCTGCCTTCTCTCCCACCTACGTGCCTGCTGCCACCCGATGGAAGATACGATGGACATGGACATGAGCCCCCGAGGCCCCAGAACTATCTTTTCGGTGGTGAACTAAAGGCTGACAAAGATGATGACTTTAAGGTGGATAACGATGAAAATGAACAGCAGTTTTCTGTAAGAACGGTCAGCGTAGGGGCTGGTGCACAGGATGAACTGCAGGTTGTGGAAGCAGAGGCAATTAATTACAAAGGCAGTCCAATTAAAGGAACACTGGCGACTCTGAAAATGTCGGTACCGACGATGGTTTCCTTGGGGGCTTTGAAATGTGGTCCTATGGTTGAAGTGTGGTTCAGGGCCAGCGATATTAGTGGACAGCACTTGGTAGCTGTGGAGGAAGATGCAGAGTCAGAAGATGAAGAGGAGGAGGATGTGAAACTCTTAAGTATATCTGGAGAGCGGTCTGCCTGCCCCTGGAGGTGGCAGCAGGTTTCCACAGAAAAAAGTAAAACTTGCTGCTGCTGAAGATGATGATGGTGATGAAGATGATGATGATGATTTTGATGATGAGGAAACTGAAGAAAAGCGCCAGTGAGGAAATCCATATGACAGACTCCAGCCATAAATGGACAAAAGTCAAATCAGAATGGAAAAGACTCAAAACCATCTTCAACACCAAGATCCAAAGGACAAAAATCCATTTCAAAAAACGGGAAAAAACTCCTAAAACACCAATAGGACCTAGTTCTGTAGAAGGGTGAGCAACAGGGGGAGGGGCTCGTTTCTTCGGTGCCTGCTGCTCAAACCTCCAGGGGGAGCATGCAGATGGGCAGGTTGTGGGGCTCCCACCCCTCGGCAGTAACTAGGGGTGAATGCTTCCAGCTCCTGAAGCCCCAGTGGGCGTGAGTTATAGGGTGCTTTCTCAGTCTTGCCTTCCACAGGCAGCTTGTGTGAATCAGCTCTATCAGACCTTCTGCCTTATCACAAGGACAGGGCGCTTTCTGTATCTTGGGGTTCTTGCCTTGGTGTACCAGAAGAATCGGATCACACGTGGGCTTGGAGAATGAGTGCAAGGTTTTTTATTGAGTAGTAGGTCTCAGCGAGGTGGATGGGGAGGCCAGAAGGGGGATGGAGTGGGAGGGTGGTTTCTCCCCCAGAGCTGGGCTGCCCACGGCCAGGCTCTCTCGCGACTGCCCCAGCCAAACTCCGCGTTGCTCCACTGGTCGATGGCCTGCCAGCATCTGCTGGTGCCTGTCAGTGCGCGCTTCTACCACTGTGTTCCTTTCAACATCCAGCCACTGGTGTTCCTGCCCCTAGGGTCTTCAGGTTTTTATAAGTACAGGATGGAGGTGTGGTGAGCCAGGGTGGTCTTGGAAAATGTAACATTTGGGCCCAAAGGCAGGAGTGCCTGTCCTCACCCAGGTCCATGGGCACAGGCCCGGGGTGGAGCCCTAGCCAGGGACCATGCCTTTCTCTACCCAGCACTTCCCTGCCTTCATCCCATATCACTAACTGAATTACAACTCTGTGGTCAGAGGGGAGGAGAAGAAAGTTAGAAAGAAGGGCTAGTGCACAAAATGTTTATGGGGGCCTTCTAAAAATAGCCTCGTGCCCCATTCCTGAACAAATTTGAGGGTCCTAGATCTCCTAAATAAGTTCAGGGATCTCAGAGTTGAAAGGTATGTGTCCCACTTCTTGTTTGAAAGCCTTGGAAGACAGCAAGCTCAAGACACTTTTACATGTTCTAGAATTTGGAGAGAGCCTCACAGATTCCCATCCTGCCCCCAGTGGGGTCGGCCAAAAGCCTCTTCCTCATGTAGCTGAGGCTGGCAGGGATGGGAAGTTGCTAGGGAGTGAGAATGTAGTCAAGGCAGCCTGCTGGTTCCCCAGTGGACCGTCACAAAATGTTAGTTGCAGCCAGGTGCAGCGGCTCACACCTGTAATCCCAGCACTTTGGGAGGCCAAGGTGGGCAAATCACTTGAGGTCAAGAGTTTGAGACCAGCCTGACCAAGATGTGCAAACCCCATCTCTACTAAAAATACAAAAATTATCTGGGTGTGGTGGTGTATGCCTGTAATCCCAGATACTCGGGTGGCTGAGGCAGGAGAATCATGCCTGAACCTCAGGAGGCAGAGATTGCAGTGAGCCAAGATCGCACAGCTGTACTCCAGCCTGCACAACAGAGTGACACTCTGTCTTGAAAGAAAGAAAAAAAGAAAGAAAGAAAGAAAGAAAGAAAGAAAAAGAAAAAGAAAATATTAGTTGCTTCTTTCTCTTCTTCTCTTCCTCCCTCCCACCCTCATTCCTTTTTGCTCAGTCTAACATGCCTCCTTCATTTCTGATTCAGACCCTCCCTGCCCAGTCCCTCCTTTTCTGGTCCCACCTCCTCTCCCCATCTCTGGCATTCCCCACCCCAAGCCTCCTCCTCCTAGATCACCCAGTGCCAGAATCACCTCCTTGGGGCTCTAATAAGCAAACTCTAAAAACATCACCCTTTGGGGGAAAATGTCCAGGACTAAGACTTTTCCAAAGTGTACAAATGTATTACATGGAGATGCGTTCAGTCAGTTGCCTAAAATACCTACTAGTGATAGTAGATCATCACACTCACTGGGTAGAAGCTATTTCCTTTTCAAATGCGACTGCTAATAATGTAGTGAAGGCACTTATTGAAAATATTGTATCAAGGTTTGCACTAATAAAAAATATTGGTTCAGATAATGGAATCCATTTCACTGTGCATATCATCAAAAAACTATCCCAAGTACTAGACGTAACATGTGAATACCATACTCCCTGGCACCCACCCTCATCAGGAAGAGTAAAAAGAAGGAATCAAACCCTACAAGTCACTTTATCAAATTAGTCTTAGAGACTTGGTTCCCATGGACTAAATGCCTTCCTCTTGCTGTGTTGAGAATTAGAACTGCCCCTTGGAAAGATGCTGATTTATCCCCTTAAGAAATGCTATCTGGATTGCCTTATTTACATTCCACTGCTGACATTCCCACATTTGAAACAAAAGACCAGTTCCTCAAAAACTGTATACTTGCTCTATCTTCCACTTTCTTTTAAAACTAGAGGCCTCCTAGCACAGGTGCCACCCCTGGAGCTCCCAGCACATCAG
This sequence comes from Callithrix jacchus, assembly GCF_049354715.1. Lineage (NCBI taxonomy): Eukaryota > Metazoa > Chordata > Mammalia > Primates > Cebidae > Callithrix > Callithrix jacchus. The sequence goes on along the minus strand of NC_133511.1, from coordinate 119,602,504 downwards.
CAGCAGCCGGAGATCACATTCTCATCAAAGGCTGGAAAGAGGAAAACTCAAACCAATTTGGGAAGGACCCTACCTAGTGCTCCTAAGCACTGAGCTGCAGTCCAAACAGCAAAAAAAGGGTAGACTCATCATACCCGGGCCAAGAAGACATCACTACCTCCAGAGTCACAGACCATCATTTCAGGGGACAGCCCTACCAGATTAAAGCTAAAAAACAAAACAAAACAAAACAAAAACCTAACCGTCCTATACCTACTATATTATTTTATAGGCTTTCTTCACTGTGGCTAGCCAGCTTGTCATTCATGTAACGTAACTAGTTCAAGCCTCCCTCAAATGTCTTGTTATGCCCTGTGGAGATCTCCAAAACCAAAGAAAGCGGGCCCTTCCGAAAAGTACTTCTGCCCCTCTGAGATAAACAAGACTGCCCGTAATAGTGACACTTGTACCAGGAAAGCACAAAGCAGTCGGTGGAAATTCTGTTACGGTTGGGGAGATGTCATCTGGACCACCAAGTAACAAGGCTGGACCTCCCCAGGAGGAAGCTGCGTTGACCCAAAACCTTACATCCACCTTACAAAGGAATAACTTCCTCCTATTGCCAACTTCAATAATGGTAATCCTTTGCAAATCTCTATCATCATCCCCACCCCTACTGACAGTAACCCCACTCCAGGTGGCTTCTACGCTCAGGAGCTGACGTGGGAGAGGTGGACCCAATAGGATCTTTTGAGATGCACTTCATTGCTCCTCCACCAGCTTCCCTCCCTTCTCCTTCAGAATCTTCTTTCAATCAAACTGTTATTCTCTCCAATGATAAAGCCATCAGACATTGTAGAAGTTAAAGACTTAAAACAAACTTTAGTAGTTTGCAAATGCCTGGTTGGAATGGATTAAATATTCTGTTCCCATGATAACCAAAAGTGACAGTTACGCTTGTGCGGCAGGAAGGCCAGAGGCTCAAATAGTCCCTTTCCCACTTGGTCTTCTGACTGACTGGGCATGAGCTGCATGGTAAGTCTCTTTCAAAACCCCACAGCCCGAGGCAGTAAGGTGTGCAAGACTCTCACTGCTATTCCCTGAAGTTAAAAGCTCTTCGGGTCAGCTCCTGAGTGTGATCTGGCCGCCAGCCTTGGATGTTAATTTTATCGGTGTCTCTCATGACAGGGGGAGAGGTTAACGTCTCGGAGATCTAAAAAGGTACAGTGAAACCAAGTCTTTCAAGAGCTTACCAGTCAAGCTGCTGTTGTTCACACCCGAGCAGAGGTATGGTGATATTGCGGAAAGCTACTATTGAGTTCCCTGCCAAGTAACTGGAGTGGCACTTTCGCTCCAGTCCAACTGGCCATCCCTTTCACCCTGGCATTCGCTAACACAGCAGGCAAGAAAGTCAAAACTCGGTGAACAGAAGTGCTCCACCCGGATCTTTTGACCCCTGCATTTATATAGATGCTATTGGAGTCCCACTAGGAGTACCAGATAAATTTAAGACTCGAAATCAGATAGCTACAGGATTCAAATCTGCACGATTCTGGTGGTCAATTATAAGTAAAAATGTAGATTGGATAAACTATAAACAGCCATTTGTCAATTGCACTAGAGATGCTATGAAGGGGATAGCTGAACAATTAGGTCTCACCAGCGAAATAACCTGGAAAAATAGAATAGCCCTTGACACGATGTTGGCAGAAAAAGCTGCAGTCTGTGTCATGATTGGAACCCAATGCTGTACATTTGTCCCTAACAACACAGTCCCTGATGGAACAATTACCAAAGCTTTACAAACCTCACCTCCTTATCAAATGAACTAGCCAAAAATTCCAGAATAAATGATCCCTTCATAAGTTTTGTGGAAAGGTGATTCAGTAAATGGAAAGGGCTCATGTCCTCAATGTTAACTTTCTCACAATTGTCATAGGTGTACTTACTCTCATAGGATGCTGTATCATACCCTGTGCCCAAGGATTAATGCAAAGACTTATGGAAACAGCTCTCACCAAAAACTCCCTCAATTACCCCCTCCCTATTAATGAGCTTTTTCTTTTAGAAGACCAAACAGAACAACAAAGTCAAGACATGTTAAAAAGGTTTAAAGAGGAGGAATTATCTTTGTTCTCTACCTTCAAGGCCAAACTTCCTTCTTCTTTGTGCCTCCCTGCCCCTGGTTCCAGTAAGCAACTTTCACTATGGGCCAAATCTGCAACCCACATCTGGTACCGCTCTGTAAACTACGCCTCCCGCCGTAAGGACTCTTCCTGTCTGAAACTACCCTTCCTACCATTGTAGCCCACGCCCCTGCCCTCTTCAAATTAGCCAATCGGGTTTAGCTTAGATTGCGCAGTCCAACTCCAGCCAATGGAGACAGGACACAGTAACAGGGACAAACTGCAGTTAAGAATAAAAACCCCTGCTGTTCCTTTTTTCCTTGTGCTCTTGTGACCACCCCAGGTGCGAGCAGCAGCACCCTTCGGCAGAGGTAAATTTGCTTTGCTGAGAGATCTTTTGTTCGAGTGCTCATTTCCTTTGTGACTCAGAACTCTTATTTCTAGCAGAAGAGACTGTCTTCTCCGTGTTGGTCAGGCTGGTCTCGAACTCCCGAACTCAGGTGATCCGCCTGCCTCAACCTCCCAAAGTGCTGGGATTACAGGTGTGAGCCACTGCGCCGGCCCAGCGTTGCTTTTCAATTTGCAATTACAAAACCGTGGAACGCCACTTCACACTTCTCACCACCAACCCAACCACCCAGCTCCCGGCCTCGTCAGGAGGAAGAAGGTCCCATCATCCCACTAGGAAGCTCATACGGGCCAGAAGCCGAGACTCCTGAGAGCGGTGAGACTGGTGTGCCCCAACCGGGCGTCGGGGCTTTCCCGGAATTGGGCGGGGCCGGCTCCGCCCTCGTGCGCAGGCGCAGAGCCGTGGCGGCGGGAGCAGATGCCAGCTGAGCAGTTTCCAGCCGGCTCCGCCCTCGTGCGCAGGCGCAGAGCCGTGGCGGCGGGAGCAGATGCCCGCTGAGCAGTTTCCAGGCGGCTCCGCTGAGCGGCGGGACTGGGCGGCTGCGGGGAGCGCTGGACACAGCCTGAGGCTTCGGCGTCCGCCTTCCGCAGTACCCTCAGTAAGTCCGCGGTCCTCCCGGAGCATCTGCCGGGACTAGGGAGGGCGAACGAAAATACGCATTTTCCCGAAGGCGAAATATACATCCTCCCTAGGTGTCGGGGCTTGGAGAGGGCGGCGGTGGGCGCGGGGCAACGTCCTCGGGGAAACTGAGGCCCCAGCAGGTCCGGGCCGGGGCGGAGAGGAACGCGGGAGAGCGCGGGGCCCCCTGGGCTCTTTGTACCAAGCTCTACCCAGCCGCCCCTTCCCACCCACCGCTGTCAATCCGACCTCCCTAAATAGAGACTGGGCGCTGTCCCAACGAGATCTCCCGAGGACCTTGTGTCCCCGCGGCTTCCTTGGGCTGGCTTTGGACGACGCTTTCGTTTTCCTGCTGCCCAGGATCAGCCGACATGAATCCCGTCCTGGTGGTCCACGGCGGAGCTGGCCCCGTCTCGGAGGATGTGAAGGAGAGAGTGCGCCAGGGCATCATCAGAGCCGCCACCGTGGGCTACGGCATCCTCCGGGAGGGCGGGAGCGCCGTGGACGCCGTGGAGGGAGCTGTGGTCACCCTGGAAGACGATCCCGAGTTCAACGCAGGTAAAATGTGCCTTTCAGCTAGTAAATAATGTGAGTCCGGTCAAGCTCCTCCCTCAGAATAAATAGAACCTATGTAAAGTGTCGAGGAATCTAATGAGCTTTGGGGTGAAATTAAATATGTAAAAAAGAAACAGGATTTTATTTTTCACCTGTGATGAAAAGAGTCAAATGTTAAAATATTTGGAGAGATTTATTCTGAGCCAAATATGAGTGACCAATTGCCTGTGATACAGCTCTTGGGAAATCCTGAGAACATGTGCCCAAGGTGGTTGGGCTACAGCGTGTTTTATACATTTTAGCGAGACAAAAGACGTCTATCAATCAGTACATATAAGATGTACATTGGTTCCATCTGGAAAGGTGGGACTACTGGGTGGGAGGGTGGCTTCCAGGTCATAGGTAGATTCAAAGATTTTCTGATGGACAGTTGGTTTAAAGTTTTGTCTAAAGACCTAGAATCCATAGAAGGGAATGTCTGGATTATATAAGGACTTGGGGCTGCAGATGGAATGGATAGAAGGTGGTTGAGCACGGAGACTCACGCCTGTAATCCCAGGACTTTGGGAGGTCAAGGCGGGCAGATCACCTGAGGTCAGCATTTCGAAACCAGCCTGGCCAATAGGTGAAACCCCATCTCTACTAAAAATAAAATAAAAATTAGCCAGGTATCGAGGTGGGAGCCTGTAATCCCAGCTACTTGGGAGGCTGAGGCAGGAAAGTCACTTAAACCTGTGAGGCAGAGGTTGCAGTGAGCTGAGATCACGCCACCGTACTCCAGCCTGGGCATCAGAGCTAGACTCCATCTCAAAAGAAAAGGGAATGCCTGCCTTAGGATAAGGGGTTGGGGAGACCAAGACTCCCCTTATGCAGAGGAGGCCTCCTGGTTATTGAGAGAATAAATTGCAAATGTTTCTTATCAGAGTTGATTCTCTCCTGAATCAGGAAAAAGGCCTAGAAAAGGAAGGGGATTCTCTTCAGAATGTAGATTTTCCCTACAAGAGGTAGCTTTGCAGGACTATTTCAAGATATGGCAAAGAAACATAATTTGGGATCACATAGTTCACTTTCAGGGCTTACTGTGTGTCATGTGATGTCATACTAAAAGAGTCCTGCTGGAATTTGGTATCTTACTGCTACAGGCAAAGTCGGCTTTGTCAGTCTTAAGATCTGTTATAGGGCAGGGTGCGGTGGCTCACACCTGTAATCCCAGCACTTTGGGAGGCCGAGGCGGGTGGATCACAAGGTCAAGAGATCGAGACCATCCTGGTCAACATGGTGAAACCCCGTCTCTACTAAAAATACAAAAAATTAGCTGGGCATGGTGGCGGGTGCCTGTAATCCCAGCTACTCGGGAGGCTGAGGCAGGAGAATTGCCTGAACCCAGGAGGCAGAGGTTGCTGTGAGCCCAGATCACGCCATTGCGCTCCAGCCTGGGTAACAAGAGTGAAACTCTGTTTCAAAAAAAAAAAAAAAAAGATCTGTTATAATGTTAATGCTGGTTAGCTGGGCATGAATTCCAAAAGGAAGTAGGGAATAATGAGGATGTCTTACCACCCCCCATGGGGTTCCAAAGTTTTCAGGTTAACTTTGGGATGTAGTGTATTCTTTTGTGTTTTGCTTCTTTCACTCAGTGCATCCCCCACTCCCTTTTTTTTTAAGAGACAAGGTTTTACCATGTTGGCCAGGTTGGTCTTGAACAGCTGACTTCAGGTGATCCACCCTTCTCCGCCTCCCAAAGTGCTGGGATTACAGGTGTGAGCCATCGTGCCTGGCCAGTCCACCCTTTGTTAGAATACTAATCATTGTAGCTAACATGATTATCTACTGTGTGTCAGGCAGTAGTCTAAGACATTTGCTTGATAATATTTAATCTGAACATTAAATGAGTTGATCATTTAACTCACTTGAATTGGTTGACTTGAGTTAAACTAACTCAAGTTAACTCATAATGAACATTAAATGATTAACTCACTTATGAGTTACCAAGCCGTAATTTACCAGATAGGGACTGGCTTTGCCAGCAGAGGAAGCAGCCAGCATTTTCTGTGGGTGACTTGTTAAACTATTGCCTCTTAGCACTCAGAACCCCCTGGGCTGACAAACCCTCACTTATTTACACAGGACCTTCGTTTGAAATGGGTCATCCTGGTTTGCCGTCTCTTATTCTTAACAATTCCTCATCTGCATGAATTGGGAAGTACAGATTAGGGAATTGGAGCAGCTAGTTCTCATTTTTTTGCTCTGTATCCAGAGGCCTTCCTTCTCAATGTCTCCCCTCGCATCTTTCAAATGTCTGCTATTCAGCACATTGAGGAAGAAAAGAGTAGAGCTGAAAAGAAGGAAAGCGAAGATTCTGGGGGGAAAGGTGGGACTTTTAACAGCACACTGTGAACCACATTCAGTGAACATTCAGTACAGGCAAACAATATTCCCAGCAGCCTCTGCTGTAGTCCTCTGGAATAAATAACTGTTTGGGAACTTCATACAAAAAGCCGAACCTAGTAGGCATTGAGTTCAATGGTAATAATTAGCATTCATGACACAACTTGCCTGAACGTTTGTAAAAACATTATGCTTACGTTCTATTCCTGTTTCAATATGGATTTTACTTTATGTCTAAAGCTTGTTTCATAATAGTTTGTTAAAAAGTGGTTGATTTTTAGTTACCAGCACTGTAAAGATTGAACTTGTAAATCTGAATGCTAGAAATATTCTTTAAAAACTTCCTTGATTGGCAACCAAATTATGACCATTTGTTTTCACTAGAGCTCAACAATATTTACATAGCACTTTAGATATTAATTCTCTCTACAATTCAGTGTGATAAGCTGCTAGAGAATCTTTGAGAGAACAGGATTTTTTTTTTCATTTATCTCCTCTCTTTCTCGACTTATGGTATAGAATCAATAAGGTAAAGATCTGTGGTGGGGTTTGGGAATTGTAGTTTGTTTCTTTGTTTTGAAGATTCCCAGGTGATTCTGAGATACAAGTAGGTATATGTACTTGTGGGGGTTTGTGAGACATTGTGATACAGACATGCAGTGCAAAATTAGGTTAATGGGATAGCCGTCCCTGCAAGCATTTATCCTTTGTGTTATAAACAATTATATTCTTTTAGTTATTTAAAAATGTATAAATTATTGACGATAGTCACTGTTGTGCTATCAAATACTAAATCTTACTCATTCTATATTTGTGCTCATTACCTATCCCCACTTCTTCCCCACCTTTGCTATCCTGCCCAGCCTCTGCTAACCATCTTTCTACTCTCTATCTTTATAAGTTCAGTTGTTTTGATTTTTAGCTCCCACAGATAAGTGAGAACATGCGAAGTTTGTCTTTTTGTGCCTGACTTACTTCGCTTGCCATAATGATCTCCAGTTCCATCCGGGTTGTTGTAAATGGCTGAATCTCATTCTTTTTTATGGCTGAGTAGTACTCCATTGCGTATATGCATCATTTCTTCATTCAGCTGTTGATGGACACCTAGGTAGCTTCCAAATCTTGGCTATTGTGAACAATGTTGCAGCCAGCAAGGAGTACAAATAACTCTTCCATATACCGATTTCCTTTCTCTTGGGCATATACCCAGCAGGGGGATTGCTGTATCATATGGTAGCTCTGCTTTAGTTTTTTTTTTTTTTTTTTTTTACTAGGCAAAGAACTTTATTAACCTTGGTTTCAAACTTGATTCCCAGGCTTCTTCGGCTTAATTAGCTGCAAAGAATGAATTGTGTATAAGCAAAAAACTGAAAAGAGCTGCAGTGTCCAGGGGGCTTGGGCTTAAAAATATTAGAGATCTAGATTTTATCAGATCCATAAACAAAAATTTCTTAAAAAGCAGTCATAATATAAAATAGCAGCTCCCAGTAACTTCTTCAAGTTTTATCTTCAGAAGTTGACTCAATTCAGTTTGCCTCATTCTTGGAAGCCTCATCAAAATTCTCCACAAGATCTGGAACTTCATCATCATCCTCCTCTCCAGTAGCAAGCGGTGCTTTTCCATCCACAGATTGTTTGGGCAGAGCTTCAGCCAGTCTCCTTAAACTGGTCAGACTGTCTGCCCCAAGCTGGTTTAAGATGCTGGGTAGCATTTCTGTCAGCTGCTTTGTCTCAGCATGGCCTGTAATGGTGAAAGTGTTCGCTGCCAGTGATGCCTGAACTTTAGGGCTGTTAAAGTGGATCACTGTTCCTTGGTTTGTAAACATATTCACCTCTTCAATACCAGAGATATTGTTCACCCCTAACTTCTTTAAGGAGAACTGAAGTTTTTTATCATCTGCTGTGGCTGTTCTATGAACCACCTTCTTCTTTCTGCGAGCAGTTCCTTTCCCACCAATGCGCACTTGTGCCTGCAGTTTGGCGAGTTTTTCCTGGTTCATGATTGTTTCTTTCATCTTGTCGGAGCGGATAAGGGGTCGCGCGGGGGACTAGGGTTGGTGCTCAGGGGGCCTTGGGTGGACCAGCTGAAATTAGGCGCACACACGCGGGGACGCTGCTTTAGTTTTTTGAGGAACTCAAGGTTTTGAGACAGAGGTTGCAGTGAGCTGAGATTACACCACTGCCCTCCAGCTTGGGCGACAAAGCGAGACTCCATCTAAAAAACAACAAAACTTTCCTCCTGTGCACTGAGTTGCTTCTGGGCGAGGCTACAGATGAGGGGCTTGGCAGGTCCAGGTGGAGCCATGCATGTCAGACATGCATAAAATCCTGAAAAGATACCTCAAAAGGTCAGTGCAATAGTGGTGGAATGGCAGGCATTCCTTCAGGTATGTGTGTCTACACCTCTTTAGAATCAGGCTTTCCTCTCCTGCCCCAGCTTGATGAACTTCCTTTCTTTCCTTTTTTTTTTTTTTTTTTTTTTTTGATATGGAGTCTTGCTCAGTTGCTCAGGCTGGAGTGCAATGACACGATCTTGGCTCACTGCAACCTCCATCTCCCAGGTTAAAGCGATTCTCCTGCCTCATCCTTCTGAATAGCTGGTATTGCAGGCATGCGCCACCATGCCCTGCTAATTTTTATATTTTTAGTAGAGATGGGGTTTCACCACGTTGGCCAGGCTGGTCTCCAAATCCTCACCTTATGTTCTACCTACCCCAGCCTCCCAAAGTGCTGGAATTGTGGGCATGAGCCACTGTGCCCAGCCTAGATGAACTTTCATTCACTTTAGAAGAGCAGTTGTGTTTTGGGCAAGGCCTGTTATCCTTTGAACTGTAGCCTAAATGTTTCTCAAAGTTAGCTCCACCCAGTAGCCCAGGAATAATGAAGGGAAAGGCAAGATAGGATGGTATGTTAACTCAGATCTCTTTCAGTGTCATAATTTTCTCACTGAAATAATTTTTGCAAAGGTAGTTTCAATATTTCCAGGGGTCCTATATCCAGTTCCCCACAGATACCAAGGGACAGCTGTATGCGTTTCTCAGAGATCACAGTATGACATCCTCCCTAACAGCTGGCAATCACTTATCTGTTTCTTGTCACTATCATTTTATTGTTTTGAGAATGTTCTGTAAATTTAATTGTTACTATTGTTACTAGACATGGGTCCTGATCCAGACCCCAAGAGAGGTTTTCTTGGATCTCGCCCAAGAAAGAATTCAGGGCGAATCTGTAAAGTGAAAGCAGGTTGATAGGAAAGTAAAGGACTGAAGCATGGCTCCTCCCTAGGCAGAGCAGCCCTGAGCGCTGCTGGTTGCCCATCTTTATGGTTATTTCTTGATGATATGCTAAACACGGGTGAATTATTCATGCCTCCCCTTTTTAGACCATATAGGGCAACTTCCTGACGTTGCCATGCATCTGTAAACTGTCAGGGCGCTGGTGGGAGTGTAGCAGTGAGGATGACCAGAGGTCACTCTCGTGGCCATCTTGGTTTTGGTGGGGTTTGGCTGGTTTCCTTACTACAACCTGTTTTATCAGCAAGGTCTTTATGACCTGTCTCTTGTGTTGACCTCCTGTCTCATCCTGTGACTTAAGAAGCCTTAACTATCTGGGAATGCAACCCAGTAGGTTTCAGCCTTATTTTTCCCAGCTCCCATTAAAGATGGAGTTGCTCTGGGTCAAACGCCTCTGACAGAATCATACAGTATGTGACCTTTTGGAAATGGCGGTCTTCATTTCCAAAGGATTTTTGCCCTTGAGATCCATCTAGTTGTTGCCCATATCATTTATTCCTTTGTTGCTGAATAGTATTCTCTAGTATAGCTGTACCACTGTTTATTTACACATTCACCTGGTAAAGGATATTTTGGTTGTTTCTGGTTTGGAACTATTACAAATAAAGCGGCTATGAACATTGATGAATAGGTTTTTATATGAGCATAAATGTCCATACCTCTGGGATAAATGCCCAGGAATGTGATTTCTGGGTCATGTGGTAGACAGCATATAGTTGGGTCAATTTTTTACCCATGCTGGGCACGGTGGCTCATGCCTGTAATGCCAGCACTTTGGGAGGTCAGAGGTCAAGGCAGACAGATCACTTGAGGCCAGGTGTTGGGGACCAGCCTCAGCAACATGGTGAAACCCCTTCTCTACTAAAAATATAAAAATTAGCCAAGCATGGTGGCACACACCAGTAGTTTCAGCGACTGAGGAGGCTGAGGCGGGAGAATATGCTTGAACCTGGGAGGCGGAGGTTACAGTGAGCCAAGATCCCACCACTGCACTCCAGCCTGGGCAACAGAGCAAGACTCTGTCTCAAAAAAATAAAAATAAAATTATCCACTGTGCCTATACCCTATATCCACTGTGCCTATATCCACTGTGTCTTTTAATTAGTGTATTTAGAAGATTTGCATTTTATGTAATCACTGATGCACTGAGGTGTACACCTGCTATTGTGTGTCTAGTGTTCTGTTTGCTGGTTTTGCTCTCTTTTTCTTGCCTCCCTATGGGTTATTCGAGCAGTTTTTAGAATTTCATTTTGTTTTACCTGCAGTATTGTTTTTTGAGTTTATCTCTGTGTAGATTTTTTAGCTGTTTGCTCTGGATATTATGCTCTAGATGGATAAATACATGTAACTTACTACATCCTAAAAAGTGACCATTTTTCCAGGTTGGCAGCCTGTAGAAGCCTTACCTTTCTTTTGGGTCCCTTTACCCTCCCCTGCTGATCATATAGTTGTCTGAGGTATTTCCACTATGTACATTGAGAACACTTCAGACAGTCTTACCATTTTTGCTTTAAATGGGAGACATCATTTGGAAGATTCAAGAGGAGAAGGAAAGTCTATCATATTTATCCTTTTTTTTTTTCACTTTTTCCTTTATTCTTTCTTCCTTCCTGATGTCCCAAGATTCCTGTCTGGCTAAGCACGGTGGCTCACGCGTTTAACCCCAGCATTCTGGGAGCCTGAGACAGGTGGATCACCTGAGGTCAGGAGTTTGAGACCAGCCTGGCCAACATGGTGAAATGCTGTTTTCACTAAAAATACAAAAATTAGCTGGGCATGGTTACAGGCACCTGTAATCCCAGCTACTCAGGAGTCTGAGGCGGGAGAATCGCTTGAACCCAGGAGGCGGAGGTTGCAGTGAACTGAGATCGGCCGTCGCCCTCCAGCATAATCGATGACAGTAAAACTCCATCTCAAAAAAAAAAAAAAAAACCACAAAAAACTCCATCCTTTTTTTTTTTTTTTTGTGAGGGGTGACAGGGTCTTAATTTTACTCTGACACCCAGACTGGAGTGCAGTGGCACAATCAGAGCTCACTGCAGCCTTGACCTCCTAGGCTCAAGTGATCCTTGCATGTCACCCTCCCAAGTAAAGCTGGATCTGCAGGTGAGCACCACGACATCCAGCTAATTTTTATTGTTTTGTAGAGACAGGGTCTCCCTATGTTGCCCATGGTGGTCTCAAACTCCTGGGCTCAAGCAGTTCTCTTACCTTGGCCTCCAAAGTGCTGGGATTAGAGGCATGAGCCACTGAACCCAGCTGAGAACTTCTTGTAGCCATTTTTTAGGTTGGGCCTGCTGGCAACCAATTCTTTCCATTTTCCCTTATCTGTGTTATAGACTAAATGTTTATGTCCCCCTCAAAACTCATGTGTTGAAGCCCTAACCCCCAGGGTGGCTATGTTTGGAGATGGGGCCTCCCAGGAAGTAATTAAAATTAAGGAAGGCTATAAGGGTGGAGTCCCGAACTAATAGGATTACTGTCCTTATAAGAGGTGACACCAGAGAGCTTGCCCACTCTCATGGGCACAAGAAGAGGTCATGGCACAAGCAGTGAGCACACAGTAAGGTAGTAACCACCTACAAGCCAAGAGAAGAAGCCTCGAGGCTGGGCATGGTGGCTCACACCTGTAATCTCAGCACTTTGGGAGGCCAAGGTGGGTGGATCACTTGAGGTCAGGAGTTGGAGACCAGCCTGACCATGGTGAAACCCGGTCTCTACTAAGAGTCTAAACATTATTAGCCAGGCATGGTGGCGGGCACCGGTAATCCCAGCTACTCAGGAGACTGAGGCACAAGAATCGCTTCAACCCTAGAAGCAGATGTTGCAGTGAGCCAAGATCATTTGCTTTGAGACCATTATTAAGTGAAATAAGGTTTCTTGAACACAAGCACTGCAGCACTACTACAGTTGATCTGCTTGATAATCGAGATGGCCGCCAAGTGACCCTATACAGCGTGGGTGTGCTGGGCAAGAGGAATCACGTCCCTCTGGGGCACAGAGTGGGATGTTGGAGCATTTTTTATTTCTGGGATTTTCCATTTAATAATTTGGGGCCATGGTGGACTGAGGGTAACTGAAACCTCGGAACAAGGCTGTAGATAAGGGGACTACTGTGTTCAGGGAAACCTAATATTTCAGTAAAATGTAACCAAGGAGAGAAAATGAAGCTGGAAAAGCAGGTCAGAGGTCAGGTTGGAAAGGGCTTTGTACTTTTTATTTTGTAGGTCATGGAGTGCCAAGTCAGACTTCTCTCTTTTTTTTTTTTGAGACGGAATCTTACTCTGTCACTCTTGGCTCATGGCAAACTCTGCCTCCTGGATTCAAGTGATTCTCCTGCCTAAGTCTCCTGAGTAGCTGGGATTACAGGCACACACCACCACACCTGGCTAATTTTTATATTTTTAGCAGAGACAGGGTTTCACCCTGTTGGCCAAGCTGGTCTCAAACTCCTGTCCTCAAGTGATATGCCCATGTCGGCTTCCCAAAGAGTGAGAATTACAGGTGTGAGCCACTGCATTCAGCCTCCTCCAAGTCAAGATTTCTTAAAAAAAAAGTTCCTCTGGCAATGGAATAGAGGATGAATTAAATGGGGCAAATTAGAGGAAAATCTGGAGCTGTTTCTAAATTCTTAATTCTTGCTTTTCAACTTGTTTTTGGTTTTAGGTTGTGGGTCTGTCTTGAACACAAATGGTGAGGTTGAAATGGACGCCAGTATCATGGATGGAAAAGACCTGTCTACGGGAGCAGTGTCCGCAGTCCGGGGTATAGCCAATCCCATTAAACTCGCTCGGCTTGTCATGGAAAAGGTATATGTGACAAAACATGCTTTTCCTAACGAACTGTTATCACTATACTTCAGTGATAAGGGCTCCAACTGTGCAGAAATAGTTGAGATCACTGTTCTCATAAAACACATACAAGACAGAAGCAATGTATTTGAGTTGCTCAAATCAGCCAAGATTCTTGACTAGAAATCACTTGACAAGTGAGCGATTACTTTTTATCTTCCTGTATTATCTTCAGACTACATACAAAATGACCAGACCAGCTATTTAATAGCATTTGTTAAAGATGGATTGAGTTCTCTAATTTAACATAATATGTAAATTGCATCTGTAGTAATGTTCCATCAACTGGGGGCTTTTTTTTTTTTTTTGAGATGGAGTTTCACTTTTGTTGCCCAGGCTGGAGTGCAATGGTGCGATCTTGGCTCACTGCAACCTCCACCTTCCAGGTTCAAGTGATTCTCCTGCCTCAGCCTCCCAAGTAGCTAGGATTACAGGCATATGCCACCCTACCTGGCTAATTTTATATTTTTAGTAGAGATGGGGTTTTTCCATGTTGGTCAGGCTGGTCTTGAACTCCTGACCTCAGGTGATCCACCATCTGCCTCTGCCTCCAAAAGTAATGGAATTACAGGTGTGAGCCACCATGCTTGGCTGAGGTCTTTTTCTGTGTGTGCAAAACCTCAGAAGAGAGTCAGGCTTTGTTCAGCGTACAGAAAAGCAAAGCACTGGAATTTGTATTTTTAAGCCTTTGCACCCAGAGAGATGTAATTATTTCAATGAAGTTGGAACAGTTAAAAAGATTTAAAAATTTCCAAAAACCAATCATTTTCTCTTTTCTTTCTGGCTCAGACACCTCATTGCTTTCTGACTCACCATGGTGCAGCACAATTTGCGGCAGCTATGGGAGTTCCAGAGATTCCTGCAGAAAAACTGATAACAGAGAGAAACAAAAAGCGTCTGGAAAAAGAGAAGCAAGAAAAGGAGGCTAAGGAAACAGATAGTGAACCGTAAGTCTTACCTGTGACTCACATTATGTGGGAGTTATTAAAATATGAAAGTTAGGCAAATACCTGGTTATCTACATTCTTCTCTTCTCTTCCTCTTTCTCTTTCTTTCTTTTTTTTTTTTTGAGATGGAGTCTCCCTCTGTTGCCCAGGCTGGAGTGCAGTGGTGCAATCTCGGCTCACTGCAACCTCCACCTCCTGGGTTCAAGTGATTCTCTTGCCTCAACCTTCTGAGTAGCTGGGACTCATCATAGTAGGTGTACCATCATGCCCAGCTGATTTTTTTTTTTGTATTTTTAGTAGAGACAGGATTTTGCCATGTTGGCCAGGCTGGTCTCAAACTCCTGATCTCAGGTGATCCGCCCGCCTCAGCCTTCCAAAGTGCTGGGATTGCAGGCATGAGCCACTGCGCCTGGCCTCTGATATGATTTAATAGAAGAATTTTATGCATTAATGCATCAGTTATCCTGATTCTTCTTGATCAGTGTATCTTAAATAGACTAAACAGGTTCTCTGTGATCTAGTGTACCTTATAAACTTAAGTATTCGTTCATAGTGTAGAGAAATCAGTACAACTCTTAAAAATTCAAATTAGTCATGTTCTAAATTACAGCTTTCTGTTACAGATTTTGAAATCCCAAATAAAAGACCACTTATTTAAAGCAGAATTTTAAAGTAAAATGTGAATATGGCCTGGGAATTTATAATGGAATTAAATCTATTGATTGCATACTTTTAAGGATAATAATATTTAACCAGAGGTACACCTTGTATCACCTTGGGAGCTTTTTCAAAATATACATGTTTAGGTCACCCCACCAGAACAATCAGATTTAAATAGATCTGAGGTGGAGAGACCAGCCAGGTGTGGTGGTGCACACCTGTAGTCCCAGCTACTTGGGGGGCTGAGGCAGGAGAATCACTTGAACCCAGGAGGCAGAGGTTGCAGTGAGCTGAGATCACGCTATTGTGCTCCAGCCTGGGGAACAAGAGCAAAACTCTGTCTCAAAAACAAACAAACAAACAAAAAAAAGCCCCCAAAAAGGTGAAATTAATAATATATTTTACTTAACCAAATATGTCCAAAAGATCATTTCAACATGTAATGAATATAAGAAATTATGAGATGTCTTACTCTTTTCTTATACTAAATCTTCACAATCTGATGTATGTTTTACACTTAGAGTAGGTCTCACTGAGGACAGCCACAGTTAGCGAGCAGCCACGCAGTCGCCACAGGGAGCTGCAGCTTCTGTAAATGGACAGCACAGGGCTAGACCGAACCTGTGTGAAGAGCCAACTCTCCATGTTAGCCACTACATGGACATTGACTATTATAATGTGAATGGTTTTATTTTGATAAAAATATTTAAAAGATTTAGTTAATTTCAAAACTATAGTGTTAAAATTTTTAGCTTTTTTCTAATTTTAGCTTTTATGTATTATATTTACTAATTGCAATTCATGTTTTAATATTAACAAAAATTTTGTATATTTTACAATTACTTTTGTAACTTTTTGGGAATTATACCTGCAGATTAGTTTTTTTTTTTTTTGAGACAGAATTGCACTCTGTCTCCCAGGTGGGAGTGCAGTGGGGCGATCTCGGCTCACTGCAACCTGTGCCTCCTGGGTTCTAGCAATTCTTCTGCCTCAGCCTCCCGAGTAGCTGGGATTACAGGTGTTTGCCACCATGCCTGGCTAATTTTTGAACTTTTAGAAGAAACAGTGTTTCACCATGTTGGCCAGACTGGTCTCAAACTCCTCAGGTGATCTGCCCACCTTGGCCTCCCAAAGTGCTGGGATTACAGGCATGAGCCACCATGTCTGGCTGACTTTTTAAAAAAAATTTTTTTAGATTAGCTCTTTATTTTTTGATGAAAATACATTTCTCTACTCAGGAGACTGAGGCAGGATAATCTCTTGAACCCAGGAGGTGGAGATTGCAGTGAGCCAAGATTGTGCCACTGCACTCCAGCCTGGGCAACAGAGTGAGACTCCATTTCAAAATAAAAAACAGAAACCAAAAAGCAAAAAACCCCGCAGGATATTGGGCCCCACCCCGTATCTACCAACTCACTTTTCCTTCCTTTCTCCTCTTGGTGGCAGCTTCAGAATCTCTGTGGGCTCAAGGATACAAGGGATTCTTATACACACTAACGTTTGAGATGCACCTTATTTTTTTCCCCATTTTTTGATGGGGACGATGAGACAAAAGAAAACTTAAGGTCACAGCTAGAAAACGGTGGTGTTGGGAGTGGATGTGCTCTTAAAGCTGACGTGTAGAGGAGTGTCCAGCAATCCGCCTGTAACTTACATGTAGAATGAGAAGCAGGCAGCTTCTCTCTAGAATGTTGGAGTTAAAGGGTGCCCCATTTTCCATTAACATATAACATGAGACTTAAGTGGTCTGAAGCTACATTGTTGGTTATGGGGTTCATTCTCATTTTTCAGCCTGTCGCTTTTTTCTGTTTATTTTTGGCAGAAACTTGGGAACCGTGGGTGCCGTTGCCTTGGACTGCAAAGGGAATGTGGCCTACGCAACCTCTACAGGGGGTATCATTAATAGAATGGTCGGCCGTGTTGGGGACTCACCGTGTGTAGGTAGGACCAAGGGATGGCTCCTGCCCCTTCTCCGTTCCTCCATCCTCAGGCTCTCCTCATTCCCTGTTCCCTGCCCCCTCTCCCTTTCTGCTCTTGGTGCAGCTCCAGGATGTCTGGGAGTGAAACGGGGTTGGAAGGGGCTGTTCAGGGCGCTGCTTTGAGAGGGTGTTTGTATCGGCAGCACTGTTTTCTAGAACGCTTGCCTTTTCGCAACGACTTGGGGAGAGAAGTGGAGACAGGGATGCTGAAGTTGCCCCAGTCTACCCGATAGTGATTCTGTTTTCTCCTTAGCTGCAGTTCCAGGATCTGCAGACTTACTAGAGTGAGACTTACTCCCTAGACATGGGCTCTAATTAGCAATCTGAGAAATCTGAGAGTTTAAGACTGCGGTTATTAGATCTGAGCAGCAGGAAAGGGACAGACGTCTACAGACATATTACAGATTGAGATCTTTTTACATCAACAGGGAAGCACATCCTCTCATTCCTGGGAGTGAGAGACAGGGCCGCTTTGTGCAAACTTTCATTCATGAAGGAGTCCTCGTGAACCCCTGCAGGTGACTGGAGTTTTGAGAAATAGCTAAATTATTCCATCTGCCCCAAAGAGCAACTTACTCTTTTAGAGGAAAACTAGCCCTCCCCTCCCTTTTTAATGTGTTGCTCTAGTCTTTAATAATAATCTATACTCTTGACAATTCTTGATACCCTTTTTCTGTCATGAACTCAGAGACACTGGAAGCTTCCTTAAAGAGTAGAGGCTTGGTAATGCCACTCCTCGGTAGGTCACCCAAGAGATAGGAAGTAGTCTCCCTTTCTCCTTAGCAAAAATCCTTCCAAACTATCCCTGGTCAGTAGTGCAGCTTGCTTCAGCTGGGTTCAGACCAGACCACAGGGTCACTCCAGGTTAGATCCTAGAAATTAATTTTAAACTTCAGTTAACAGGGGAAAATCTGGACAAGAAAAGGCATAAGCTAAATTCTCAGAAGTCCTTGTCCAGCTGTGAGCACCAGGTGTGCTTTGCCTGGCCTTCTGAGCAGCCTTAGGCCCCTGGCTGGACAGTCAGGAGGGACGGTGCTAGGCACAGCAATGGTCACTCAGGCAATCCACTTGTCCTGAGAAGTGCATGTGGTGGGGAGGACAGCTTCACAGACCCGACGCCTGTGCCATGACCACCCTTGGAGGCGCCTGGCCCTCTGTGATCCTAGAGTAACTGAAAAGCAAGCAAAGACTTGGCTGCTTTCAAATGTTAGGGCAGATTGACACCATGGGACCTGGCCAGTTTATCCCCAACAGAAGCTTATAAGAAAACGGAAAGCCTCCTCCTCCCACTGCAGCAGTTCACTCACTGCCCAGTGTCATCTCCCTCCAGAACCAGAGCCAGGGATGATCTCCTTTGAGAACCTCTGGGGCCTTGTGACAATTCAGTGCAACATCTCAACTCCTGAGTCCTTGCCCCATGTCCAGCATCCATAAGTAAGGCAAATGTCAGTCATCTCTGCTTCTGTATCAACTGCAGGAGAGTAAAGGTGAATCCTTCCAAGGCTAAAGGACTCTCAGGCTGGTAGCTGTGTGTGAACAGATAGAGGAATGACTTAGAGAAGGCTGTAAGGTTGCTTGATCCCAGAACAAAATAAGGAAGAATCTTACCAAAGTAGCTTTCGCTGCAGACCCCTGCTTAAGTGGATAGCCCAGAATAGTTCCCTCAGGTCCAGTCATGCCCACCCTCAACAAATAGAGCTGCCCTCCATCGGACAGTGTGCACGGATGTAAGGTTGTGGGTATCTGTTTTCCCAAAATCGCTGGAACCTGATGGCCTTGCTAGAGATCCATGTAATGCAGTCACGGTGTTTCTCCTCCATAGTGTGTACGGCATGAGGAGGAGGCAGGGAGGGGTGGCTTCATTGAGCAGAAAGGAATGGCTATGCTTTGGGGCCAAGAAGATGCTATCCTGCTGTAGCTGCTGTGTGAAGATCAGGCCTCCCCTCCTGAGGCTCCCTTTATCCTCCTCCATTCTGGGGCATCTACATGGCGCTTTCTAGTCTACCTTAGTGTCTGCAGATCATGGCTGCTAACCTGACCTTCGTCTATACTTGAGCGCCCTTTGAGATTTAACTTTCACGTAGCGTCCGACTTCTAATATGGATTTGAATTTCTCGACTGTGAATGCTCAGAACAATCACCCTTTTGAGCAGGATCTGGAGGTTATGCTGACAGTAACATCGGAGCCATCTCAACCACAGGGCACGGGGAAAGCATCCTGAAGGTGAACCTGGCCAGACTCACTCTGTTCCACATGCAACAAGGTACGCAGACCACAGGACAAGTCGAATAATTTGTGAAGACAAATGCTTAGAAGGTGTTTGATAAGTAAACGCATGGAGACGCGTAGGAAACCCTTTCCTGTTGGCTACAGATGTCGCTTTCAGGTCGTTAACACTGTGTTGACTCCGCCTTCCCTTAGGTCTGGAACGGGAGAGCACTGAGTACTGTCATCCCCCACATCTCTGGAGAAGGGGGCAGTGGAGAGACATTGAGCCTGAGTGAGGGAGGGAAGACCCCTCTGCTTGGGCTGATGCTAGGACTCTGTCTCCCGGCAGGGAGGGGAGGACCCTCCTTTTAAGCGTTCAGGTGTTCATTCACCACAAATCCTTCCTAGTTCACTTTCTAACTGCAAGTGATTTTCCCATGAGATTCTGTTCAGTAATGTGTATTGTTTCTCAACCCTTCCTTGTTTTCAGGAAAGACGGTAGAAGAGGCTGCGGACCTATCGTTGGGTTATATGAAGTCAAGGGTCAAAGGCTTAGGTGGCCTCATCTTGGTTAGCAAGACAGGAGACTGGGTGGCAAAGTGGACCACCACCTCCATGCCCTGGGCAGCCGCCAAGGACGGCAAGCTGCACTTTGGAATTGATCCTGGTGAAACTACTGTCACAGACCTGGCCTAAGCCCCTGGTAGACTGTGTTCCAGATGCTAGCTTAGAGGAAGAGTACAGTCTCCTCATGAGACATAGCCTAATCAATTAGATCCAGACATGGAAGAAATCGTGCAGTCTGTCACTTGTTTTGTTGCCTTAATAATCATCTGAATGTTTGATTGAGGGGTGGGTTCTGAAATCACGAGAGACATGCCCATATTAGGAGGACTGCTTGAGCCTGGGAGGTCAAAGCTGAGGTGAGCCATGGGTACTCCACTGTATGCCAGCCTGGGTGCACAAGAACATCAGGGAAAAGAACCAAAATCCTTTAAGGGAAATGTTCTCCATGTATGAGAGACTAAATTGATTTTCCTAAGAAAGTTCAGATCTTCCCTGACTTCTCTGGATGTTTCCAGATACTTCCAAAGAACCCATAGCTCCCTAACCTGGAGATGGAAGGTCATAATGGAGATGCTGTGGGATTCCGTGAAGTTTCTTGGGTTCAGAGATGAACCTCCCTCAATTAGTGTTCTCCCATGAGCCAGACTGCACCTGCCAAAGAGCCTCTGGTCCTCGTATAGTGAGTGACAGGACTCAGCCTCTCCAACAACAGAGAGGAGCCGACCGCTGTAGGGCTGGCCCCGTGACTTCCTGCGTCCTCACCGGGTTTTGTGCTTTGAGATTCTTCCCGCCTCCCCGCCCCCACCAGCTGCATCGGGTGCTGTGCAGAGTGGTCAGCATGGTGGAGAAAGTCATTTCCCAGGGGACGGTTTTCCCCTTTATCTCTTATTACACTGGAAACGCGATTCTGCTGTAATATCCCTGCTCAGTTTTTCAGTCTCTCAGGGTTCACCTTCTCTCTGGAAAGAAATTGTTTAACTTTACATTCCATGTGCTGCTAATAAAATGTATTTTGAAAGAGTAAGAGTGTGGTTGGGAGTCACTGTTGACAAAGACCAGAATGCACACGAGCTCTCCCCTTGGTCTCAATTCCGAAGTACCAAAGAGACCTTGAGATACGGGTGGTGGGGGGGCGGTACTGCCCCCTTGTGGAGGACATGTGAGTGTTTCCCAGAACTGAACTGAGTGGGTTAAGGAAGAAGCCAAACCGTGATAGGGTTTATTGCCCAGTCCTTCTGCAGTTTGCCAATATTCACCCCAGACAGAGGTGCACAGTTCTGGCTCCTGTCCCCATACCCTCCTTGGGGCTGTGTCAGCTGCTCCAAACTAGAGAGAAAGAGGGCACTTAGAGGCAGAACTGAGTTTGAATCCTGCTTCTCACTACCTGGGTGACCCTGGGCAAATTAACTTTTAAGCACGTTTCATCTGTAAAGTAGATCACTATGATGATGACAGAAAGGAAAGAAAAGGTGCAGTTCTCGGTGTTTTACTTTAAGGATCTTACGGACAAATATAGAAACTGTGCTAGGCCCAGGATGGAGTTTCTGTCCTTAAAAACCTCGACGTGCAACAACTGCCCCTTTAGGAACAAGGATTTTGGTAGCAGGTGTATCAGCTGAGGATTGCCACAGCACGAGTCCACAGACGAAGTGACTTAACCAACAGAAATGTGTTAATATTTTCTCCGTTCTGGAGGCTGAAAGTCCAAGGTCAAGGTGCGGCCGCGTTGGTTTCTCCCGAGGCCTCTCTCCGTGGCTTGTGTAATAGCTGGCCATCTTCCTGCTGGGTCCTCACGTGGTCTTTCCTCTGTACATGCACAGCCCTGCCGTCTGTCTCTACATGTCCTACCCTCCTCCTCTTATGAGGACACCTGTCATATTGGACTAGAGTGGACTCCAATGACCTCATTTAACTTTAATCACCTCTTCTTTAAAGGCCCTGTCTCCAAATACACTCACATGCTGAGGTCCTGGGGGTTAGGGCTTCAGCTTGTGAATTTGGGAGGGGACAGAATTCAGCCCATAACAGGAGGCAAAACAGAATCGGTTGGGGTTTGGAAAGGGGAGGCCTTTTGGAAAAGACAACAATGGCTAAATAGATAGAACAAAGGAAGGAGGCCAGGCGTGGTGGCTCACACCTGTAATTCCAGCACCTTTGGAGGGTGAAGCAGGCAGATCACCTGTGATCAGGAGTTCGAGAGCAGCCTGATCAACATGGTGAAATCTTGTCTCTACTAAAACATACAGAAATTAGCTGGATGTGGTGTGTGCCTGTAGTCCCAGCTACTCAGGAGGCTGAGGCAGGAGAATTGCTTGAACCTGGGAGGTAGAGGTTTCAGGGAGCCAAGATGGCACTATTGCACTCCAGCCTGGGCAACAAGAGCGAAACTCTGCCTCAATAATCGCAAATTATCCTTAAAATCTACCACCGTAGCATAAGAATTAAACTGAGCCCCAGTGACAGAAAACTTTGAAAATGTGTGTGCCCGAAGAAATGTATCGATTGGCATGTTAAAAATTACATTGCTTGGTGGGGCGTGATGGCTCAGGCCTGTAATCCTAGCACTTTGGGAGGCTGAAGCAGGTGGATCACTTGAGGGCAGGAGCTTGAGACTAGCCTGGCCAACATGGTGAAACCCCATCTCTACTAAAAAAATACAAAAATTAGCCGGGTGTGGTGGTGGGCGCCTGTAATCCCAGCTACTGAGGCTGAGGCACGAGAATCGCTTGAACCCAGGAGGCGGAGTTGCAGTGAGCTGGGATCACACCACTGCACTCCAGACTGGGTGACAGAGTGAGACACTGTCTCAAAAAAATTAGCATTTCTCCTATTTTAGATAAAGAGGAAAGAGAAAGGGAAGGGGGAGCAAGGGATGTAAGAAAGAGGGAGAAATAAAAGAGAGGAAGGAGAGAAAACGCGCAGGTTCTCAGTCATGTGGAGGCAGCAGCCATGCGCTGACTCTGAAAACTGAAAAAAAAAAAAAAAATAGGGACAGCAAGCTGCTGCCTGTGATCACCTCTCCCGGGGATTTTCACAACGCCCGGGAAGGGAACAGAGAAAACCAGAGGCTGACACAAGAATAGATGCTTGATAAATGTTTATTGGATGAATGAGTGAAGGACAATCACCTGAGCCCCGTAGTTGCCAAAGCCCCTCTAGTCCCAAACCTAAGCCCACCCTCTGTCCCCTTGCAAGTAAAGAAATGCACTAAGCAGAGCTTCTGCCCAGCCCTCGGCCCGGCACGGCCGGAGCTATCACCGCGCATGCTCCGCAAGCCGCCTCGTGGAAGGTATTCCTTCAACTGCAGGTGCTTGTTTCTCTTGGCACAGCAAGATGTCATTTCCCATTTTTAGAACAATGCTCCAAAGAACGGTTACAAAAACAACCTTAAGAGGGGGTGGTTTTCTTCCTGGCCACTGCTACAGCCCTGTGAAACAACAAAGAGATTTTTATGCAAAACACTGTTTGCATCTCACTGTAAAATCAGAAGACAGTTCGTTAACTTTGCACAAACTGAAAGAAGGTCCCGCACTCCCGGCTCCAGCATCTAAACTAATGCTGGCCTGTGGAAGGGATCGATTTGAACGGTCCTGCTGTTGGGTGTCTTTTGGTCTTGCCATGCCTCCCTCTGTGTGGTTTCTATGGGACAGGGGTGGAAAGGAAGCTTGCAGAAAGCCTGTGTCTGTCCTTTTGGTGCCCCCCATACAAACCTGAGACCAGAAGAGGACGTGTGTTCCCGGGAACATTCAAATAACAGAGGGAGGTAGGAACCACGAAAGCACCTGCCGCCTCTAGCCTCAGCCATTAAGAAATCCTTTTATTATCACGGCCAAGCTGACCTTCTCTCTTCCCTTTCCTCTTTCTCCTTCATGAACCTGAGCATGAATTGGCTTTGAGACTTCCTAGCCCTTCACCTTCCCTCGCCGGCTCCCAGAGCCTACCCACACCTTCTGTCCCAGCCCAGGGCTCCTCCCTGAGTGACACCCAACTCATCCCCATCTGACTTCTGTGAACACTCAGGTTGTCCTCTCATGGGCCTCCTGGCCTGGCCTCTCTCACCTCCCATGTGGGCCTGCATGCCCCTGGCTTCATCTTATATCTCCTGTGCTCAAGAAAGCTCAGCAGCTCCTTTTCCGACAGAAACTAACCTAGTTTTTGGGCAGAGCACAAAGGCTCACGCCTGTAGTCCCAGCACTGTGGGAGGCCAAGGCAGGCAGATCACCTAAGGTCAGGAGTTCAAGAGTAGGCTGGCCAACATGGTGAAACCCTGACTCTACTTAAAAAAAAAAAATACAAAAATTAGCCGGACGTGGTGGCACACGCCTGTAATCCCCGCTACCCAGGGGGCTGACTGAGGCAGGAGAATCACTTGAACCCAGGAGGCAAAGGTTGCACAGTGATCCACGATCCTGCCACTGCACTCCAGCCTCCTCCACCACAACCTCCGCCTCCTGGGTTCAAGCAATTCTCCTGCCTCAGCCTCCCGAGTAGCTGGGACTACAGGCGCGCACCATCATGCCCAGCTAATTTTTGTATTTTTAGTAGAGACGGGGTTTCACCATGTTGACCAGGATGGTCTCGATCTCTTGACCTTATGATCCACCCTCCTCGGCCTCCCAAAGTGCTGGGATTACAGGAGTGAACCACTGCTCCCGGCCCAGTGTGAAACATCTTTAAGAGGCTTAGAAGGAAACAGGCACCAAGAAAGTGAAAGCTTTATTTATTTATTTATCTTTTTAAGAGATGGGGTCTTACTATGTTGCTCAGGCTGGTCTTGAACTCCTGGACTCAAGCAATCCTCCTGCCTCGGCCTCCCAAAGTGCTGGGATTACAGGCTGGCTGCACCCAGCCAGCTTTGATGGTTCTCTGCTACCCTTTATTGCACACTTGCTATGAACCTGACGCTAAGCTGGGCACTTCTTATGTATGACCGCACTTAACTCTCACTGTGAGACTAGAAGGGAAGTACTGCTGTCACTTTTCACAGACCAGGAAACAAAGGCTTTGAGAAGTTAAACAATGACCCAAGAGCTTCACTGTTTAAAAGGATCAGAGCTGGAGCTCAAGCCTGGCTCACACTATTGACAGCTCTAGCCCATCCCCTCTCATTCTCAGAGAATTCACAACACAGAACAGTTAGGACGAACGGGGTGGGGAGGAAGCTGCGGGCTCTTTTCCTGACTGGAACAAAGTCATGGAAAGGGTTCGTAAAGGGGCCGGGTTTCCCAGTCCATGTTTTTGTTTGGAAGAAGGTAGGGGAACTTGGGGCTCACACAATGAAGTTCTCTTTAAAGAATGGTGTGGACAACAGCTGATGCCCTGGGGGAGTAGCAGGCACCACAGAGAACTTTGATGCTGCACCAAGATCCACGCTCCAGATCCCAAGCCAAGTGGCACCAGCGCACAATACGGTGTTCAAGTCCTGACTCCTACACTTACCAGCTGTGATGCTCAGACAAGCTACTTTCCTCTCCAAGCCTCAGTTTCCTCCTCTGTAACAAGAAAATGATATTCTTTGTTTGACAAGTGGTTTAGATGGATTAGGGCAAATTAATCTCTATAAAGCAACTGGGTGTACATTGGGTGCTTCATAAATTACTATTGTTATTACGTCTCTTGGACATGAGAATCTGCATTTCTCTTCATGTTTTAAAAATAGAAGTGCAACATACATTCATCAGAGTACATAAGGTGCAGTCATTTTAAATGGACAGCTTGACAATCATTTACACATATAGGCATTTCTATAGCCACCACCCCAGGCCACATAGGGAATATTTCCAGCACTGCAAAGGTTCCCTCATGCACCCTCCCAATCCATATCCCCACCAGACGGAACCATGATTTGACTCATCATAGATCAGCTTTGCCTCTTTTTGAACTTTATATTAATGGAGTCAGAACCTGTAACCTTTTCATCACTGCCTAGTGCTCTTATATGAATAGGCCACCAATTTATTTCTCCAATCTTTTGTTGATGGGAATTTGGAGTGTTTCAGGTTTGGAGAAACTCCTCTGAACATTCTTGTATATATGTTATTGTCAGCAGAGGCACTCAAATCCCTTAGGTTTTTTTCTGCTTTGTTTTCTTTTGAGACGGAGTCTTGCCCTGTTGCCCAGACTGGAGTGCAGTGGTGGGATCTTGGCTCACTGCAACCTCCACCTCCTGGGTTCAAACAATTCTCCTGCCTAAGCCTACTGAGCAGCTGGGATTACAGGCACCTGCCACCATGCCTGGCTAATTTTCATATTTTAGTAGAGACAGGGTTTCACCTTGTTTGTCAGGCTGGTCTTGAACTCTTGACCTCAGGTGATCCTCCTCCCTTGGCCTTCCAAAGTGCTGGGATTACATGCGTGAGCCACCGCACCCGGCCTCTTTTTCTCATTTTTTTATTGGGTCATTTTTATTTTTCTTATTGATCTACAGTACTTCAAATATTCTGGAAACCAACACCTTATCAGATACATGTATTGCAGATGTATATCTTCACCAAGTCTGAGGCCTGCCTTCTCATTTATTTAATGGTGCCGTTGGATGAAGAGAGGATTTAATTTTGATAAAGTCCAATTCATCGATTTTTCTTCTCTGGTTAGTGCTGTTTGCATTCTGTTTTAGAAATGTTTGCCCATCCCTAAGGCCAGGGAGACATTCTCTGTTCTCTACTCATTTATTTAGTCTTGCTTTATGTGGCATCTTCCTCTGGAGTGGAGCCAACTGATTTGCTGTGATTCCAGGGAGGAGCAAAGGTCTCATAGAGAAACTGATCATGCTAATGCTTAGTGCTAATGCTCACATGCTCATGCTCACATGATAATGACTCCCTGGGCCTTTGGACTACTCAGCCTGCCATCCTGAGGCTATCGTGTGGCATCAACAGGTACCACTGGACCTGGCTGCATTGCTGAAATCCCACAGGAGGGGTCCCTAAGAGAGGCGGCATCTTCCAAAGTGAACCAGGAAGAGAGGGGAGGACAGCCGTCCCTCCCAATTTCCCCAGTTTGCTCATCTGTAAAGTGAGTGCTGCTTTGTACTCCAAGGTCAGCAGCTTAAACTGAACCAGCCCAGCTATGATCACTTTGCAAACCCATCCTTCCCCATCCTGGCAACTTTTCCCAATCTCCTTCATCGACCCTTTTCCTGCTCATTTTGTTTCTCTCTAAATGTTCCTTTTCATTGTCATTTGTGTAACCATTGATTATTTGTAGGGCATTTGTGCGTTTGTCTTTCTTTTTGGTTTGTTTTGGATTTATTTATTTATTTTTTGAGATGGAGTCTCACTCTGGTGCCCAGGCTGGAGTGCACTGGCGTGATCTCGGCTCACTGTAACCTCCACCTTCCGGGTTCAAGTAATTCTCCTGCCTCAGCCTCCAGAGTAGCTGGGACTACAGGCATGCGCCATCATGTCTGACTAATTTTTGTATTTTTAGTAGAGACGAGGTTTTGCCTTGTTAGTCAGGCTGGTCTCAAACTCCTGACGTCAAGTGATCCACCCACCTCAGCCTCCCAAAATGCTAGGATTATAGGTGTGAGCCACTGTGCCCGACCGCATTTGTCTTTTAAGCCTCTCCTTTCTTCTGTCTTTCCTTCCCTAAAACAGGGCTTCTCCACCTTGGCCCTATTCACATTTTGGACTGGACAGCTCCTTGCCGCGGAGCCGTCCTGCGTGTGGCCTGATGCACAGCTACTGCGATTTCTCTCCTCCTTTCCACCTCTCCACTCACTGCCCGTCAAGAGGCCCAAGGGAAAAGTAAGGGGGTGGCCAGGAGGTAGAATCGGGGCTTTCTTTAGCTCACAGGGGCCTTAGATACGATCTAGTGCAACCCCCTCATTTTACGATGAGGAAACGATGCTGAGAGAGGGAGGGAGAGGATGTGTCAGAGCTGAAAATGTAGGGGAAGAAGTGCCAGGCCAAACAGGAAGTCCAAATTCCAGGGCCTGAGGCAGCGTTTCCAGTCCCACCAAGGAACCTGGGATTGCTTCCCACAGCTCCTTTCTCCCTCCCTCCCATGAGCCCCATTCCAGAAACAACCTGTGGCTGGCCAGAGGCAGTGGCAGATGCAGATCCCACAACCCCCCAGCAGTGCACACCAGGGTCCGTTCCTGGGAGCCCATTTCTGAGCCTCTGGTGGACAGCAATGGCCACCGATTGCAGTGGGGATATTTCACGATGATGCATGTCATAATCACATCTTAGTTTAACCCTATAACCATGAGGGAAGCGAGGCTCATGCTACCTGGTCACACCTGACCCAAAGGAGAAGTCAGGGAGCAACGAAGACTTGCAGAGAGCCAGAGGGAGCCCGGCAGTGTCCGTTCCAGCCCCGTCTCCACAAAGGCAGATCTCAAGTGATCCACCCAGCTTGGCCTTCCAAAGTGCTGGGATTACAGGTGTGAGCCACTGAGCCTGGCCTCAAAAATAAATAAATATATAAGTAAATCAATCCTCCAGGAGCTCAGTTTTCACCCTCACCTCACCCTCTAAAGGAGCCACTATCGTCCTCCCCTGTTAGAGATGCTGATATAAGCCAGCAAGCCCACGGTCAGGCAGCAGGGGGGTCTCCCCAGCATCTTTGGTGGGGTCACAAGTCAACGCGAATCACCCTACTCCTCCACAACATCAAGCTCACCCTCAACATCTCCATCAGGCATGCATGGAGCCCCTATCGTAGAGAAAGATTTATACGCCAAGACCTTATACAGAGCGCCGGGTGGTGCTCGATATTATACCCAAGGGACAGAATGCCTGCTTTCAACAGTTCTGTCTGTACTTATTTCAATGTCTGTCAGCAAAATGCTGGGTTTCATTTACACCAGTGACATAAAGGTTTCTTTTTAATTAAATGATTAAGGTTTTCAAAATAAATCTCTTTAGAGCCGGGTGCGGTAGCTCAAACCTGTAATCCCTGCACTTTGTGGGAGGCTGAAGCAGGCAGATTGCCTGAGCCCAGGAATTCAAGACCAGCCTAGGCAATATGGCAAAACCTCATCTCTATGAAAAATACAAAAATTAGCCAGGCATGGTGGTGTGTGCCTGTAGTCCCAGCTACGTAGGAGGCTGAGATAGGATCTTCTGAAACCAGGAGATCGAGGCTGTGGTAAGCTGTGATTGTGCCACTGCACTCCAGCCTGGGCAACAGAGTGAGACCGTATCTCAAAAATAAATGAATAAATAAATAAACAAATAAATCTCTTTAAAGAAAAATATTTGGCCAGGTGCACTGGCTCATGTCTGTAATCCCAGCACTTTGGGAGGCTGAGGCAGGCAGATCACCTGACGTCAGGAGTTTGAGACCAGCCTGGCCAACTTGGTGAAACCATGTCTCTGCTAAAAATACAAAATTAACTGGGTATGGTGGCACACACCTGTAGTCCCCAGCTACTTGGGAGGCTGAGACAGGAGAATCACTTGACCTGGGAGGCAGAGGCTGCAGCAAGCGGAGGTGGTGTCACTGCACTCCAGACTGGGTGAGACAGAGTGAGACTCCATCTAAAAACAAAATAAAACAAAACACCTGGGAGAATATTAAACAAATAGTAGTGCGGATGACATGTGGGTGAGGATGCACCTGGGTGACCTAAGCCCGGGAAACCTGGCTCGGGCCTTGCACATCTTGAAGACAGCTGACCCTGCTGGGGCCTCCTGGGGCTGTGCAGCCCCTCACCCACCCTCCCAGCTGTCACGCCCAGAGCATCTTCCTCAATACAACCCCATAGACCTGAAGGTCATCATCAAATGCCCCTTAACCTCTCTCGGCCCTTCACGCATGTGGGTTTCTCACCCTGGGTTCACTCTGCTTCTGGTGATGAAAGGGGAACCCAGAAAGGCTGATAAATCACTGCAATCTACAAATAGAAGGCCAAGTATGAAGACAGCAAGGAATGAGGAAACCCCACCCTATTCCTTGGACTCAGCCCTGGGCCTCCTGCCCCTGGCCAGCCTTATGAGGCACCAGCTGTAGAAATGTCAGCCTCGGGTCCTCTGCTGAGGGTCCTCTCAGGCGTGGTCTGTGAGTGGGACCTGCCAGGCAGCACTCTCAAAAGGCCAATGCTGTCCCTCTCCTCCTGGGGTTGTGGTGACACAGAGTGGCCTCTTGGCTCCAGATGTGGGTCCTACAGAGAGTTCCGGGGACCTACAGAAAGTATCTGTGCCAGATACTCTCCTAAACAGGCATAAGCTCACCAAATTCTGGAGCCTTCCCATGAGGGAGAAGCAATTTTTAATCTCATTCTGGAGATGATGAAGCGAAGTCCAGTCGGCCAGGCCAAGGGGCAGGACCAATTTGATGGAAGCAGCTTTGCTGGGACCATAAGACTCTGCTCCTCGCCCGTTACCAACACTACCTCCTCCAACAACATGGGAGACGTGCACGGAGCCCTCTTTCGGTCACAGTCCTACCCCATGTGCTAGATGAATAAAGAGGTGACCTAAAAGGAAACATGGCTCTTTCTGAACTCTCCCCTGGGAGACGGCAATGACAGGGACATGACGGAGGTTCCAAGAAGGAGACACACAGAGCTAGTGTCAATCAAACCAACCAGGCTTCTGAACATCGCCACTAAGAACTTTTGCTTTAGAATGCACTATTTTTTTTGGGGGGGGGTTGGGGCTACTATTCATTTTAACATAATGTTATTATTATTTTTTCTTTTGCTGTTGCTGTTGTATTTGAGATGAACTTTCACTCTTGTTGCCCAGGCTGGAGTGCAATGGGGCGATCTCAGTGCACTGCAACCTCTGTCCTTTGGATTCTAGCGATTCTCCTGCCTCAGCCTCCCGAGTAGCTGGGATTACAGGCATGTGCCACCACACCCGGCTAATTTTGTATTTTTAGTAGAGACAGGGTTTCTCCATGTTGGTCAGGCTGGTATTGAACTTCCAACCTCTGGTGATCTGCCTGCTTTGGCCTCCCAAAGTGCTGGGATTACAGGCGTGAGCCACTGTACCCGGCCCGTGATGTTATGCTTTATGCCTCCTATGTAAGTGCACACAAGCTTTAAATGTTGTGGAATACTGAGCTCATATATCTTGTCAAACTTCTGTTTGCTTTTTGCTGCATCCATAGCTATGATCTGAATAAATAGAGGAGAAAGGTTTGGCTCCCAACCCTACGCCCTGGGCTCCATGCCATCATTCCCAAAACAAAGGAGGAAAAAATGCCAGAAATGAGTGACCAGGGGTAACGGTGAAGAAAAACAACATCCCGGCCCGGCACCGTGGCTCAGGCCTGTAATCCCAGCACTTTGGGAGGCTGAATGGGGAAGATCACTTAAGCATAGAAGGTCGAGGCTATAGTGAGCCATGACTGCACCACTGCACTCCAACCTGAGTGACAGAGCAAGACCCTGTCTCAAAAAACAAACAGGCCGAGGCAGGCAGATCACCTAAGGTTAGGAGTTACAGACCAGCCTGGCCAATGTAGTGAAACCCAGTTTCTACTAAAAATACAAAGTTAGCTGGGCCTGGGGATGTGCGTCTGTAGTGCCACCTACTTGGGATGCTGAGGCAGGAGAATCGCTTGCACTCAGAAGGTGGAAGTTGCAGTGAGCCAAGATTGGGTCACTGCACTCCAGTTTGGGTGACAGAGCAAGACAAACCAACCAACCAACAACCATATAAACCAAAACAAAAATATCATCCTGTTTTGGGAATTAGAAGGTTGGAGAGACTAATGGGTGGATGACAGGTTTACTACTTAAGACTACATATGACTGTGCTAGGTGGTCCAGATCACCATTGTCTGGGTTATGAGCACAGCTTACCTCACCGTCTTTCACTATGATGTTGGGATGGCTGTAATCCAGGCTGCTCAGACCTGTCTCCTGACCTTTTGCTGTGCTGCCCAGATGAAAAACAAGAACATTCAGTTATCAGCTACAGAGAACAAGAATACATGACTCTATAAACTTACAAAACTTGCAAAGCAGGATACAATTCCTTGGGGAGGGGGATTCAGGGAAGTCTTACTTATACTACAGGAAAGAAGGAAAATTGGTTTTTCTGCTCTCATTTTCTACTTCATTTCCTCCTTCTGATGCTTTTCCATAAACGAGGTTGAATAGAAAGCGTCACTATTATTTAATTCTTCACAGAGGGTTTGTTCCTTAGCTGGCAGGGGTCGAAACTTAGTTAAAGCCATTGACTGAGCAGTCGTTGGTTTGGTTACTAGCAGTCGTTGGTTTGGTCCATGGACATAGGCTAATTTTTGGATTTCTGCGGTTTTATCTTTGATGACCTTTCTATTGTCATCGATCTCTAGGCAACAACTGGTTAGGTTAAATTTTTGACATATCTCTTCTTCCTGGGCTAGGAGTTCATCAAAGTCCAGTCTATTTTGATAGGTGGCATTTCTCGTTTTTGTAGCTTGCCGGGAAAGCAGATTTAATGCCCTTGCTATGTCATTAGTAATGATTTCAAGTGCTCCCTGTGATTTTATGATGCGATTGAGCATATATGGGGGTGCGGAATCCTCATGGTCTATCTTCTGCCTAGGTGGCTGGGCCATAATATTGAATATTCGTTCAGGGGGCCATTCGTTGTCTTTCTAGTCCTTTATGGTTTCACCTTTTTTAGTTCTTTGCTTAGTTTCATCGTAGATAGGGTACTCTAAGTCCTCTCCTTGCTTTAGAGGAATTAGAAAGAAAGACGGCTTCATCGTGCTTCGTACACAAGCTCTTGTCCATTTGGCTGGCTGTTGTTTATATGCCTGTAGTCCACAGATCTAATAAAGGCTCGAGGGTGACTGCCAGGCATTTGGCACTTCCAGTTGCATTATTTTTCTTGCTTTCTTTCTTCTTTTTGAGACAGAGTCTTGCTCTATCACCAGGCTGGAGTGCAGTGGCATGATCTCGGCTCACTGCAACCTCTGCTTCCTGGGTTCATGCAATTTTCCTGCCTCAGCCTCTCGAGTAGCTGGGACCACAGATGTCTGCCACCACGTCCAGCTAATTTTTGTATTTTTAGTAGAGATACGGTTTTACCATGTTGGTCAGGATGGTCTTGATCTCTTGACCTTGAGGTCCGCCTGCCTTGGCCTCCCAAAGTGGTGGGATTATAGGTGTGCGCCACTGTGCCTGGCCGGCAGAATTGTTTTTCCTGCCTCACCATAAAGTTTTCTTTACTGTCTCATTGTAGTATTTTGTCCTAGGCAAGTTAATTCTCCTACTGGGTTTGTGAAGGCTTTTCCTTAACAAGCAATGCAGAACCTCCTGATTATAGAGGTTTTTAAGAGCCGGATGCTCAGATTTGCAAGCTCGGGTTTGGGGGATGAGACAATTAGAGTGAAATTATCTTCCAGCACTAATTCTCTTGCTTCCTGTGGCCACTGGCTTCCTATGTTGGTTCGTAGCCTGAAGAGACACTTACGCTACTGGCAATGTTTTCAGCTAACTGAGCAAATAGGTTCCGAGTCAGGGCAGGGCTCAGGCAGCTCCTGTTTAGTATGCTCATAAAATGACTTGAAAACTTGAAATTGGCTACAGCTCAGAGGAGGCCAAGGTACAACTTTCTTGGGTTGTTTGGGTTCATCCGACACCAGCTGCCTCCACCATGCCGTCGAAGTTCCACCCCGAGGATATCAGAGTCGTATCCTGAGGCGAACCGGGGGTGAAGTTGGTGCCACTTCTGTGCCGGCCCCCAAGATCGACCCTCCTTTTGTGGGTCTGCCTCCAAAAAAGGTTGGTGATGACATTGCCAAGGCAATGGGTGACTGGAAGGGCCTGAGGATTACGGTGAAGCTCACCATTCAGAGCAGACAGGTCCAGATTGAGGTGGTGCCTTCTGCCTCTGCCCCAATCATCAAAGCCCTCAATGAACCACCAAGAGACAGAAAGAAACAGAAAAACAAATACAGTGGTAATATTACTTTTGATGAGATTATCGACATTGCTCGACAGATGCAGCACTGTTCTTTAGCCAGAGAACTCTCTGGAACCATTAAAGAGACACTGGGGACTGCCCAGTCTGTGGGCTGTAATGTTGGTGGCCGCACCCTCATGACATCATAGATGACATCAACAGTGGTGCTGTGGAATGCCCAGCTAGTTAAGAAGCACAAAGGAAAATATTTCAAGAAAGAATCATTTGACCAAAAAAAACCCCAAAAACCAAAAAAACATAAAACTCAAACTTGTTGGGCTGGATGGATTCAAGTCTTTTTGATAATATACAGTGGAACTGCAAAGCTTGTTCCTGTTCTGTCACTATCTAATATCACGGGGTGTCCTGTGGTCTAAAAGGGTAGATCTGGCCTTAAGATGGTGAATGTAAAGGACTGCATGTTTTTGTTTTACAGTTGGGCTTCGTTGTCATGCTGGTAAGCATGGCTGCCATTCCTGGAAAATGGGGTTGAAACCCAGTAGGCCATAGGATGCTGTTTGGACACCTGGGCTTTGAGTCCTCTGTTAGATGCTTGGGACCGTTACTGCTGAGTCTGTCTTGTGTTAAGCTTCCACAGGAGACTTTCAGACCACTTAGGCTATTGAGGTATCCGGCCTGGCAAACATCAAAATACAAGGAAATAGGCCTTTTGTAGAAAGAAGAGCCTCTTTTAGTTTGAGTTAGAAGGTCCCCTTCTTTTCCTTCCTTTGATTCTACACATATCTTAAACCAGGTCTCATGGGGCGAGGTCTTAGGATCATAGCGTATATAAGGTGGGTCATTTCCTGGGTCACAAACTGAGTAGGTTGTGAGATTGCGGGTGCAAGTTCTTAAGCAGGTCCTTGTGCACTCATAGCAAGTGAGTACAGAGTCCAGGTTACAGTGCCTCCTGACCGCATAGTGTGAGTGCAGTAGGAGTGAGGGACTATGTTAACTTCTCTTCCCAGGTCCACGAGGGGCGTGGTTTCAAAGGCAGAACTTCCCAGTGCCATGCCTCCATCCGCCTCCCCATCCGGGAACCTGGAGTTCTTTGTCTAACTTTCCTACATGCAGGCTAGGTAAAATTTTAAGTGTGCTCCTTTGTTTAAAAAGACTGCCAAAAGCCCTGGAAGGAGAGGCTCTGTTGTGGGCCCCAAGCAACGAATCTGGGATCAGTGAAAGATCAATCACCCCAGAGGAAGTTTGAAAGAACTCCTCGTATTGGACAAGAACAGGAATGGAGCAGGAATAACTGCAGAGTTAAAACTTCTCTACTCCCTTACCTACGGGGACTCCATCTCTGGATCCCTCCAACGACAGTGTGGGAGCTCATTCTCTCTCTCTCTATTTCTCTTTCTCTCTCCTTCTGCCTAATAAATCATTTTCTGCAAAGCTCTTTGGGTCCGCTATTTACTTGAATGAGCTCACTGCACCAGCAGGGCCCTCTCCCCATTCTTGGGTGAGTGAGAGCCCAAAAACTTCGGGCACATCCCACTGGGGGAGGGAGCCGACCCTCCCCCGCATCTTGCAAACCCAGTTACAAGAGCATTCTTCTATGGGCCTTTCACCTGACACAGATAAGAGGAGCAGAAGCAAAGTAAAGAACAGCATACTTATATCCCGTGGCAGCAAAAGAGGTCTTTCCCTGGAGGAGGAGGTTGACTAAAGTGACGGAACAGCAGGATTATAACTAGAATTGTGAGAAAACCACTAGACCTTAGATTTCTAACTACCTTTACCTGCCTGATGACGATCCAAGCTTTGGCCGTGCATGGGCTAGTCAGCATCTAATAGCTGTACAATTTCTTCCTTGTATTTTATTTCTCTGCCCTTGGCAGTTAAGAGTCCTCTTTTTTTTGTATAAAGCCATATGAACATGCAACATGGCAAAAGTATACTTAGAGTCAGTATAAATGTTAACTTTCTTGTCTCTTTTTATTTATTTATTTAATTATTTTTTAAAATTGCATTTTAGGTTTTCGGGTACATGTGCAGAACGTGCAAGATAGTTGCATAGGTACACACATGGCAGTGTGCTTTGCTGCCTTCCTCCCCTTCACCCACATTTGGCATTTCTCCCCAGGCTTGCTAGCAAAAGAGCTCTCATTAGGGCCATTAGTGCTGCCTTTTGAGCTGATGTTCTGGCAGGCAGGGTCTGAGCCTCCACTACAGAGTCTAATGTCACTACTGCATGCCTAGCTCGGCGGACACTTTCTAGCACAAAACTGCTTCTATCTGTAAAATATTCAACATCCAGATCCTTGAGGATGTTGAGGGGTTTGTCTGTAAGGTCTCCTCGGCTTGAGAACACCTCATCTACTGTCTCCACACAGTCATGCGGTGGGGGGTGGGGTGGCTCCCTCTTCGATTGGGAGCAGGGTAGCCGGGTTAAGGGTGTTTACTGTTTCTAAAATTATGTGAGGATTTTCACGTAATTTTAGAGTCCCTGATACCGAGTCATTCTTGGATTTGACAGCCAATGCTGTCCTCTCTGACGGTTAATTGCTGTCCTAAAGTCAGTTTGTCAGCTCCTTGTGCTGATAGGGTTAGCAGCTCGTGCCTTAGGTCAAGGAGGCCATCTTAGTGCTACAGAGTCCAGTTGTTTGGGTAAGTATGCCACTGGGCAATGCCATGACCCTATAATTTGAGTCAGGACCTCTATAGCCATTATTTTCCATTCATGGACATATAGAGAAAAAGCTTAGTTACACCTGGCAGTCCTAAGGCTGGGGCTTGGGTTAAAGCTTTCTTGATTTGCTTAAATACTTTCTCCTGGTCAGTCTCCTAGAGGAGAGATTTCTTTTCCTCCCCCTTTGTGGCTTTATATAATGGCTTGGCTATTAGTGAGAAATTTGGAATCCAAATACAGCAGAATTCTGCTGCCCCTAAGAATTCTTTTATCTGACGCTGAGTGGTTGGGATTGGAAGTACACAAATGGCCTGCTTCGTTCATGCCCCAGCCAGTGTTCCCCATGGCTCACTACAGAGCCTAAATATTTAATCTGTTCATGGCAAATTTGGGCCTTCTTTTTGGATACTTTATAACCTGTGTTCTGTAAGAGATTGAGGAGGTCTTGGGTTCCTTGGTAACAATCCTCTTGAGTTGGGGCTGCCAAAAGAAGGTCGTCTATGTGTTGCATTGAACTTAGCACAGAAAGTCAACACCAGAACAAAAGGATGCCAAATTGCAGGGTTTACTGCCGGCGACCACGGAGGACTCACGTCTCTCCAACCCATGGCAGAGAAAGAAGAGTGACAAGACCTTTTTATACCCACAAAACCACCTTGGGAGTGGGGGTGAGGAACGGAGATGGGAATGAAAGCTGTCAATCACCTCCTAGGCTGAGACGAGGGTGAGGGGGCTCCAGACATTCCAAGGGCCAGGGGACTTTTGTCATTCCGATTGCCATCTAAGTGGTTTGCAGAGGTCAAGGCAAACATTAGTTTATACATTATTTGGACAGGTGTGGGGTCCACATAATTTTAGGTTACTTGGCGCCAGGATGGAATTATCTGGGGGTGGTTACTTTGGTAAACAAAGGCCAGCAATTCTGGCAGTTACAGATAAGAGAAAGTATGCAGCTTGTCCTCTCTTTGCATTTTGCAAGGTAATCTTAGTAGTTTACAGAAGCCATGGCTAGCAGTCATGGTGAGGAGAATGGAAACAGTTTTCCCATTTTAAAATGGCATTGTACAGGTTCTAATTCTAGGCCAGCTATATCACATATGTACTGCAACAAGATGTCGTCATCATTTGGCAGGGTGTAGGCCCTGAGATGTGAGGCTAGAGCTTCTTCAAAAATCATGGGGACATTTTTGAACCATAGTGGGAGTCTAGTCCAAGGAAATTGCTCCTTCATGCCTGTGATTGAATCGTACTACTGAAAAGCAAAGTTGGGCTGACTGACCAGTGCCAGATGGAGACAGAAGAAAGCATCCTTTAAGTCTAAGACTATAAACCAAGTGGCACTTGCTGGAATAAGTCCTGTAAGAGCACATGGGTCTGGCGCTACTGGGTGTGTGGTCACCATGGCCTGGTTTACAGCACACAAGTCTTGCACTCACCTATACTCATCAGATCCTGGGTTTTGCAATGGTTTCCATACTGCAAAAGTGGAGTGTTCCTGGGTGATTGGCATCGGACCAGGATCCTGTGTTTATAGAGCTGCTCTAAATGTCTGTAGTTTCCCTGAATAGCTTCTCAAGGGATTGGGTATTGGCAGACCTGAACTGGAGTTGCTCCCAGTTTTAATTCTACTACTACTGTTGCCTAATTTACAGTCAGCCCAGGAGGCTTGTCTTCCACCTACACTCCAGGAACTTTAGGGATTAGCCTGACGAATAATGTCACTTCCCCTGGCTGCACTGGTACTTGTCTTTTCTTTGTGTACATTCTCCATTCCTCAGCCTGTGGGATGGTAAGGGGTTAACACCATAGCCTTCGTTGAGCTAGGCTTAAAGTCATATCCCCTTGTGACCTCAAGGTAATTTTGAGGAAGGAGACCTAAGCATCTAAGACCACCTTCCCCTTGACTTACACATTTCATTTCAACAGGAGAAGTAAAGGCAGGCAGACCGAGTGCCACCTTAATCACCCTCCTGCAGATCACAGGCATGGTGTGGAGGAATCTCTCTGGGAGGCATTGTTTTTCCTTAAACAGAATCAAACCCCCACCCCACGCCTACTCCATGGACCAAGACCCTTTCCCATGTAATTTCTAAAGCTGTAAACCCAAGACCCTTTCACATGTAATGTCTAGAGTTCTAAGCCTTTATAGGGGCGGGGACTTTCTTTGTTAGACGAGCTTGGCTGTTAGGCAGCTACGCCGCCTTGCTCCCGGCCGAATACATCACCCCTTCCTTCCCAGTCCCGTGTTTGAGAGGTTTGTGTCTTGCGGCCGTTCCTGCTTTAATCTGAGCTTGCAACTTCTGGAGTAAGTCTCTCCCCTGTAGGGGCACTGGACAGTTTGGGAGGTATAGGAATGTATGCTGGACCTCTTGTCCTCCGATGACACACCTCCTTGGCTGACAAAAGGGCTGTTTCTCTGGAACCCCTGTATCCTCAATAATAGTCGTATGATCTTTGGATAGTGACCTCACAGGCTGGGTGACTACCAAGTGTTCAGCCCTAGTGTCTACCATAAAGTCCATTAACTGGCCTCTAACTTCCAATGTGACCACAGGCTTGTGGGGACCCAAAGAAAAGGAGCCCGGTTTGGCCTAGTCTTCATATCCTCCAGTTCCTGCTAGCCAAATCAAGTCAGTTTGGCTTGGGGCCAAAGTCAGTCAGGAACTGACTCCCTTGGGGCGTGAAAGGCCCTAGCTGGTGTTTTTCTTGTCTTATAGTCTCCGATATTTTCTTCCTGGCCTTCTGGGCATACATTCTTCTAGCATTCTTTCTTTTTTGCATCGCACACGTCGATCCTTCTCTAGCCTTGACTGACTTTCAAACCTTGGCCTTACGTAGCCTCTTCCACGTCCACATCCATACCTGCATCCACATCCTCTCATTCCATCTGCCCCCCTTTCCGTGAGGGCTGCTGCCAGTAGATCGGCTTTCCTTCTAAGCCTCCTGGTCACAATTAACATACACCTTGGTGGCCACTTCTGCAAAGCCCTTTAGCTTTTGTAACTTACGATGAATGTCCCCCTGGGCTTGCCTTACAAACGCTACATTTACTGTGTGCTGATTCTGAGCTGCCTCAAGGTCAAACAGAGTGTAAAGCTGGAATGCCTCACAGAGTCTCTCACAGAACTGACTACGACTCTCATTGACTTCCTGCAACACTTCTGAGATTTTTCCCTGTGTTAACTGCCTTCTTTCAGCCTGCTCTTAGCTCTTGCAGGAGTGCTCGTGGTATCTCTGCAGGCGCTGAAACTGGGTTGCATCATTTGAATTCCAGTGTGGGTCTGCCTCTGGAAACTGGTTTTGGGCATGTGCCTGGACATTCCCTGTGTCCTCCGGTGCATTGTTCTCTAGCCAGTGCAGGGCTGGCTGAGCTGCCTTCCAGGGCTCCTCAGTGTCAGGAGGAGATGCTTGCAATCTGGCTAGTTTGGATTGTGTGTTTGAAAAATGGACTGCATCGGATCTGTGAGTGCCTGGGGCTTCTCCCTGTAGGAGGGAGATCAGTGGTTGAAAAAGGTTGGTAAACAAAAGTCAGTTGTCCTCCTTGGATCTGGCCCTGATCATCATAATAGATAGGTCCTCACATTTCTCAGAGGGGCATCTGCATAGCTCTGAGGTGGCCAGATAGAAGGCTGCCTACTTGATCATCCTGACTTTCTTCTCTGACTTCCTGGGGCAGGGGCTCAAATTCCTCTCTTTGGGGTGTAGCCTGGGGTGCATCACTATCTGAGCCTGGCTCCTTGGGGGCCCACTGGGCCTGCCTTGGTAAAGGAGGGTAGATTGGTGCATAGGGAGGAGGGATTCCTGTCTCCTCTGGTGGTTACAGCAAAACTGATTTTTCCTGTAACTTTATGTTTTTCCGTGCAGCTGACAATGGAGCTGAATGCTCTTTCACTTTCGACTCAGCTCAAGTTACGAGCGTTTGCAAGAAGTTGCCAGCCAGGGCTGCAGCCAAGCAGGTCAAGTTTGAACGGTATTCAGCCATGAGTCAATATAAGGAAGTTGGTCTGGATGCCCTGGCTGTTCCCTGACCCTGCTCACCACACTAAATATGCAGTCAATCGTTTCCCTATCTATAGTTCCCTCGCCGGCCATCTAACACTAAAAGAGGATCGCTCTGTTTCACAGAGTTCATAACCTCTGGGGACTCAGCTCAACCTTATAATCCTCTGAATAGCCTTTCTTAAAGTTCTTTAACATACATCCCAGTGGGGTGGGTTTCGACGAATGTCCTCATATTTACAGCAGAACACACACACACCCGTCCTTCTGCTTCGGACTGACTAGACTGGCTCCCTCTTGGGAGTTTTCAGATGCTGTTAGGCGTTCGAGGGTTCGATTGAACCTGGCACCCACAATCACTAAATTGTGGGGGGTTTCCCTAAGCTGTATGTGATTCACCCCAGTCCCAGTCAGTCCCACACTCCTCTCAGAGCATACAGTCTGTGCTAAGGGACCTGTGGCCTCCACACATCTCTCCCAGTGTTGGTCCTTTGTGGAACTGCCTCTTCACTCACTTTCACACACTTCCCCCCTCCAATTCCCCTGGTTGGAGTGTAGGTTTCTTCTGACTTTGCGAGCCGTTCTCACGTCCTAGGTCAGATTACTAGGTACACTTTGGGTGTTATCAGGCTTCCCTTCTGTCCTTATGGGACAGGTCCTGCCTCAGGCCCTAAACCTTACTGTGGTCTTATAGTGCGCTGTCCCTGGAATCATCCTGTCACCCTTTAGGTTCCATTGTGCTGTCAGGGAGGAGCACTGGGGCATGGGAGAGCCAATCTCCTCTCCAGGTTAAAGTTCTCCTGATGTTGCACCTATGGTCACAGGTATCCCCTGGCCTAGGCTCCAAGCCCACAGACAAAGGAGACAGTAAACCTGTCATCACCTCTCCTGGCTGGATCGCCAACATACGTTGTGGTAATCAGGAGATTGGAGAGACTAATGGGTGGAACAGCAGGATTTTATTAACATGTGCACTGCCTCCTTGGATTCACATCTAAAAGACTGAGCACTGAACAAAGACAAAGCTTGATTTTTGTACATGAAACACGGAAGCAGAACAAAGTTTATAAAAAATGACAGGTTTACAACTTAAGCTTACATATGACTTATGCTGTGTGGTTCAGATGACTGCTATTTGGATTGCAAGCACGGCTTATCTCACGTCTTTCACTATGATGTTGGGATGGCTGTAATCCAGGCTGCTCAGAACTGTCTCCTGACCTTTTGCTGTGCTGCTCAGATGAAAAACAAGTTCAGTTATCAGCTACAGAGAACAAGAATACATGAATATCTATAAACTTACAAAACATGCAAAGCAGGATATAATTCCTTGAGAAGGGAGATTCAGGGAAGTCTTACTTACACTTCAGGAAAGAAGGAAAATTTGTTTTTCTGCTCTTATTTTCTACTTCAATTCTATTCTGAGTGGTACTGAGCAGGGGCAGGCTCCTTAGTGAGGAATGGAGAAGGGGCAGGAAGGTATTTGATTAATTTCCTATAAGGAGCCAGTACATTTTATAACTACAGGCAGGGAAGGGAGGAGAAGAGCTGCCAATCCATCCCCCTCCAGATGAGGTTGCAGGCTCGGAGGACGCCAATGAAGCCCAGCCTGTAAGTGCTTGAGCAGGACCTGAACCTGGAACCTGAAACTCAAGTCCTCTCTCCCCAGCTGAGGGCTCTCCCCCTCCGCCTGGCTGCCCACCTGACTCCACAGAATCTGGTGGCTCTGTGCTGTTTGTTAAGTGACCTGTGTCCTCCGGATTGCATCCCATAACAGCCACACCCATGACTATGTACTAGGCTGTTCCATTCAGCCAAACAAGAAAACTCAAAGAGTGGGCTTTGTCCTGGGACTTCTCAGGATACTACCACACAGATGTGATCTGGGGTTTTCTAAAGAGTCTATTATATTGGACCATTAAAACAAAGATGCAGGAAAGGTGAAGGTCATGGATTCACACTTATAAGCCTCTCTCCTGCCACTGCCTCTGGCTGAGTCTGGAGCAGATGGTTCAGATAGTCATCATTTTTTTCCCTCTCCCCACCTAGGGATGCCTCCAGCTCTTTGTCATTTGTCAGCAGGAATGAGCCCAGGGAATAAGCAAGCCCTTTACCTGGAGTCACCTGACCTCAGGAACCCTTCAAATCATCCCAGTAATGAAGTGCCCTAAGGACTTTAGCTCATTGATTAACCTTAGAAAAGGCTTAGTTCAGGCTGGTCACAGTGGCTCATGCCTGTAATCCCAGCACTTTGGGAGGCCGAGGTGGGTGGATCACCTGAGGTCAGGAGTTCAAGACTAGCCTAGCCAACATGGTGAAACCTTCTACTAAACATACAGAAAAATCAAGCCAAAACTAACAAACAAAAACCTCTACTAAAAATACAAAAATTAGCTGGGCATGGTAGCACAAGCTTGTAATCTTAGCTACTCAGGAGGCTGAGGCAGGGGAATAGCTTGAACTTGGGAGGTGTAGGTTGTAGTGAGCAGGGATTGTGCTACTGCACTCTAGCCTGGGCAACAGAGCAGGACTCCATCTCAAAAAAAAAAAAAAAAAAAAAAAGTGAATTCATGGTCCCTGCTCCAGATGAGATGCTCTAGGGTGTGACCTAAGAATTTGCCTGAAGTAGTCCAGCTGATTCCAAAGTCCACTGCCCTGCTGGCTGTTTAACTGTCACCTCTCCCACTAAGGAAGTGGGACATGTCCTGATGTGGAACTAGGCAGGATTGGCACCTGTCCTGGTCTGGACTGAGGGGTTTCCTGTGATGAGCCTCTCGGGGTGCTAAAAGCAGCACAGTGCAGGGCAAACCTGGAAGACTGGTCACCCCTGCACCTCTCCAAACTCCCCACACAAGGGCAAGGAGCAGGGGTTCCCAAGCTCCCAGGCAGGAGAGTGTCCCCAGAGCACTCATACTTGGTGTTGGAAGGCAGCACAAATGTACTCACAGTTGAATGTGGGCGTGGGTGATATTTTGAGATTTCACAACACTTCACATGAGAAAATAAAGTCAGACCACAGGGAACTGACTCAGGAGCACTGGAAATGGGTGCAGCTCCTCCAGCCTGTCCCCTGCCCAAAACCTTAAGTCTACACGGAAAGCAGCCCTCACCTACCCTGCGCTGACTGTTCCTTCAGCATTAGGGGTCATCCCTGGGGAGGAGGAAGTCATGAAAATCACGGGATGTCAGGACCAGAAACTCCCCTGGAGCTCACAGCGTCCTGGTGCCTCATTTCTCAGAAGAGAAAACTAAAGTCCAGAAGGGCCCAGTGATCGAGAGGCACCAGCCAGCCCAGAGATGAATGCACCTGCCCTGACCTCCACACCCCCACACAAGCCCTTCTGCTGGGCAGAAAATGACAAGAGGAGGAAAAAGCCCAGAAATATTCATTGAGAAGGAGGCTAAATGCATAGAATGGTCAAAACA
Organism: Callithrix jacchus; assembly: GCF_049354715.1. Classification (NCBI taxonomy): domain Eukaryota; kingdom Metazoa; phylum Chordata; class Mammalia; order Primates; family Cebidae; genus Callithrix; species Callithrix jacchus. The sequence goes on along the minus strand of NC_133511.1, from coordinate 119,559,016 downwards.
AAAGAGCCATAGGGGATCATGGTGCCCTAATCTCCTATACGTTACAGATGAGGAAACTGAGACACAGAGGTCAAATATCTTACCCAAAACTACGTATAGGAAACCTCTCTTACAGGTCATTTGGGGCCTGCTCATAGTGGTTTTAGACATGTGTACCACCAACAGATCTTGGCTGGATGTGGTGGCTCACACCTGAATTCCCAACAACACTTTGGGAGGCCAAGGCGGTCGGATCACCTGAGGTCAGGGGTTCAAGGCCAGCCTGGTCAACATGGTGAAACCCCATCTCTACTAATAATACAAAAATTAGCTGGGCATGGTGGCACAAGCCTGTAATCTCAGCTACTCAGGAGGCTGAGGCAGGGGAATAGCTTCAACCTAAAAGGCGAGGCTGCAGTGAGCCAAGATCACGCTACTGCTCTTCAGCCTGGATGACAGAGTGAAACAACGAACAAACCAACAAACCAACCAACCAGATCTGGAGACAGGCTGCATCTGAAATGAGAGACGTTCACGATCATGTCCAGAGAAAGGTAGGACTAGAGCACCAGGAGATGGGACTGGAGACCCTGATTCTCAGACCAAATCGGAAGCCTCCAGCCTGGGGGAGCTCTCGGAGAGGCGGTGTGGACACCAGGCCCGGTAGTCGTGACTTGACAGGAGCCCGGAGCAACTCACTGCAACTTCTGCTTCCCAGGTTCAATCAATTCTCCTGTCTCAGCCTCCTGGGTAGCTGAAATTACAGGGAACCACCACCACACCTGGCTAATTTGGTATTTTTAGTAGAGACGGGGTTTCACCATGTTGGTCAGGCTGGTCTCAAACCCCTGGACTTAAGTGATCCACTTGCCTTGGCCTCCCAAAGTGCTGGGATTACAGGCGTGAGCCACCTTGTCTGGCCACGTTGCTACTTCTTGAATCACCTGCTCTTAAGGATCGAACTCCTTAGTTCAGGTGATCCACCCACCTCAGCCTCCTAAAGTCTTGGGGTTACAGGCCGGAGCCACCATGCCCAGGGTTTTTTTTTTGTTTTGTTTTCAGAGTCTTCCTTTGTCATCATTGCAGCCTCAACCACCCTGGCCCAAGTGATCCTCTCACCTCAGCTTCCCAAGACAAATCTTTTCTTTTTTGGTAGAGACAGACTCTTACCATGTTGACCAGGCTGGTCTCAAACTAAACATGTTGTAATTTTTCTTTGTTTGTTCGAGACAGAGTCTCACTCCATCACCCAGGTTGGAGTGCAGTGGTGCAATCCCGCTCACTGTAACCTCCGCCTCCCAGGTTCAAGCAGTTGTTGTGCCTTAGCCTCCCTAGTAGCTGGAATTATAGGCAGTTGCCACCACACCCAGGTAACTTTTTTGTATTTTTAGTAGAGACGGCATTTCACTGTGTTGGCCAGGCTGGTCTCGAACTCCTGGCCTCATGTGATCTGTCCACCTTGACCTCCCAAAGTGCTAGGATTACAGGCATGAGCCACCTCACCGGCCTACATGTAATTTTTGTCTTTTGACCAGCTATAGGAACAGGTAATTCCTCCAGGGGGAGAGGTGTCATAAATAGAAGGTGACCTGTGAAACTGATGGAGTTCACAAAGTGGACAAGATGGGAAGAACAGAAAGCACAGTTCACCCGTGTGCGCACACTCAATCATACACCAGAAATCACAGGAGAAACCTCACAGCGTTTAGAGAATAACTCACAACTAGAGCTCTGGTCCCTAGTGACCAAACCACTGGGAAGTTTAAAACCCATCGTCCAGATGCTCATTAATGCAGCCATGGAACGCGGCTTGTGTGCTGGTTAAAGAGTCTGACAGTGGTCATGCAGGTGGGCTACATCAATTTCAATGACGGTTTCCACCAGATCGTCCTCTCCTGCCAACCTTCATCTCTCAACTCTTTTTTCTTTCAGGGAAAAAAAACAAACCTTCTAAACAGCCACATGGTTCACAGTAATCCAGTGCTTACCCAGCTGCTGAACTTCAATAGAACTAAATAATATGAGATGCTGGGCCTGTTCCAGTCCCCCAGACCTGACCGTCCCTTCTGGACAGCTGAGATGCCTCGTCCACCTGGGGTCAACCCCAGCTGAAAGAACTTCAGATTTTATTTACACCAATACGAAAGAAGGATTGGGAGAGAAACTGTTTTCAGGCAACAGCTTCTGCCTCCTGCGGCCAGCTGCAGGGATGATGGCCCATGTGGAGGTGGCAGTTCTCTAAGAAGTCTTTTCTGACTGCAAACACAGTCCAAGCTGCGCTGGAGCAGTTTCTCAACAGCGGTGCCTTTGACATTTGGGGCCAGAGGACTCAGCTGTGGGAGGCTGTCCTGTAGGTTGCAAGATGTTAAGACAACTAGGGGCCTTTGGTTGTCGCAACTATGGGAGCTTCTACTGGCATCCGGTGGGCAGAAGGCACTTACTGGATGCCAGTAGAAGCCCCCTAGTTGTGACAACCAAAACTGTGTCCAGACATTGCCAAATGTCCAGGGTTTGGACAGTGTGACTGCTCTGCATGTCATTGTTAATAGCCCTTAGTGGAAGACATTGGTGAGTATGGAGGAGTTTTGTTAATTTAGTTTTTGCCTTGTTACTCCCTGTTACTCCCCAGGAAGGATATGGCCCCTGGTTGAGAACCACTGCCCTAGAGGACAAAGAAGGTACGAAACCCAGGGAGCACACCAGTATGAATCAGACATTGGGGAACATGGGGGTGCAGCACAGTAGGGACCAGGGGAGAGGACTGGGTGCCTATGGCAGCCTGGAGACTGGTGGTCACCTGGTTCAGGGAGCTGGAATGCCCTGTGGTGACCCTGCCTGGGGGGGGGGCGTCAAACCAACATGGCAGCCACACCCCTGCCACACCCCCCCTGCCCCGACTCAGCTAGAGGGCCTCTGCTCCTTTCTGGGTATCTGTGTGCATTACTATGAAAAAGAAAAAGAAGTTGGTGAATGCACACCCCCCCCGTGACTTATAATGGGTAATATTTATTGGGCACTTATTCTGTGCCCAGCACCGTCCCAAGCCCTTTCCATGAATGCTCTCATTTAATCCTTGTGACAACCCCATGCAGTTGGTACAAGTTGAATATACCTTGTCCCAAATGCTTGGGACTGGAGGTGTTTCACGTTTCTGATTTCAGATTTTGGAACATTTGCATGTACATAATGAGCTATCTTGGCAATGGAACCCAAGACTAAACATGAAATTCATCTCTGTTTCATATATACCTTTTATACATATAAGGAATGTGTATAAGGTAATTTTATACAATGATTTATTCATTAATTTATTTTGAGACGGAGTCCCACTCTGTCACCAGGGCTAGAGTACAGTGGCATGATCTTGGCTCATTACAGCCTCTGCCTCCTGGGTTAAAGTGATGCTCCAGTCTCAGTTTCCCAAGTAGCTGGGATTACAGGCACCTGCCACCATGACTGGCTAATTTTGGTATATTTAGTAGAGATGGGGTTTCACCATGTTGCCCAGGCTGGTCTCGAACTCCTGACCTCAGGTGATCCAACTGCCTCGGCTTCCCGAAGTCATCTAAAATTCGCCCAGAGAATGGACAGAAGGAGTAGAAGCTGGTTATCTGGTTACAAAGGGTTTGGACAGTGTGTCCGGTCTGCATGTCCTTGTTAATAGCCCTTAGTGGGAGACATTGGTGAGGATGGAGGAGTTCTGTTAATTTAGTCTCAGCAGAGTTGGCTTCAGGCCGGGCTTGGTCACTCACGCCTGTAATCCCAGCACTTTGGAAGGTTGAGCTGGGCAGATCACCTGAGGTCGGGAGTTCGAGACCAGTCTGGCCAACATGGCAACACCCCGTCTCTATTAAAAATACAAAAATTAGCCGAGTGTGTGGCACATGCCTGTGATCCCAGCTACTTAGGAGGGTGGGGCCAGAGAATCACTTGAACCCAGAAAGCAGAGGTTGCAGTGAGATGAGACTGTGCCACTGCACTCTAGCCTGGGTGACCGAGAGAGACTTGGTCTCGAAAAAAAAAAAAAAGAGTTGGCATCTGCTATCTCCATCTCCCAGTCCTGCAGACCAGGGGTGTGTTTCTAACTGTATCCGTAGCCTACAGGGGCTGCCACCGCAGATCTCTTCGTGGACAACAGGTTCTGTTTTACTCTTTCTTACTGCAGTTAGGCAGCCTCAACAGAGCTAATGGACGACGTTCTAGACCCGTCCACCCAAAGTACTTGGAAATCTTATATGATGTTGCGAATGGTAATAGTGAAGCAGTGCATGACTGAATACTTTGAACAAAGAAAGACCAAATAATATTTGATATGCTCCGCCAAATCACAGTATTTCATTTCTCAAGCCTTCTCATTAATTGAGGTTGCATGAGGTTTAGCTATTCTGGACTAGGGAGAGGAGAGGTAGAAGTTGAAGGGTTCATAGAAAATCCCAGAGGCTGAGGTCTTCTCCCAGCATTGAGAACCCTAGATCCTGCACCGTCATCTTTCTGAGTGTTACGTCTCTTTGGATGTAAGAAAAGGAGGAAGGCAGTAAGTCTGCCCCAAACCTTTCACACCTTCCATACTGAGCCTGCTTGCTTGTGCTTCATTCCCAGGCTCTGGCTGCCCCCTTCTGGAGGAGATGTTTTCTAAGACAATAGATGCAGAAGCATCTAAGACTGAATACAAAGTATTTCTTCAAGGGTTTATAGACCACAATACCACTGGAAATGCTGCAGATGAATTGAAGCAAGGTCTTCTCAACTCGTCAGATAAAACTCTGGCCAATATTGAAGTGTTTATGGTAATTTGTTTTCTTCTTATGTGCTTTTTGAAACCATTGACTGAGGTCAAGCAAACTCTATTTCTCACTAATAATGCAAAGCCCCTGGTGAACAAGCCTTTTCTTACATTGGTTAATTTATCTGAATCGTTAGTCTAACAATCTTGTCATCCTAGAAAACCATCCAGGGACTCTGTGTTTCACTCCACTCATAAAATCCTCACTGGATGATAAATGAATAAGGCAAGGAGGAAAAAGAACGGTCAGGGAAATCCTTACCTATCCACAGAGCTCCCTAGTCCACGCTCACAAACACAAACAATCACACAAATACAGAAACACACACACATCCAGGCACATACAAACATACAGACAAGCATACAGACACAGACACAATCACACAAACAACATACATTCAGACAACACAAACACAGAAAGACAGGCAGTGACACAGACATAGGCACAATCACAGAAACATAGAAACACACACACAGACACACATGAACACACAGATTCAATCACACAATCACACATACACACACACAAATACACAAAGACACGAAAACACAGAAACATATACACAGACACACACATTAAAACACACACAAACACACTCAGATAGACAGGCACACACAAACACACATTTTCTTTCTAGAGAAAAAATAATTTTCCAGAAGACACCCACCTGTAGAGGCAATCTGCAGAGAAAAGTCCTCTTGTTTTTCCTCTTCTTTAAAATAAATTAATTGCAAAAGTATTCATTAAAAAGCACTAGATTTGGGTAGAGTTCAGAAAATATCATTTGAGCAAGATTCTATTCAGCTTAAATGAAAAGAAGTTAAAATTCACTTCCAAGCAATCCAAATTTGTCAGCAGAAATGATGAGAAATCTTGGACTATAGACAAGTGTAGATCATGGGTATGAAGCTACCATGGAGGAAGGAATTTTCTAAAGCAAAACCCAATAGTTATTCTTTCAAGTTATGTATAGATACTGTTGAGAGTTTTCTCTAGCACTTATTCACTATTCTAAAACTCTGCTCTAATCCGTCCATGGTAGAAAAGTTAGAAATATACCAAAAAAAAAAAACCCATAAAGCTGAAAGTGAACATCACCTTGGGATATTCTGACACCCCTGCACATGGATGAAACTTGAGGACATGATGCTGAATAAAACAAGGAGTCACAGAAACACAAATGCTGCATGACCCATGCACACGGACATTGATGGAGTCACAGTCAGAGACACGCCGGGCGTGGTGGCTCACACCTGTAATCCCAGCACTTTGGGAGGTCAAGGCAGGTGAATCACGAGGTCAGGAGATTGAGACCATCCTTGCCAACATAGTGAAACCCCGTCTCTACTAAAGCTACAAAAAATTAGCCAGGTGTGGTGGTGCGCGCCTGTAGTCCCAGCTAGTCAGGAGGCTGAGGCAGGGGAATCGCTTGAACCAGGGAGACAGAGATTGCAGTGAGCCAAGATCATGCCACTGCACTCCAGCCTAGTGACAGAGCAAGACTCCATCTCAAAACACACACACACACACACAAACAACAAAGTCAGAGACACTGAAATGAACACACTGGTTGTTGGCGCTTGGGTGCAGAGGAGAAATGGCTGTTGTGTTGAATGAGTCCAGAGTTTCAGGTGTGCAGGACAATTATATTCTAGAGCTGGGGGTGCAAAACCACGCGAATATTCCGAACACTCCTGAGCCATACACTTAAAATGGCACATTTTTATGAGATGTACATTTTACCACAACTAACAATTTATTAAAAATTCAATATCAATTGCAATGAAATGTGATGTGATTTGTTTCTTCTAAAGCTTGCTTAGACTAGTCAGGGTCTACAGTGCCAATAATTTGTAGGCGACAAAGGTAGTGGTGGAGGGTGTCAGACTGCTGCCCGTACTTCCACAGCAGAAGGCCATACACAGTCAGACCTTCTCATTTCCTTGCATTTGAGCTAAGATTTTAACAATCCTGTGTGGTGGGGAAATGATCCAGAATCAGCAGCACTTTTTGGCATCACTAAATGTCTTTTGAATGACAGCGTTAACAAGGAGGTGATTTTCATTTCATTACCAGCACTAGCTTTTTTGGATGCTTGATGTTTGTGGGCAAACCCAGGAAACCAGTGAGAAGTTTCTGTTTTTTAAGATTTTGCTTTGTTAGAGAGTGCTGAAATCTAAGTGACATCTCTGCTTTTGCTTTCTAGGAATCAAGACACGGCAGCAGTTTCTGTGTTTTATTTTAACTCTCCACAAGGCCCTTGGCTCATAGGACAAATACAGAAACACACGCACACATCCAGACACACACAAACAGAGAGACAAGCATACAGACACAGACGTGGTGAGAAACCACATCACAAAGTATGGTGAGAAACCAATTGCTAATTTCTATAAGCCGCAAGTTTTCTTTCTTAAGTTCTTTAACTACAAACTGCAAGACAATTGTTGAAACTTGCTTTTAATTTTCATTTCAATAAATTAATTTCAAAAAAACTAAACTTTCAATTTTTCTTCCATAAAAATGGGGCTTTAGAGGGTCTCATCACATATCACCCCCTTATGACACACATACACAAATGCACTCACCTATTCGTGAAAGAACTCATTGTCATGGGTTGAAGACTGCAAAACAGTTCTTTCCTGTGTCTGTCCTCCAAGCCTTAGTTCTCTCTGAAGACTGTTTCTCTGCCCCCATCCACCTCCTTACGTGACTCTCTCTGGGGTCCTCCGGCTCTGGGTTCTGAGCTGGGGTCCTGCTTTCACTCCAGTCCTTCTGTACACGGTTAGCCCTGCTGGCCATGCCAGGCTCCTCCACACTGTCTCTGGGTCTCCCTCAGGTGTGCGACAGGGCTGAGACCAGAGCCAGCTAAACAGGGGAGGGAGGCCTGCAAAACAGGGTGGCTCCTGTCTGGGTTTTAAACTTTGATTTTTGCTCATCATGAATGTTGGCCTCAGTTTTTATTTTGAAAGCTGTTGCATGAAAGTATCATACATAATAGCATTATGTTATTAATCATAAAAATATGATGACTGAGTTTAGCAGCAACTCCTTAAATTGTTCAGTTCCTCCTAGTCCTGACCCTGCAGTGGAAATGGGGTCCATTCTCCCCTTCCCCTTTTCAGGCAATGAGGGTTGAGGGGAGTGAGTGTGCTGTGCAGGGACCCAGCACAGCGGAGGAGTTTTAATGGAACCTGGGGTATCATTCATGTCTTGTCCCCATCTTTCCTCTCATCAGGGTAAGGTTATTGCCACCTCTTCTGCTCTCACCTCAGCTTGTCCCTCTTTTCGGGTGTCATTTCCTCACCTAGGAAGACCCTGTCTATATCTCAGGATAACTCAGCTCCACCAGAATCGATTCTTCCCTGAGGCAAGGCAGGTGCAGGGATTCAGGGCCACAATAGGGGTCCATGATAATGTTACAATTAAAAAAAATCCTTTCCTAAAGTGAGTACATGGCAATGAATCTAGCCAGGAACATATAAACCATCTTACCAATGAAGTTGCCAAATAAAGTTTATTATGTTTTTATGGAGAAGTGGCCTATGAAGGCCATGATACCTGTGACCTACAAAAGTCATAATGAGGCCTTGTCACCAGCACCTTCCCCAAACCACAGTCCACACTGTTTTGTTTAAGACCCTGAAAGGGAGGAAAAGGGAGAAGAGATTGACAGCTAGGAACTGGAAGATGTTGCACACAGACACTCAGAAAATGCAAATGTGGATCTTTGATGGTGGTAGTCTTGGTTTTCTGTTGGAACTGCTGCTGCTGGGAGGATGATGGACAGCAGTGGCCAAGCAAGATGAAAGATGTGGCAGCAAGTGGGCCTCAGGGATAGTGTAATCGGTTCGGTAAAGTTTTTGTTCTCTGATTTGGGGATATTCCCTGCCCAAAAAATTCCCATGAAATTGACTAGTATTAAGTGTGTAATAGATTGGAACTCAATGGGGACGCAGGTGTTTCTGTTGAGAGCAACGAGCTAATGATGATAGTTTAAAGACAATTTCTGTGACTGAGTTGTAATTTGGAAGATTAAACCCATTTCATGAGGACCTGGAGCCTGGTCCTTGTTTTGAAACAGTGGCTTGTCTCAAGAAGCCACTTCTGATCGAAGAATCTACTCAGCATGCCTAATCGAGGAGAAGACTGCTATTTCCTTTTTCTGTTCTACATGTACCAAAGGTGACAGCTGCCCATCCCATCACTGTGAAGCTGCACTAGGAAATGAAACTGCATGTTATGGCAAGAATGGCGCTGCTTATGACTGATGTGCAGGTTTTGGCACATGGAGATTGACTTTAAAAAAAAAAACAATGAAATGAAGGCAGAAATAAAGAAGTTCTTCGAAACCAGCGAGAACGAAGACACGACATACCAGAATTTCTGGGACACATTTAAAGCAGTCTCTAGAGAAAAATATATAGCAATAAGTGCCCACATGAGGAGAGTGGAGAGATCCAAAATTGACACCCTATCGTCAACATTGAAAGAGCTAGAGGAGCAAGTTCAAAAAAACTCAAAACCTAGCAGAAGACAAGAAATAACTAAGATCAGAGCAGAAATGAAGGAGATAGAGACACGAAAAACCCTTCAAAAAATCAATAAATCCAGGAGCTGGTTTTCCAAAAAGATCAATGAAATAGACACCATTAGCCAGATTAATAAAAAATAAAAGAGAGAATAACAAAATAGATGCAATAAAAAACGATAAAGGGGAAATCACCACAGATCCCACAGAAATTCAAACCATCATCAGAGAATATTACAAACAACTCTATGCACATAAACTAGTAAACCTGGAAGAAATGGATAAATTCCTAGACACTTGCATCCTCCCAAGCCTAAATCAGGAAGAAGTTGAAACCATGAATAGACCAATAACAAGATCTGAAGTTGAGGCACCAATTAAGAGCCTACCACACAAAAAAAGCCCAGGTCCAGTTGGGTTTACAGCCAATTTCTACCAGACACACAACAAGGACCTGTTACCATTCCTTCTGAAACTATTCCAAATAATCCAAAAAGAGGGAATCCTTCCCAAATCAGTTTATAAGACCAACATCATCCTGATACCAAAACCCGGCAGAGACTCAACAAGAAAAGAAAACTTCAGGCCAATATCCATGATGAACATAGATGCAAAAATTTTCAATAAAATACTGGCAAGCCAATTGCAACAGCACATCAAAAGCTTATCCACCATGATCAAGTAGGATTCATCCTGGGGATGCAAGGCTGGTTCAACATACACAAGTCTATAAATGTAATTCACCACATAAACAGAACCAAAGACAAAAACCACATGATTATCTCAATTGATGCAGAGAAGACCTTTGACAAAATTCAACAGCCCTTTATGCTAAAAACCCTCAATAAACTCGGTATTGATGGAATGTATCTCAAAAAAAAAAAAAAAAGCTATTTACAACAAACCAACAGCCAATATTATACTGAATGGGCAAAAACTGGAAGCACTCCCTTTGAAATCCGGTGCTAGACAAGGATGCTCTCTCTCACCACTCCTAGTCAATATAGTAATGGAAGTTCTAGCCAGAGCAATCAGGCAAGAAAAAGAAATAAAGGGTATTCAAATAGGAAAGGAGGAAGCCAAATTGTCTCTATTTGCAGATGACATGATAGTATATCTAGAAGACCCCATCGTCTCAGCCCAAAATCTCCTGAAACTGATAAGCAACTTCAGCAATGTCTCAGCATACAAAATCAATGTGCAAAAATCACAAACATTCCTCTACACCAATAACAGACTTAAAGAAAGCCAAATCAAGAATGAACTGCCATTCACAATTGCTACAAAGAGAATAAAATACCTAGGAATACAACTCACAAGGAAAATAAAGGACCTCTTCAAGGAGAACTACAAACCACTGCTCAACGAAATAAGAGAGGACACAAACAGATGGAGAAACATTCCATGTTCATGGTTAGGAAGAATCAATATCGTGAAAATGGCCATACTGCCCAAAGTAATTTACAGATTCAATGCTATCCCCATCAAGCTACCAATGACCTTCTTCACAGAACTGGAAAAAGCCACCTTAAACTTCATATGGAACCAAAAGAGAGCCTGCATAGCTAAGCAAAAAGAACACAGTGGGAGGCATCACACTACCGGACTTCAAACTATACTACAAGGCTACAGTAATCAAAACAGCATGGTACTGGTGCCAAGACAGAGATATAGACCAATGGAACAGAACAGAGGCATTGGAGGCAACACAACATATCTACAACCATACAATCTTTGGTAAACCTGACAAAAACAAGCAACTGGGAAAGGATTCCCTGTTTAATAAATGGTGTTGGGAAAGCTGGCTAGCCATGTGCAGAAAGCAGAAACTGGACCGCTTCCTGATACCTTACACTAAAATTAACTCGAGATGGATTAAAGACTTAAACATAAGACCTAACACCATAAAAACCCTAGAAGAAAATCTAGGCAAAACCATTCACGACATAGGAGTAGGCAAGGACTTCATGAACAAAACACCAAAAGCATTGGCAACAAAAGCCAAAATAGACAAATGGGACCTAATCAAGCTCCATAGCTTCTGCATGGCAAAAGAAACAGTCATTAGAATGAATCGGCAACCAACAGAATGGGAACAAATTTTTGCAGTTTACCCATCTGACAAAGGGCTGATATCCAGAATTTACAAAGAACTCAAACAGATTTACAAGAAAAAAAAAAAGCCCATTCAAAAGTGGGTAAAGGATATGAGCAGACACTTTACAGAAGAAGACACACATGAGGCCAACAAACATATGAAAAAATGCTCATCATCACTGGTCATCAGAGAAATGCAAATCAAAACTACATTGAGATACCATCTCACGCCAATTAGAATGGCGATCATTAAAAAATCTGGAGACAACAGATGCTGGAGAGGATGTGGAGAAATAGGAACACGTTTACACTGCTGGTGGGAGTGTAAATTAGTTCAACCATTGTGGAAGACAGTGTGGCGATTCCTCAAGGACCTAGAAATAGAAATTTCATTTGACCCAGCAATCCCATTACTGGGTATATATCCAAAGGATTATAAATCATTCTACTATAAGGACACATGCACATGAATGTTCATTGCAGCACTGTTTACAATAGCAAAGACCTGGAATTAACCCAAATGCCCATTGATGATAGACTGAACAGGGAAAATGTGGCGCATATAGACCATGGAATATTATGCAGCCATCAAAAACGATGAATTCGTGTCCTTTGTAGGCACATGGATGAACCTGGAGAACATCATTCTCAGCAAACTGACACAAGAACAGAAAATGAAATACTGCATGTTCTCACTCATAGGTGGGTGTCGAATAATGAGAACACATGGACACAGGGAGGGGAGCATTATACACTGGGGTCTGTTGGGGGGAATAGGGGAGGGACAGTGGGGGGTGGGGAGTTGGGGAGAGATAGCATGGGGAGAAATGCCAGATATAGGTGAAGGGGAGGAAGGCAGCAAATCACTCTGCCATGTGTGTACCTATGCAACTATCTTGCATGTTCTTCACATGTACCCGAAAACCTAAAATGCAATAAAAAAAGGCAGTGAAATTCCTTGTTATTGGGAAAATCAGCCAACAGGATGTCAAAAATTAAACTGCACTTTTCATCACAATAGAGGACAATATGTTGATGGTCTTTTCCTACCTCCAAGCAAAACTGTTTTGCCCACTGTGGCTGAGTCACCAGAAGAGGAAGCGGAGGCTAGCCAACTTTCAGCTCAGCAGAACAAACTCTGTACAGTGCTACCCTTCCCCTCAGCTGCAGAGTGTTATGAAGACATAGTGAACTCCAAGTTTCTCTTCAAAGAATCAGTATGTCAGTATGTTCAGTTCTTTGTCCTCCATTTTAAAGTTTAACTTCCTTGTAGTTTCAGTAAACAAGCTTTTCCACCAGTAGTTCAGATCTGTTCCCCTGTTCCCCTGCTCCGTCTGACTCATCCTGGTCACCTGCTTTGATCTAGGCCACCCCTGGCTACCTGCTCTCATCTGCCTGTAACTGTCCTTCCTGCGCAAGTACTGGCCCTACCACTCCGGCTCATACCCATGCTCTCTTTAAAATAGCCAATTGGGATTAGTCTAGACTGTGCGGTCTAACCTAGCCAATAGGGGAATGTCATAGCAGTAGGGGCGACCTCTGTCAGGAATAAGTACCTCTTTCCCTCCCTTGTCCAGGTGTGTGCTCGCCATTGTTCCCTCTGTGAGCTGCACCCTTCTCTAGAAGTAAATTGCCTTGCTGAGGAAATTTATATTTGAATGCTACTTCTTTTGCAGTACCAAAATTTTATGTATAACAGTGGAAAGTTCCAAAAATGTTCCTAGCCCCACACATCCACCAGTTGTAATTAATGCTGCAGATGATGATGAAGACGATGATGATCAGTTTTCTGAGGAAGGTGACGAACCCTAAGCACCTACCCTGCAGCCGTCTTCTGAAATTCACAATGGATTACAAGTGACTTCTGCCCATAAACCTGTGATCGGTTTAAAGCAAAGTGAATGTTTACATTCTGGAATATAAACTCAGGAGGAAATTAAGTCAAAGACAATGAAGGAAAAATCTAAGAAGGCAGGTAAGGGTTCTTCAGGAGTTTCCAGTCTTTTACTCTACCCTGAGCCTCTTCCAGGTCCTGAAAAAGAAAATGTCAGGACTGTGGTGAGGACAGTAACTCTCTCCAGCAAACAAGGGAAAGAATCTTTAGTTAGACTGATTCTTACTGAGAGACTGGGGAAATGGAAATTTTCAGCAGGCGGTGACAGTGATCCTCCATTGAAGTGCAGCCTGGCACAGAGGCTAGGGGGAAGAAAATTGAAGCTCCAGAAACTAACATTGACAAAACACCAAGAGAGCTCAAGTTTCCAAGTCTCTGAAGGAGCATTTAGGCATGTCAATGCTCCAAACAATGAGTAGGCAACAGAGGAATTAATAAAGTTGGTGAAATCCAAGTGAAGCCATTAGAAGAAATTCTTGAAAAAGCCAGTCAGAAACGTGGAGAATTGCAAACTAAATTCAAGTCAGAAGGACCTTTAAAAACTGATGATTCTACTTCAGGAACAAGAAGCTCCTCCACTATCCATATCAAAACCTTCTCTGAGGTCCTGGCTGATAAAAAAGAACCCATTGGCAGCAGGAAGCAGAGAGACAAAAGAGCAAAAAGGATGCAACTTGCATCAAGCTAGAGACTAATAGTGAAATTAAAGAATAGTAGTTTGCCGCCCATTGTTGCCAGCAAAGGACAGTCAGAGGAGCCTGCAGGTGAAACAAAGTCTAGGCAGGAGGTTCACATCAAGATGCCCGAGGAAATTAAACTGGAGAAGGCACTGAGGGTGCAGCAGAGCTCTGAGAGCAGCACCAGCTCCCCATCTCAACATGAGGCCACTCCAGGGGCAAGGTGGCTGCTGCCAATCACCAAGACGACAGGGATGAATGAAGAGAAGAAACTTCAGGAAGGAAATGAAGGTGATTCTCAGAGCAGTATTAGAACAGAAGCTAAAGAGGCTTCAGGTGAGACCACAGGAGTTGACATCACTAAATTCAAGTCAGAAAGATGAGAGAGAAACAGATGCAGAAACAGCAGGAGAGGGAAAAATCAGTCTTGACACCTCTTTGGGGAGATGTAGCCTCTTGCTACATCAAGTGGCAGAGGAAGCAGTGCTCACGGCTGTACCAGGAATTGCACAGCACCTGAGCAAGTGGCTTCCCACAAAGCCATCCCAGAAGGTAGAGGTAGAAACCTCAGGGCTTGAGGATTGAAATGCACAGAACAGAACTTGGAAAAAGGAGGTAAAGCTAACCCCAAAGTGAATGTGAAGTCATCTGTGGTTCAAGTTGTGTTAGCCCCCAAATTGGCCCAAAATGTAAGGCAGTGGAGATGCACCCTGCTGTCACTGCTGCCGTGAAGTCCCTCAGTTCTAGCAGTGTCCTTCAGGAAATCTCAGCCAAAAAAAGCAGCTGTGGCTATTGTCCTATTCATCTTTGAGGACAAAAGAGTCACTCTGCCTGATGCAGAAAATCCGAGAGAGTCTTGTGCTGTCTCCAACCCAGTCCTCTTCAGATCCCTCACCCCGGAGAGATCTGGCCCTTCCTCATCCCAAATGAGCATGAGAACTTGCCGACTCAGCTCTACCTCAACAGGAAAGCCCCCACTCTCTGTTGAGGATGATTTTGAGAAACTAACATGGTAGATTTCAGGAGGCAAATTGGAAGCTGAGATTGACCTGGATTCTGGGAAGGATGAAGATGACTTTCTGCTTGAGCTATCAGAAATGATTGGTAGCTGAAGGTGGTAGTGAGGACACTTAAAAAAGAACTCGCCAAAAAACTGGACTTAAGTTTCATCTTTTTTTTTTTTTTTTTTTTATTATTTGAGACAGAGTCTCCCTCTGTCTCCCAGGCTGGAGTGCAATGGCACAATCTTGGCTCACTGCAACCTCCACCTCCCAGGTTCAAGTGATTCTCCTGCCTCAGCTTCCCAAGTAGCTGGGACCACAGGTGTGTGCCACCATGCCTGGCTAATTTTTGTATTTTTAGTAGAGATGGGGTTTCACCATATTGGCCAGGCTGGTCTCGAACTCCTGACCTGGTGATCTGCCTGCCTCAGCCTACCAAAGTTCTGGGATTACAGGTGTGAGCCACCGCGCCTGGCCAAGTTTCATCTTTTATAACATTTACCTGAGATGATCATTTCTTTAGTATAGAATTTGCCCCAAATCAGAAGTATACCTCCGAATTATCTGTGTGTGTCCTGGATTCATTGGGGTCAGATTTTTAAAGTTACTTTATAACCATTTTGTCCATTTGATGCCGTTGTTTATCATCTTTTGAGAAAACAGTTATGTGGTACCTTCTCTCCACAAAGAAGAGACAGAGGGGGAGACCCAAGTGAAAGGGTGCAAGAGAATTTAATGACTCCTTAAGGTGTTTGTCAGTTTTGGCTTTTTTCCTCCTTCATTGTATTCTTTGCGTACTGTCTTGATGTACTTAATGTTACCTGAGTTTGAAATGGATGAAGACGGCTGCTGCCATGAAGGACCAAATTTTATGCTACCACTAAACAAAAATACCCACTCAGTCCATGTTAAATTGTATGTCTTTTTAAAGGTATTTGGAGATTCAACTAAGCTTTAAAGAGGGCTGAGCAGCTCAGGAAGCCGGTCATGTGGGCATAACTCTTTGGACCTGATTTTGATGCTTCTGCTGCTCTGCTAGTCTTGAAGGGCTATGTCTAATTTATTATTACTGCAATTTTTTTTTATTTTTTATTTTTTAATTTTTATTGGATTTTAGGTTTTGGGGTACATGAGCAGAGCATGCAAGACAGTTGCGTAGGTACACACATGGCAGTGTGCTTTGCTTTTCTTCTCCCCTTCACCCACATTTGGCATTTCTCCCCAGGCTATCCCTCCCCACCTCCCCCTCCCACTGGCCCTCCCCTTTTCCCCCCAGTAGACCCCAGTGTTTCGTACTCCCCTTTCTGTGTCCATGTGTTCTCATTTTTCATCACCCACCTATGAGTGAGAATATGCGGTGTTTCATTTTCTGTTCTTGTGTCAGTTTGCTGAGGATGATGTTCTCCAGATTCATCCATGTCCCTACAAACGACACAAACTCATCATTTCTGATTGCTGCATAATATTCCATGGTGTATATGTGCCACATTTTTCCAGTCCAGTCTATTATCAATGGGCATTTGGGTTGATTCCAGGTCTTTGCTATTGTAAACAGTGCTGCAATGAACATTCGTGTACATGTGTCCTTATAGTAGAATGATTTACAGACTTTTGGATATATACCCAGTAATGGGATTGCTGGGTCAAATGGAATTTCTATTTCTAAGGCCTTGAGGAATCGCCACACTGTCTTCCACAATGGTTGAACTAATTTACACTCCCACCAAGAGTGTAAAAGTGTTCCTTTTTCTCCACATCCTCTCCAGCATCTGTTGTCTCCAGATTTTTTAATGATCGCCATTCTAACTGGCGTGAGATGGTATCTCAATGTGGTTTTGATTTGCATCTCTCTGATGACCAGTGACGATGAGCATTTTTTCATATGATTGTTGGCCTCATATATGTCTTCCTTCGTAAAGTATCTGTTCATATCCTTTGCCCACTTTTGAATGGGCTTGTTTGTTTTTTTCCTGTAAATCTGTTTGAGTTCTTTGTAAATTCTGGATATCAGCCCTTTGTCAGATGGGTAGACTGCGAAAATTTTTTCCCATTCTGTTGGTTGCCGATCCACTCTAGTGACTGTTTCTTTTGCCGTGCAGAAGCTGTGGAGTTTGATTAGGTCCCATTTGTCTATTTTGGCTTTTGTTGCCAATGCTTTTGGTGTTTTGTTCATGAAGTCCTTGCCTACTCCTATGTCCTGGATAGTTTTGCCTAGATTTCCTTCTAGGGTTTTTATGGTGCCAGGTCTTATGTTTAAGTCTTTAATCCATCTGGAATTAATTTTAGTGTAAGGTGTCAGGAAGGGGTCCAGTTTCTGCTTTCTGCGCATGGCTAGCCAGTTTTCCCAACACCATTTGTTAAACATGGAATCCTTTCCCCATTGCTTGTTTTTGTCAGGTTTATCAAAGATTGTATAGTTGTATGTATGTTGTGTTGCCTCCGGTGCCTCTGTTTTGTTCCATTGGTCTATATCTCTGTTTTGGTACCAGTACCATGCTGTTTTGATTACTGTAGCCTTGTAGTATAGTTTGAAATCCGGTAGTGTGATGCCCCCCGCTGTGTTCTTTTTGCTTAGAATTGACTTGGCTATGCGGGCTCTCTTTTGGTTCCATATGAAGTTCATGGTGGTTTTTTCCAGTTCTGTGAAGAAAGTCGATGGTAGCTTGATGGGGATAGCGTTGATTCTGTAAATTACTTTGGGCAGTATAGCCATTTTCATGATATTAATTCTTCCTAACCATGAACATGGAATGTTTCTCCATCTGTTTGTGTCCTCTCTGATTTCGTTGAGCAGTGGTTTGTAGTTCTCCTTCAAGAGGTCTCTTACGTTCCTTGTGAGTTGTATTCCAAGGTATTTTATTCTTTTTGTAGCAATTGCGAATGGCAGTTCGCTCTTGATTTGGCTTTCTTTAAGTCTGTTATTGGTGTAGACGAATGCTTGTGATTTTTGCACATTGATTTTATATCCTGAGACTTTGCTGAAGTTGCTTATCAGTTTCAGGAGTTTTTGGGCAGAGGCAATGGGGTCTTCTAGGTATACTATCATGTTGTCTGCAAATAGAGACAATTTGGCTTCCACCTTTCCTATTTGAATACCCTTTATTTCTTTTTCTTGCCTGATTGCTCTGGCTAGAACTTCAGTACTATATTGAATAGGAGTGGTGAGAGAGGGCATCCTTGTCTAGTGCCAGATTTCAAAGGGAATGCTTCCAGTTTTTGCCCATTCAGTATGATATTGGCTGTTGGTTTGTCGTAAATAGCTTTTATTACTTTGAGATACGTTCCATCGATACCGAGTTTATTGAGAGTTTTTAGCATAAAGGGCTGTTGAATTTTGTCAAATGCCTTCTCTGCGTCAATTGAGATAATCATGTGGTTTTTGTTTTTGGTTATGTTTATGTGGTGAATTACGTTGATAGACTTGCGTATGTTGAACCAGACTTTCATCCCTGGGATGAATCCTACTTGATCATGATGAATAAGTTTTTTGATTTGCTGTTGCAATCAGCTTGCCAATATTTTATTGAAGATTTTTGCATCTATGTTCATCATGGATATTGGCCTGAAGTTTTCTTTTCTCGTTGGGTCTCTGCCGGGTTTTGGTATCAGGATGACGTTGGTCTCATAAAATGATTTGGGAAGGATTCCCTCTTTTTGGATTGTTTGAAATAGTTTTAGAAGGAATGGTACCAGCTCCTCCTTGTGTGTCTGGTAGAATTCGGCTGTGAACCCGTCTGGACCTGGGCTTTTTTTGTGTGGTAGGCTCTTAATTGCTGCCTCAACTTCAGATCTTGTTATTGGTCTATTCACAGTTTCAGCTTCCTCCTGGTTTAGGCTTGGGAGGACACAGGAGTCCAGGAATGTATCCATTTCTTCCAGGTTTACTAGTTTATGCGCATATAGTTGTTTGTAATATTCTCTGATGATGGTTTGAATTTCTGTGGAATCTGTGGTGATTTCCCCTTTATCATTTTTTATTGCATCTATTTGGTTGTTCTCTCTTTTCTTTTTAATCAGTCTGGCTAGTGGTCTATTTTGTTGATCTTTTCAAAAAACCAGCTCTTGGATTTATTGATTTTTTGAAGGGTTTTTCGTGTCCCAATCTCCTTCAGCTCAGCTCTGATCTTAGTTATTTCTTGTCTTCTGCTGGGTTTTGAGTTTTTTTGATCTTGCTCCTCTAGCTCTTTCAATGTTGACGATAGGGTGTCAATTTTGGATCTCTCCATTCTCCTCATATGGGCACATTGCTATATACTTTCCTCTAGAGACTGCTTTAAATGTGTCCCAGAGGTTCTGGCACATTGTGTCTTCATTCTCATTGGTTTCGAAGAACTTCTTTATTTCTGCCTTCATTTTGTTGTTTACCCAGTCAACATTCAAGAGCCAGTTGTTCAGTTTCCATGAAGCTGTGTGGTTCTGGGTTGGTTTCTGAATTCTGAGTTCTAACTTGATTGCACTATGGTCTGAGAGGCTGTTTGTTATGATTTCAGTTGTTTTGCATTTGTTGAGCAGTGCTTTACTTCCAATTATGTGGTCAATTTTAGAGTAGGTGTGATGTGGTGCTGAGAAGAATGTGTATTCTGTGGATTTGGGGTGGAGAGTTCTGTAAATGTCTATCAGATTTGCTTGCTCCAGGTCTGAGTTCAAGCCCTGGATATCCTTGTTGATTTTCTGTCTGGTTGATCTGTCTAGTATTGACAGTGGAGTGTTAAAGTCTCCCACTATTATTGTGTGGGAGTCTAAGTCCTTTTGTAAGTCATTAAGAACTTGCCTTATGTATCTGGGTGCTCCTGCATTGGGTCCATATATGTTTAGGGTCGTTAGCTCTTCTTGTTGTATCGATCCTTTTACCATTATGTAATGGCCTTCTTTGTCTCTTTTGATCTTTGTTGCTTTAAAGTCTATTTTATCAGAGATGAGAATTGCAACTCCTGCTTTTTTTTGCTTTCCGTTAGCTTGGTAAATCTTCCTCCATCCCTTTATTTTGAGCCTTTGTGTATCCTTGCATGTGAGATGGGTTTCCTGGATACAGCACACTGATGGGTTTTGGATTTTTATCCAATTTCCCAGTCGGTGTCTTTTGATTGGTGCATTTAGTCCATTTACATTTAGGGTTAATATTGTTATGTGTGAATTTGATACTGCCATTTTGATGCTAAGTGGCTTTTTTGCCTGTTAGTTGTTGTAGATTCTTCATTATGTTGATGCTCTTTAGCATTCAGTGTGATTTTGGAATGGCTGGTACTGGTTGATCCTTTCTATGTGTAGTGCCTCTCTCAGGAGCTCTTGTAAAGCAGGCCTGGTGGTGACAAGATCTCTGAGTACTTGCTTGTTCGCAAAGGATTTTATTTTTCCTTCACTTCTGAAGCTCAGTTTGGCTGGATATGAAATTCTGGGTTGAAAGTTCTTTTCTTTAAGAATGTTGAATATTGGCCCCCACTCTCTTCTGGCTTGTAGTGTTTCTGCCGAGAGATCTGCTGTGAGTCTGATGGGCTTCCCTTTGTGGGTGACCCGACCTTTCTCTCTGGCTGCCCTTAGTATTCTCTCCTTTATTTCAACCCGGTTGAATCTGACGATTATGTGCCTTGGGGTTGCTCTTCTTGCGGAATATCTTTGTGGTGTTCTCTGTATTTCCTGCAATTGAGTGTTGGCCTGTCTTGCTAGGTGGGGGAAATTTTCCTGGATGATGTCCTGAAGAGTATTTTCCAGCTTGGTTTCATTCTCTTCGTCCCCTTCTGGTACACCTATCAAACGTAGGTTAGGTCTTTTCACATAGTCCCACATTTCTTGGAGACTTTGTTCATTCCTTTTTGCGCTTTTTTCTCTAATCTTGGTTTCTCGTTTTATTTCATTGAGTTGGTCTTCGACTTCAGATATTCTTTCTTCTGCTTGGTCAATTCGGCTATTGAAACTTGTGTTTGCTTCGCGAAGTTCTCGTATTGTGTTCTTCAGCTCCTTTAATTCATTCATATTCCTCTCTAAGGTATCCATTCTTGTTATCATTTCCTCGAATCTTTTTTCAAATCTTTTTTCAAGGTTCTTAGTTTCTTTGCATTGATTTAATACATGATCTTTTAGCTCACAAAAGTTTCTCATTATCCATCTTCTGAAGTCTAATTCCGTCATTTCATCACAGTCATTCTCCGTCCAGCTTTGTTCCCTTGCTGGTGAGGAGTTTTGGTCCTTTCTAGGAGGCGAGGTGTTCTGGTTTCGGGTGTTTTCCTCCTTTTTGCACTGGTTTCTTCCCATCTTTGTGGATTTGTCCGCTGGTCGTCTGCGTAGTTGCTGACTTTTCGATTGGGTCTCTGAGTGGACACCCAGAATGTTGATGATGAAGTATTTCTGTTGCTTGGTTTTCCTTCTACCAGTCTAGCCCCTTCGCTGTACGACTGCTGAGGTCCGCTCCAGACCCTGCTTGTCTGGGGTGCACCTCTAGCAGCTGTGGCACAGCGAGGGATGCTACCAGTTTCTTTTTCTGCTATCTTTGTCCCAGGATGATGCCTGCCTAATGTCAGTCTTTTGGATATAGAGGGGTCAGGGAGCTGCTTGAGGAGACAGTTTGTACTTTATAGGGTCTTAATTGCTGAGCTGTGAGCTCTGTTGTTCATTCAGGGCTGTTAGGCTGCTATGTTTGATTCTGCAGCAACAGAGCTCATTAAAAAACCCTTTTTTTTTCTCAAATGCTCTGTGTTGAGGGGTTTGGGCTTTATTTTTGGATGTCCGTTGAGGTCCTGCCCAGCTAGGACGCAGACTAGCCACTGTTTGGCTGCCGAGGCTCCGCCCTGCTGTTGTGTGATTCGCCCTGTTCCTGCAGGCTCTGCTGTGGTCTCCGCCACGCCCTGCGGCGGAGTCTCTCTGTTGTAGCGGGTTGCCTCGGCAACGGCAGGCTGCGTCAGCAGTGGGCGTGTATCTCAGTAGGGACGGTTGCCTCGGCAACGGCAGGCTGCCTCAGCAATGGGCGTGTATCTCAGTTGGGGCGGGTTGCCTCGGTAATGGTGAACGCCTCTCCCCCTCAGAGCTTCTCGGGCCGTCTGCCTTGGGCTTGTTTGAAATCGCGGTTTTGTTCGTCCCACTGGGCCAACCCTAACACTCTGTCCCTGCGATCCCCTGGCTGGCCCACTGTCCAAGTCTAGCTCAGTCTCAAGTCCAGCCCTCTCACGTCTCCTGTTGCCGGTTCAACGGGGCACCCGGACAAGCGCGCCCTGTGGGGAGTGCTGGGTAGGGCCGGCCGCCGCTACCCTGGCTGCCGGCTTCGCCAGGCGGAGGTTCTGCCTGGCGTCCCGTGTCTCCTCTTCACTTGGGAATTTCCCCGTTCTGTGGGCAACAAAGATCAGTCTGGAAATGCAGCTCAGACTCACCTTTCCGCGGACACAATGCGAGCTCCAATCCTGGGTTGTTCTCACAGCACCATCTTGAGTCCATTACTGCAATTTTAAAAAAGACTTTAAAGTGCCTCAGGGCTCCCCTGAAACTATTGTTTTTTTTTCTTTTTTTTTTTTTTGAGATGGAGTTTTGCTCTTGTTACCCAGACCAGAGTGCAATGGCGCAATCTTGGCTCGCCGCAACCTCTACTTCCCAGGTTCAAGCTATTCTCCTGCTTCAGCCTCCAGGGTAGCTGGGATTACAGGCATGTACCCCCACGCCCAGCTACTCTTGTATTTTCAGTAGAGATGGGGTTTCTCCTTGTTGGTCAGTCTGGTCTTGAACTCCCGACCTCAGGCAAACAGCCTGCCTTGGCCTCCCAAAGTGCTGGGATTACAGGTGTGACCCACCATGCCCAGCTGAAACTAATTTTCTATTTCTGGGATTCCTTGGATCCATTATATGAGATGGTGACATGATTAGAGGAATTCTTGTTTGGTATGAAAATCGTCCCTTTTCTTCTTCTTCAGTACTTCCCTCCTTAGTGGCACTGAATTATCACAGGGATAAAATGTGATTAATTCTCCATTTCTAACTCTCCCAACAAACCCCTGTTGCCCAGGATTTATTTGGCCTTTAACCACCTGAGGGAACAATGAGCTTATTTAAGCTGCCAGTACTTTCCTTTGGGCTGTGTCAGAACACAGAATTGTACTGCACCAGGGATATTGAGATGCTGTGGGCTATATGGTACACCTGCCAGTTTTCTTCATTTCTCAGCTGAGTTTTCTGTCCTTGATGCTGGTTTCTTTCATATCACCTCAAGGTTTAGATCTGTGAAGGAGTAAGCAAGATGGGAATAACAGTCTTGAAAGGAGATACGTTGTGTATAATCAGAAGAGGAAGGACGGACACCGTTTTGATACTTTGCTGTAGGTGGCCAGTTTTGTTTCCCATAGAGAAATCCGACCCACCCGTCATGTTGGTGCCCAAGGAACTGCTGCTGTAAGCGGCTCCTCAGGAGCTGACCTTCATGTAGCCTTGCTGGGAATATGGAAAAAGGAAGAAAGCCGCAGGACTGTCCATTCAGTCTTGGGAAGATCTAGATAATTCTGCACAAGCAAAAATGACTTGATATTTAACGTACAGACACACCTCTACCAATCCGTCTTCAGTTGGCTGAATGCTGTGTGATAGCCCTTCTCCAAAGCAGGAGTAGAATGTTCAGCTTTCACCACAGGTTTTCTACTTATTTCATTTTTTGAATCAGCTTACAGACTCCAGGACCCTGTTGTATATATTCTTTATTCTTTCGCTTAAAAAAATAATTTTGTTTCACATTTAAGGCACTTGTATTAGTCGATGTTTTGTGTTTTGCATTATTTGAACCATTTGTCCTTACAGAAAGAGAAATACTTGTTTGTGTTTTAAATGAAACTGATGTAGGAAAGTAAAAAGAAAGAAAGAAAGAAAGAAAGAAAGAAAGAAAGAAAGAAAGAAAGAAAGAAACCCTGTGAATCTGTTGAGTGAAGGCCCTGGGCAGATACATTCTAGAGAGGAAACAGGCTTCAATGGAAGGGGCTGCTCCAGGATCCCCATGCTACATGGAGAGCAAACAAAAAGCAGGTTTGCTCTGGTGGCCAAGTCTGTGACACAGCATTCAGAGCCATGTAACTGACAGAGGACATGACCCAAGGAAAGGAGGCGGACCTAAGAGCTTCTGAAACTGCTCAGGAAAATGAATATTCATGAAGGGTCTAAGCCAGCATGAAAGTGATGAGAAAGTATGACTTGGGTCCTTGAGGCATAAGGTGCCCATACCCAGCACTTCCTGAAGACCCCTGGGAAGCTCATCACTGTCCGCCCCAGTGTTCCAGCTCAGTGGGGGTATATATGTCTCCCAGGTGGCTACAGTGGGGAAACAGAGGAGACTCACAATAGCTTAGACCAACCATCCAAGGCGAATTTTGACAATGATGGGGAAAGCTTGTTTTGGTGGAGACTCAAGCAAGGAGAAACTGCACATTGAAAGCAATGCTCAGAGTCATGCCTGATGGAGAAAATCACTTGTGTGTTTCAGTTGAGAGGAGTACATGGCCCATTGAGGAATTCCCTGCTTCAGGCAGAGATGGTGGCTGTGGCCCCGAGGCAGAACCAGATGAAGAGACTAGAGTGGTGTGCTTTGGGAGGAACACCGTGAATGGCTCCAGCCCGAGCACTGACTGTGTGGAGTGTTCCAGGGGGAGCAGGGACACAGATGTGACCAGCCCAGGGGCCGACCATAGTTTTAGAGGCTGGATGTAGTGGTGTCTATGGACCATTGAATGAGACTACTGGTGTCCAGGACTGCAACCTTGCCCCTCCAACCTTCACAGGCTTGCAATAGCTGAGATCAGAGAAGCTATGTTTTGTGACCATAATTGAGTTCAGTTAAAATCAAGAACAGAATTACAAGAAATGCTCCAATCACTTGGAAATGAAACACTCTACTACAAAAAGATCAATGGGTGATTAAATACTCTTTGAAATTGTTGTGAAAGTGTCTGTGGTCAGCCCCAGGCTGTGATGTATGGGCAAGGACAATGAATAAACCCTTCTCTACTCTGGCCTCCCGCTGGGATAGTTGGGGGGACAATGCTCTTTTGCTTCCTAGATGCCCTCTGATTTGCCGAGAGTATTAGGATCTGTGAAGCACAGCACTAATCTCTTACATTGTAAGGCCTGTGATGACAGGATCTTTCTCTATTTATGTTTTCTTCTTATGGCCAACTATGGATGGATCAGAATGCCTGGAAACACTGCACTCCGTGATCACCTCCATCCCATTTGCACTGAGGTATAGGTCCTCATGAGGAGTGTCTTCTGTTTTGTTTTTATTCCCAGATTTGTCTCCATACAAAGTGAGGGGTTTAGATTGATCAATCGATAGGTAGACCTCAAACTGCAACCTCAGTTGCCCTGTCACAGGAACGTGTGGGTTGTCGCTCCTATCCACCAGATTGCAACTGCAATCTGAGAACGATCAGCCCCACATGTGGGGTCATCTCCCTATGCCTGTGTCCTGGCCAGATCTAGGCCAAGGTATTTTTCATGCTCCTGGCAGCTCCCTTTTATTTTCTTCAAATATTGTCTTGCCTTCAGCCAGACGGTGGTAGATTTTTCTAATCTGCAATTAACAGGGGTCCAGTGTGGCACTGGTGATGCTTTTTCTATGATTTCTCTCTGCCTTCCTTTTTTTGCACTGAATGAGATGTGTTTAATTTCATTTTTCCTTTACCAGTCTGGCTTTTGCACATGCTTTTGGTATTTTCATGCGTAGATAACAATTTTTATTACCTTTTTGAAAGAATGATCTTCACAAGATCATTTTTGTCATTGTCTTATTTGAGACCCTCCATTTTATGTATATATGTTCCCTCTTACTCCCATTTTCCTTCTACTGTGAAATGAGTTCATAAATGCCTAAGAGTGAAGCTCATTCAGAAGTGTTTGGTATTAAACTATAAAGAAGTATTATAATTATGCATCTGTGGGTACATTTCTGCAACTAGTCACTTCTCTTCTCATCGTCCAAGGTCAAATGGAGGTGAACAGCGGGCAGGGGAACTCACCTCTGCAGCCTGGGCTGACAGTTGCCACATTATGTCTGTCCTAAGCCACTTAGGCAAACTCCCAGAATCTTGGTTAGTTCAACTCCTTGAGCTAACAAAAGGTACAATCTGCTTCCCACGATGTAGCCCCACAATAATTTATTTTGGAATTCACATATGCCATTGTGTGGCTGAATTTTGGATACCTCTGCTCCTTGATTTGACCATTCACCTAACGTATTCAGAACCTTCGTAGTGACCCTTGATTAGATTGAATCGCAAAATCTGATATTCCCCCAAAGAGTGATTCATAGGCCAGTGTTCCAACTTTGAATTACAGGGAGAAATGAGAAGGCCAAGAAGGTCAAAAATTGTCCTTGGGACAGGTCATTCTCTTCTTTTAGGGAAACTAACTTAGAGACCCAAATGAGTTTCAGAAACTGAAATCTAGACTCCAGGCAAACAGAATGAAATGAATTTCAGTGGTAAAAATTGTTTATCAAATAGATAATGAGCATTTGCCATGAACAGAGCGTGACGCTGGGTTCCTTTTTTTTTTTTTTTTGAGACGAGTTTCGCTCTTGTTACCCAGGCTGGAGTGCACTGGCGCAGTCTCCGCTCACCACAACCTCCACCTCCTGGGTTCAGGCAATTCTCCTGCCTCAGCCTCCTGAGTAGCTGGGATTACAGGCATGCGCCACCATGCCCAGCTAATTTTTTTTTGTATTTTTAGTAGAGACGGAGTTTCACCATGTTGACCAGGATGGTCTTGATCTCTTGACCTCGTGATCCACCCGCCTCGGCCTCTCAAAGTGCTGGGATTACAGGCATGAGCCACCGCGCCTGGCCTGGGTTCCTTTTTTTTTTTTTTCTTTGCTGAAGAGGTGAGTTACCGATAAAACCCATCCTTGTGAATGAGGACTTGATTTACAGGGATTATGAACCAACAGATATAATTCCTTTGGTCTTGTTAGTTTTTGAATATTGACTATCCTCATTATTATCAATGTCATTCCTGAAATTGGGTGAAATTTACCATTGCTCTCACCCATTAGAAGAGTCTTTTCTGTGGGTGTTGGGTGTTTTGTGTCTGTGTGTGTGTGTGATTAAAGTGTCTGCTGCTCTTGCTCTTTTTGTTTTTATGTGTGAAGCGTTTTCAAAACTGGGGAGAAGAATTGTTATTTCCTATATTTACTTCACATTATCTGTATATTTTTTCTCATTCTCCGTCTTTTGCCCATAACCCTAGCAGAAATGTCCATCCCTGTCCTTAGTGAGGAGATGAGGAAATTAGATTCTTTTTCTTTTTTTTGGAGAGAGTCTCACTCTGTCCCCAAGACTGGAGTATGATGGTGTGATCTCGGCTCACTGCAACCTCTGCCTCCCGTGTTCAAGGGAATCTCATACCGCAGCCTTCCAGGTTGCTGGGATTATAGACAGACATGTACCACCATGATCAGCTTTTTTTTTACTTTTAGAAGCAACAGGGTTTTGCTCTGTTGGCCAGCCTGATCTCAAACTCCGGGCCTCAAGTGATCAGCCTGTCTTAGCCTCCCAAAGTGCTGGGATTACAAGCATGAGCCACCGTGCCCAGCCATGAAGTAGATTCTTTATCCTTCGTTGGTAAGGCGGTGGCAGCTAATAATCACCAATTGTTGATCCCTGACTGACAACAACCTTTTTAACTGCTGGTGAGTAAGCCATTGGTTCCAGACTTTCATGAATTTCTGATGATTTCTTATTGACCAAACACCAAACCACACAGAATTTCCAGTCTACAATGAGCTGAAGAGCAGCTCCAAGCTACCTTCTTCCTCAAACTGCTGCTGTGTTGTAGGCATTCTACTTGTCTGTGGACCACAGCTTGTCCTGGCACAGGCGTGGCACTCACCTTGTCAGCTATGTAGTCCATGGGAGAGGATGTATATCTTTCATAGAGGATTATTTGTGTGTGATTTTATTATTCCTACCACTCTTAACACCTGTGCAGGGTATTTTAGCTTTCATCGCTAATGCATTTTATGGTTCCGTTTTCCTTACCTAGTTGACTCAAGATTTCAACTCATTCTTTCCATGCCTGGGCATTGTTGCCTGACCCTAATGACTTGGTCAATATTCATCTTCGTAAACCCTGCTGGAACCATGCACCTCTCATTTGCAGCAATCCCAAGGTGGTTGTTTTACAAATGTGTAGTCAGTTTATTGATGCAAGTTTCCCTGGAGTATTAGCTCCATAATCGCAGGGGCAGTATCTGGTTTTGTTCGTCCTGTATGGCATCATGAAGGTGATCAGCAAATGATCTTTTAACAAATGAACGATTAATTTATGAATGAACACACTGCTAAATGAGTGATATTCATGTTTAATGTAAAAGAATGCTCATGGTGCCAGGGTTCCCTGTGGGGAGTTGAGGGTGAAAAGTGAGTAGCGTGGTGGTGATTGCGAAAGAAACTCATCAGGTTTCCACATTAGAGAGAACAGCTGCACCAACCACCCCAACTCCTAGTCTTCTAGCGCAATCAAAGACTTCAAAAACAACTTCAGGGAAATTTAATATCAGCTCGCCAAGCTCTACATTCACTAACAGGAGCTCCTCATTAGTTTTTCTTCCTATTAGGAGGATCAGAACTTTTGAGTTTCCAAGGTTCTTAGCAGTAGAGTGTCTCTTGGGGACCCCTCCTGTGCCTCTCCCCTACCATGAGCAGAGCACTTCAGGGAAACACAGGGGAGGCATGGAATGTTCTGGGTGATGGTACTGGGACATGAGGTTGGGAATATACAAAAGCGTATCTGAGTACTCAGGGACACATCGAGTTTGATTTGCAGATAAATAAGTAATAAATAAATAAGTGTGGAAGGAGCCCAAAGAAAAGCATGAGAGAAGTTGACAAGGTATAAACTAAGTGGCTTGTGAGGGACATCAGGTAGCCAGGTGAACCTGAACCAGACAGGTGCACATGGTAGAAAAGGATGGGCCAAATGGAGGGGAGCTTCCAGTTTTCTCTGTGGGTTATGATGACGGAATGGTTGATAGAGAGGTGGGACACCCTCAGATTTTGCTACCCCACTGCTTTTTTTTTTCAAATCTCAGGTCAAAATAGTGTAGACTTTTCATACCTCTTAGAATCATTACTATAAAAAAGACAAACTAGCAAACTGATAAATTTCATAGTAACATTGTAACAAGGATGTGCAGAGGCAGCAACCCTTGTGCATTCTTACTGGGAATGTAAAATCGTGCACCTGCCATGGAAGAGTATAGGGGCCTCTCCAATCAAAATAGAAAATACCATAGGATCAAGGAATTTCTCCTATGAGGCCATATCCACAAAGGCTGTAGTCAGGATCTTGCAGAGACATTGCATATGCATGATCTTAAGGACACTGTTCTCATGAGTCAGGAAGGGGAACCAACCCACTGCTCACCTCCTGATAAATGGGTGAAGCAAATCTGGGTATACATGGAATGGAATCTTATTCACTTTCTAAGGGGAAGAAAATTCATACACAGGTTGTAGAATTCAATGTGGATAAGCCTTTCCAGAGGCTTGAGGGAAAAAAAATGTTGGGAGTTACTGTTTAATGGTAGAGTTTTAGGTTCCATGAAAAATATTTCTGAATATTGTGGTTGCACAACATGTGCTTAATACGACTGAGGTGCACACTGAGCAGTGCTTCAGATGGTACCTTTTACATTTCTGTATCACAATGAAAAAATTTAATCACCTGGGCTTGAAGTCTCTCTCTCTCTCTATGTATATATATGTATATGTATACATATACACATATGTATGTATATGTATACATACATATGTATACATATACACATATATGTAGACTTCAAGCCCATTTTATATATTAAAAAATATAAACTACATATATTTAAATATATATATTTTAGACAGAGTCTCACTCCGTCGCCAGGCTAGAGTGCGGTGGCATGATCTCGGCTTACTGCAACCTTTGCTTCACAGGTTCAAGTGATTCTCCTACTTCAGTCTCCCTAGTAGCTGGGACTATAGGCATGCATCACCATGCCCAGCTAATTTATTTTTATTTTTAGTAGAGACGGGGTTTCACCATGTTGGCCAGGATGGTTTCTATCTCTTGACGTTGTGATCCACCTGCTTCGGACTCCCAGAGTGCTGGGATTATAAGCGTGAGCCACTGTGTCCAGCCTGAAGACAACATTATACCTTCCAAGCACCTGAATTCAGAGCTACCTGCTTCTGTAAATTCAAAACCAAGAGGGCCTTGAGCACATTCTCTTTCCTAAGCCCTCTCTTTCTGTTGACTCATTCATTCAGCCAACAAACCATTTTTTTTTCCCTGTGAACGCACAAACATTGGCTTGGCTTCATAGAATAGGATGTTCCATGAAAATCCAGTCACCAAACTAAGTGAGCTGATTCTATTTGGAAACATGCAGGTCCTGCAAACACT
Organism: Callithrix jacchus; assembly: GCF_049354715.1. Taxonomy (NCBI): domain Eukaryota; kingdom Metazoa; phylum Chordata; class Mammalia; order Primates; family Cebidae; genus Callithrix; species Callithrix jacchus. The sequence continues at coordinate 119,528,657 of NC_133511.1, read as the reverse complement.
TCTGTAGCTAATGAGAATAGTGATAATAAAAAGGGGAGCAATAGTTTTTCAATTTGTATGTCCTGCGAAACACAATTTATCATATTCACATCCTTGTTACCAAAGTGTAAGATATAAGCTATTACGTTTCCATTATTGTAGTTGAGGCAACTGACTTACAGAAAATAAGAAGCCTGTTCACACTTGAACAGTTTGATAGCCAGAAGGTCTGGCTCAGGCACTGATGGTGTGTGAGCTGTGAAGTAATGAAATGGTCCTCTCAGTCCATACATCTGGCAGAGGTGACATGTAAGGTGGGCTGGAGATAGATGCAGGTTAGTTTCTATCTCAGCTGCTCCTTGCATTTTACTTTGTGTCTCAAATGAACTATTCTAATCAATGATGCCTTACACTAGCTCCTTCATTTAGTTTATTTCTTTTTTTCTGCTTTTCCTTTTGAAAAAAGACCCTATAGTGACAAATGCCGGTGGGATGAGGAGCGACAGGAACTCTCATTCATGGACTGGTGGGAATACAAAATGGTGCAACCACTTGGAAGATGGCGTGGCAGTTTCTTTCTAAAGTGAGCATATTCTCACCACTAATTCCAGTAAGTGTGCTCCTTGATATTGAATTAGTTGGAATTTTGCTTCCATACAAAAATGTGGACACAGATATTCATAGCAGCTTGACCAAAAACTTCAAACTGAGAAGCAACTGTGAAGTCCTCTAGCAGGTGCAGGGATTATTACCTTTTGGTACATACAGACAGGGAAATATGACTCAACCACCAAGAAGAAATGAGCTATTATGCCAATAAAAGACAAAGAGGAATCTCAATATATGACTAAGTGAAAGAAGCCAATCCGAAAAAGGTGATCTGCTATAGAATATCAACCATGTGACATTGTGGAAATGATTCTGAATTATTAAAATTTTTTTATTTGTGTATGTTTTTGGGAAATAAGTGGTGTTTGGGTACATGAGTAGGTTATTTATTAGTGAATTGTGAGATTTTGAGTAGATTTTTAGTGCTTACTATTCATCCTCTGAGTAGTAATACTAAATCCAATTTGTAGTCTTCTATCCCTCTCACCTCTCCCACCCTTTCTCCCAAGTCCCCAAACTTCATTGTATCATTCTTATGCCTTTGCACCCTCATAGCTTAGCTGCCACTTATGAGTAAGAACATACAGTGTTTGCTTGTTTATTTCTGAATTACTTCTTTTAAAATAATACTCTCCAGTTTCATCCAGGTTGCTGACGGACATTTGGGCTGGTTCTATATTTTTGCAATTGCAAATTGTGCTGCTATAAACATCCACGTGCAAGTATCTTTTTGTAAAATGACTTCTTTTCTTCTGGGTAGATATTCAGTAGTACTTCTAGCTCTTTAAGGACTCTCCACATTGTTTTCCATAGTGGTTGTACTAGTTTATATTCCCATCAGGAGTGTAGAAATGTTTCTTTTGTACCTCATTCGCTCCAACATCTAATTTTTTTTTTGATTTTTTGATTATGACCATTCTTGCAGAGTAAGGTGGTATCACATTTGTGGTTTCGATTTAGATTTCAATGATCATTGAGCGTTTTAAAAGTATATTTGCTGGCCATTTGTATATCTTCTTTTGAGAATTATCTATTCTTAGCCCATGTTTTGATGGGACTTTTTGTTTTTTCTTGCTAATTGGGTTGAACTCCTTGAAGATTGTAAATATTAGTCATTTGTCAGATGTATAGATTGTGAAGATTTTTCTCTCACTCTGTGGGTTGTCTGTTTACTCTGCTGACTGTTCCTTTTGCTGTACAAAAGCTCTTTAGTTTAATTAAGTTACAGCTATTTATCTTTGTTTTTGTTGCATTTGCTTTTGGGTTCTCAGTTGTGAAATCTGCCTGAGGCAATATCTAGAAGCGTTTTTCCAATGATATCCTCCAAAATTTTTATAGTTTCAGGCCTTCGATTTAAGTCCTTAATCCATCTTGAGTTGATTTTTGTATAAGGTGAGAGGTGAGAATCCAGTTTTATCTACATGGGGCTTGCCAATTATCTCAGCACAATTTGTTGAGTAGGGTGTCCTCTTCCCACTTTGTGTTTTCGTTGCCGAAGATAAGTTGGCTTAAGTATTTGGGTTTATTTCTGGGTCCTCTCTTCTGTTCCACTTGTCTACGTGCCTGTTTTTATACCAATGCCATGCTGTTTTGGTGACTATGACCTTATAATACAGTTTGAAATCAGGTAATGTGATGCCTCCAGATTTGTTTTTTTTTTTTTTTGCTTAGTCTAGCATTGGCTATGTAGGCTCTTTTTTGTTTCCATATGAATTTTAGAATTGTTTTTTTCTAATTCTGTGACGGATGATGGTGGTATTTTGATGGGAATTGAGTTGAATTTTTAAATTGCTTTTGGCAATTACAGTCGTTTTTACAATATTGATTCTACCCATCTGTCAGCATGGGATGTGTTTCCATTTGCGTCATCTGTGATTTCTTTCAGCAGTGTTTCATAGTTTTCCTTGTAGAGGTCTTTTGACTCCTTGGTTACGTATATTTCTAACTTTTTTGTTTTTGTTTTTTGCAGCTATTACTAAAGGTGTTGAGTCCTTGATTTGGTTCTCCGCTTGGCCACATTTAGTGTATAGAAGAACTACTCCTTTGTGTACATTAATTTTGTATCCAGAAACTTTCCTGAATTCTTTTATCAGTTCTAGGAGCTTTCTGTAGGAGTCCTTAGGGTTTTCAAGATAAACTATCATATCATCAGCACGCAGTGACAGTTTAACCTCCTCTTTACCTATTTGGATGTCCTTTATTTCTTTCTCTGGTTTGATTGCTCTGGCTAGGACTTCCAGCACTATGTTGATGAGGAGTGGTGAGAGTGGGCATCCTTGTCTTGTTCCATTTTCCAGAGGGAATGTTTTCAACTTTTCCCCATTCAGTTTTATGTTGGCTGTGGGTTTGTTATAGATGGCCTTTATTACATTAAGGTATGTCCCTGTATGCTGATTTTGCTGAGAGTTTTAATTATAAAGCGATGCTGAATTTTGTCGAATGCTTTTTTTTTTTTTTGCATCTATTGAGATGATCATGTGATTTTTGGTTTTAATTCTGTTTTTGTGGTGCATCACATTTATTGATTTGCATATGTTAAACCATTCCTGCATCCATGGTATGAAACCCAGTTGATCATGTTGGATTATCTTGTAGATATGTTGTTGGATTCCGTTAGCTAGTGTTTTGGTAAGAATTTTAATGTCTGTGTTCATCAAGGATATCGATCTGTAGTTTTCTTTTTTGGTTATGCCCTTTCCTGGTTTTGGTATAAGGGTGATGCTGGCTTCATAGAATGAATTAGTGAGTTTTCATTTTTTCTTTATCTTGTAAAATAGTGTCAAAAGTATTGGTACCAATTCTTCGTTGAATGTGTGGCAGAATTCTGCTGTGAATCAGTCTGGTCCCAAACTTATTTTTGTTGATAATTTTAAAATTACCATTTCAATCTTGCTGCTTGTTATTGGTCTGTTCAGGGTATCTACTTCTTCCTGGTTTAAGCTAGCAAGCAGGGTTGTATTTATTCATTCAGGAATCCAGAAATTTATTCATCTCTTCTAGGTTTTCTAGTTTATGTGTGTAAAGGTGTTCATAGTAGCCTTGAATGATCTTTTGTGTCTTAGTGATGTCAGTTGTAATGTCTTCTGTCTCATTTCTTAGTGAGGTTATTTGGATTTTCTCTATTCTTTTCTTGGTTAATCTTGCTAATGGTCTATCAATTTTATTTATCGTATTAAAAAACCAGCTCTTCGTTTCATTTATCTTTTGTGTTGTTTTCTTGTTTCAATTTCACTTAGTTCTGCTCTGATTTTGTTTATTTCCTTTCTCCTGCTGGGTTTGAGTTTAGTTTGTTCTTGTTTCTCTGGCTGCTTGAGGTGTGACCTTAGGATGTCAGTTTGGGCTCTTTCACTCCTTTTCATGAGGCATTTAGGGCTATGGAATTTTCCTCTTAGCACCATCTTTGCTCTATTCCAGAGGTTTTGATAAGTTGTGTCATTATCATCATTCAGTTTGAAGAATTTTTAAATTTCCATCTTGATTTTGTTTTTGACCTAACGCTTATTCAGGAGCAGGTTATTTAATTTCCATGTTGTTGAAGGTTTCTTTTGGAGTTGATTTCCAGTTTTATTTCACTGTGGTCTGAGGGAGTGCTTCAATTTTCTTAAATTTATTGAGGCTCATTTTATGTCCTGTCATATGGTCTATCTTGGAGAAAGTTTTATCTGCTGTTGAATAGAATGTGTATTCTGCAGTGGTTGGATAAAATTGTGTGTGTGTGTGTGTGTGTGTATAAAATAAGTGCATTTGTTCCAGGGTGTCACTGAAATCCATTGTTTCTCTGTTGACTTTCTGTCTTGATGACCTGTCTAGTGCTGTCAGTGGAGTATCGAAGTCCCCCACTATTACTGTGTTGCTGTTTATCTCATTTCTTAGGTCTATTAGTAAGTGTTTTACAAATCTGGGAGCTCCAGTGTTAGGGGCACATATGTTTAGGATTGTGATATTTTCCTGTTGGACAAGGCCTTTTACCATTATATAATGTCCCTCTTTGTCTTTTTTTCACTGCTGTTGCTTTAAAGTTTGTTTTGTTTGATATAAGAATAGCTACCCCTGCTTGCTTTTGGTGTCTATTTGCATGAAATGCCTTTTCCCACCTACTTACTTTAAGTTTATGTGAGTCTTTCTGTGCTAGGTGAGTCTCCTGAAGGCAGCAGATGGTTGGTGAGCTGTCCATTCTGTGGTTCTGTACCTTTTAAGTGGAACATTTAGGCCACTTACATTCAATGTTAGTATTGAAGCGTGAGGTACCATTGCATTCACATGCTCTTTGTTGTCTGCATACTTTGGTTTGTCTGTTTCTGCTTTCTTTAAACTCAACGTTGACATTTTATTTTCTGAAGTTTATCATTTTTACAAAACAAAACAAAAAACAGTTATCAAAAGCAGCAGAGAGTTTATAGAATTTCTGCACCAGTTTTCACATAAGTCAGTGATTATAAAACTGGCATTTAATGTAAATACTAAGCACAGGTTGATTTTCCTCTTGGTCAGATGGTTGGTCTTGGAGCTACTGGAGACTTACAACTTTTTATAAGCACCAGTCATTTTTTTTTTAAGAATGGATTTGGTTTGTCCAACAAAGTAAAGAATTTTTTGCTGTGTGGCAGTTTCTTTTTTAAAAAAAATGCTGAGCTAAAACACAGACTGCGTTTTTGTTTGGATCTGAACCAAATCTTTTGTGATCCCAATTACCCTGAAGAACACTGAAGACATTTATGGATCATATTAAATGGTATCTTAAGTACCAGTTGTATACCTCATAATACTTAAGGCAGCTATTATATTTCTTTTTTTAAAATTGTACTTTAGGTTCTGGGGTACATGTGCAGATCATGCAGGATAGATGGCGAGGTGGTTTGCTGCCTCTATCCCCCTATCACCTATATCTGGCATTTCTCCCATATTATCCCTCCCCACCCTCCTCACCTCCCACTCTCCCTCCCCTAGCACATCCCCAGTGTGATGCTCCCCTCCCGGTGTCTATGTATTCTCATTGTTCCAACACCTGCCTATGAGTGAGAACATGCGGTGTTTGATTTTCTGTTCTTGTGTCAGTTTGCTGAGAATGATGGTTTCCAGATGCATCCATGTCCCTACAAAGGACATTAACTCATCATTTTTTATGGCTGTATTGTATTCCAAGGTGTATATGTGCCACATTTTCTTTGTCCAGTCTATCATTGATGGGCATTTGGGTTGGTTCCACGTCTTTGCTACTGTAAACAGTGCTGCAATGAACATACATGTGCATGTGTCTTTATAAAATAACGATTTATAATCCTTTGGGTATAGACCCAGTCATGGGATTGTTGGGTCAAATGGTATTTCTATTGCTAGATCCTTGAGGAATCGCCACACTGTCTTCCACAATGGTTGAACTAATTTACACTCCCACCAACAGTGTAAAAGTGTTCTTTCCCCCCACATTCTCTCCAGCATCTGTTGTCTCCAGATTTTTTAATGATCACCATTCTAACTTGCGTGAGATGGTATCTCAATGTGGTTTTGATTTGCATCTCTCTAATGACCAGTGATGATGAGCATTTTTTCATATGTTTCTTGGCCTCATATATGTCTTCTTTTGCAGCTACTATATTTCTAAAGAAAGTAGCATTTCATTTAGAGGCTGCATAGAGTTTGAATCACACCATAGTTTCCACATTCTTTCTGATTTTCAGTTTTTCCAGAGACATATTATTGGAACAAAAGTTTGATGTTCATGCCCAAAAAGCACTGATATATTATAAATACATTTGTATGGAGCAAGACTTCTTGTTCTGAACCCTGGGTGACCACAAAGAAATTGATAGGCCATGATTATTGGATGCTGAGGAAAAGTAGCATACTTAAACCCACATTATAGATAATCTGGAGGCAAGCAGAAACAAAGCTAGACCTTGGATGTGGTGTTCACCCACCACTTATTCCAGAAACATATTTTGCTTAAATAAGGGAAGTATGGTCCAGTTTTGCAGTGTTAATAGCTGCCAGTCTCTCATCTTTTTGTAAATATCATTTCCTGATTAGCAGTGAGCTAGGAAACTGGCCTCAGGTTCTGACCAAAACTCTTGGTATTAGTTAAAAATAATACAAAACAAAACAACCAGCCAACAGGGGTTAAAAACTGCACAATTAAACTTCATTGTAAGTTATACTACACACAGACTGGTATAAACACCACTGAAGTGGTTTTGAGAGGATGAAACACTTCTATTGAAACACAATTTCTTCTATATTATCCCAATTTTCATTAAAGGAAAACTGTTATGTAATTTTCTTCTATGCACATATGAAGAAGGAAGCAAGAAGGCAAAGCTGAGAGAAACAGATGCTACCCGCAGGGCAGCAGTGGTCGTGGGTTGCTTTCATCTTGTACCAGCAATTCCCACTCCTGAGGCAGATATCCACTTCCTGCCAGACCACATGGTTTTTCTTGCAGTGAAGACAGGAACAATGGACCCCATTCCTCCAGAAGCAAGTGCCTCTTCATGCCCTTCTAATAACACAGCACTGCTATTGTCGGAGCGGCTATCAAATCTTCATAAATTGCTTCATTTGGAGATCCACATCGTTCTTGTCCAGAGATTGAACTGCCTTTTCAATATCATTAGCTTTAAAAGAGATGAGCACCATCATTCTCAGCAAACCGACACATGATCAGACAACCAAATGCCACATGTTTTCACTCATAAATGGGTGTTGAACAATGAGCACATACAGACACAGGGAGGGGAACATCACACACTGGGGCCTGGAGGGTGAGGGGTTGGGGGAGGAAAAGCAGGGGGTGGGGGGATAGGGGAGGAATAGCATTAGGAGAAATACCTGATGTAGATGACGGGGAGATGGATGCAGCAAACCACCACCATGGCAAATGCATAGCTATGTAACAAACCTGCATGATCTGCACATGTACCCAGAACTTAGAGTATAATAAATACATTAAAAAAAAAAAGAGTTGAGCACCTTCGAAACAATGCTGCCTTCCTGGTCTGTCACCACCTGATTCTTCGTCATGTTTTCTTGCCACAGGCAGGAGTCCACCTTGCTCTTGTTGGCCTAGCCTGGTTGTTGCCCCCATTTTCTTCATCCATGAACTTGTTCTCATCATTTTCACCATGTCCACCTTCTGGAACTGGCCAACTACACTGCGTCCTTCAACATCCCAATTCCGCCAGTGGCAAAGGCCTCTCTTCTTGGTGCTGCCTCTGTTTCAGCAAGCCCGTTTTTGCTTTTTTTTTTGGTACAGTGGTGCAATCTCAGCTCACTGCAACCTCTGCCTCCTGGGTTCAAGAGATTCCCCTGCCTTAGCCTCCCAAATAGCTGGGACTACAGGTGCATGCAACCACACCTGGCTAATTTTTTCTATTTTAGTAGAGATGGGGTTTCACCATGTTGGCCAGGATGGTCTCAATCTCCTGACTGCATGATCCACCTGCCTTGGCCTCCCAAAGTGCTGTGATTATAGACATGAGTCACTGAGCCCAGCCAGGAATAATTTGCTGGTTTTTTTATTTTGCTTTTTGGATTTTTTTTTTTGAGATGGAGTTTCACCCTTTCACCCAGGCTGGAGTGCAATGTTTCGATCTCGGCTCACTGCAAACTCTGCCTCCTGGGTTCAAGCGATTCTTCTGCCTTAGCTTCCCCAGTAGATAGGATTACAGGTGCCCACCACCACACCCAGCTAATTTTTGTATTTTTAGTAGAGATGGGTGTAAGATTTATTTATTGCCGAGGTTAATAGAGATGGGTGTAAGATTTATTTATTGCCGAGGTTAAATGAGGAAACTGAGGCAAGCCTAAGAAAGTGAGAAGTTAATTTATTCAGCTCCCGGGTGACCTTCAGTGGTCCAAGGGTGGGCCAGAGAAGTCCAACCCGGCTGTTCAGGGCATGGGGTTTTATGGGGAGGGCAGGCAATTGATTGGCTACTGGGGAAACAAAGAGAAGGCATTTCTATTGGCTGTTGAGGGGCAGGAAGTACATGGAGTTAAAGTATGAAGTACATGAAACTAGTTGCCATTGGTAGGTGGGCGGGACCTTGGGTACACGGGCCTGGCAGGGGTGTATGGGGCAGGCCGTTGCTGGGCAGGGTAAGGTGGGGCTTCTTTAAAAAATTTCTCTGCAGGGTTTTTTAACAGCGGGCTGGAGGTTGGATGCATAATTTAGTGCTGAGTGTGGGCTTGGGCATGGTATGCAGAGGTGGGTTTGGGGAAGCTATGTGGGGAAGCCAGATAATGAGCTCGGGTGATGACGCAGTTATCAGGCATGGAGAGTGATAAATGTGTCCGTTTGACTCCCGGCAAGGCAACCGGCCTTACAAGGGGGTTTTGCCATGTTGACCAGGCTGGTCTCAAACTTCTAACCTTAGGTGATCCACCCACCTCGGCCTCACAAAGTCCTAAGATTACAGGCGTGAGCCACTTGTTTTTGCTTTTTTACTTGTATTTTTGTTTTATAGGTTCTGTGTGATTTGTGCTTTAAAGAGGTTCTGTTTTGATATGATTCTAGGATTTGTTTCAAGATTTAGAGCTCCTTTTAGCAGTTCTTGTAGTGGTGGCTTGGGAATGGTAAATTCTCTCAGCATTTGTTTATAGGAAAAGATTGTATCTTTCCTTCATATAAGAACATTTTGTTTCACTGGGTACAAAATTCTTGGCTGATAATCGTTTTGTTTGAGGAGTCTGAAGATAGGGCCCCAATCCCTTTTAGATTGTAGGGTTTCTGCTGAGAAATCTGCTGTTAATATGATAGGTTTTCCTTTATGGGTTACCCGGTGCTTCTGTCTCACAGCTCTTAAGATTTTTTTCCTTTGTCTTTACTTTAGATAACCTGATGACAAGGTGCCTAGGTGAAGATCTTTTTGTCATGAATTTTATAGGTGTTGTTTGAGCTTCTTGTGTTTGGATGTCTAGGTATCTAGCAAGGCCAAGGAGGTTTTCCTCAATTATTCCCCCATATATGTTTCCAAATCTTTAGATTTCTCTTCTTCCTCAGGAATGCCAATTATTCTTAGGTTTGGTTATTTAACAGAATCCCAAGCTTCTACTTCTTGGAGGCTTCATTCATTAAATTTTTTTTCTTTCCCTTTGATGGATTAGGTTAATTAGAAACTTTTGTCTTTGAGCTGTGAATTTTTTCTTCTGCTTGTTCAATTCTATTGCTAAGACTTTCCAGTGCATTTTGCATTTCTCTAAGTGTGTCCTTTATTTCCTGAAGTTGTGATTTTTTTAAATTTAAGCCATCTATTTCACTGATAATTTCTTCCCTCATATCTTGTATATATTTTTATAAAATTTCCTTAAGGCCGGGCGCGGTGGCTCAAGCCTGTAATCCCAGCACTTTGGGAGGCCGAGGTGGGTGGATCACGAGGTCAAGAGATCGAGACCATCCTGGTCAACATGGTGAAACCCCATCTCTACTAAAAATACAAAAAACTAGCTGGGCACGGTGGCGCGTGCCTGTAATCCCAGCTACTCAGGAGGCTGAGGTAGGAGAATTGCCTGAACCCAGGAGGTGGAGGTTGCGGTGAGCCGAGATCCCGCCATTGCACTCCAGCCTGGGTAACGAGAGCGAAACTCCGTCTCAAAAAAAAAAAAAAATTTCCTTAAATTGGACTTCATCTTTTTCTGGTGCCTCACTGATTAGCTTAATGATCAACCTTCTGAATTTCTTTTCAGACAAATCAGGGATTTCTTCTTGGTTTGGATCCATTGCTGGTGAGCTACTGGTATTTTTTTCGGGGTGTTAAAGAACCTTGTTTTGTCGTATTACCAGAATTGTTATTCTGGTTCCTTCTCATTTGGGTAGGCTGTGTCAGAGGGAAGATCTGGTTAATAAACACAGACCACAGAATGGTTAGGTCCCCTTGGTGCAGCCCTTTGTCTCCTGGTCCCATGCCAGGTTGATGCATTGCCTCATTACTGGGAGGGATTAAGGTGCCTACCTGGAGAATAAACAGAGCAGTGCTGGGTGCTCATCTCCACAGTGAGTTCCTTGATTCCTGCCATGCACAACTGAACACCACAAGCAGCTGCCTTTGTCATGAAGCTTCTGATTGTCCTCATGCTGGCTGCCTTCCCTGTGCATCACTGTGCAGGTGGGTTCTGTGCAAAGAGAATTTTCCCTAGGCTTGACGTTATTGCCTGGGACCCTGTGGAAGAACTCCTGGTCCTCAAGCCCCAGCACAGGTCAGCCCCTGTACAATGTTGCAGGGGGCCTTAGGATCTCCATTAATTCCAGACAATCAAGCAGGCAGTCTGTCATGGGCTTTCCCCTGCATTGGAGCTGCATGCAGTATCTCATGGCACCCAGTGTTCCACTATGGTTACAGTGACCATGGAAACCAGGATGTCTCAGGATTGAATATTGGAATTTATTACTTTAGTGGGGCAGGAGAGAGACGTATGGAAGCCCAATCACATTTGCATCCACAAACCACAAAACAATCATGGTGTCCTTAAATGTGGAAAGAAATGGGAAACCTCCCAGGATAGAGGTCCAGGCTGCAGAGTGTGACCCAGCATCTCTTACCCTGTAGGGCCCACTCTGTGTTCTCAGGGTTGATCTGAGCCATTCTGGGATGCCCTTTCACTCTCAGTTTTTTAGGCTTAAGGCAGACTGGGGCAGAGAACTCCCATCCCTGGAGTCTCCTTCCAGCACTGAAGATTCAGTGAGAGGAAAAAACTCTGGCTGCTGGAATCAGCACTAATATATTCTGTATGTGGCCTGCCTTGTGCAATTCACAAAGCTCATTCACACCCCCTGCCTCATTTGTTTCCAAAGTGGGTGTGGATGGGTGAAAAGCTGACAAGCTCACAGTCAACTAAATAGAAAATAGTAGAGCCCAGAGCACAACTAGCTCATGAGAATCTAAGTCCTGAGCTCTTTCCAGTCCCCGACGGGGGCTGCCACCTTAGATACCCTCATGAGCAAAAGTTCTATTTCACATTCCTTGTTGACGCTGATAAGAGAGTTAACAGAGCTAATGAACAATATCCTAGACCCATTCACCTGAAATCCTTGGGAGCCCTAATTGAGACTGGAAATGATAAAAGGGAAGCATTGCATGACTTTGAACCAAGAAAGGCCAAGCAGAGTTTACTGTGCCTCTCCAGTGAGAGCACTTCATTTCTTAAAGACCCTCTTCACCAAAGGTATATGGGGTTGAGCTTCTCTGAACTTGGGGGGTTGGGAGAATTTGCACAGGCTGAGTTTATGCTCCCAGAATTGAGAACTTGGCACCCTGCACCATAATCTTTCTGAAGCTCAGTCTCTCCTTGGAGGTGAGAAGATGACCAGCCTCACAGCTCATCCCCAACCTGGGTTCACAGCTCTGGTGTTGGCCCATATTCTTGTGCCTTTTTTCTCAGGTTCTGGCTGCCAACTTCTGGAGGATGTGGTTGCAAAGACCCTCAATCCTGAAGTGTCTATACTAGAATACACACAATTTCTACTGGAGTTCATAGACTGCGACGCCAGTGCAGAGGCTGCGGGGGAACTTAAGCTTCTCAGCCAGTCAAGTACAACCGAACAGTTCTGGAGAGATGATGGCAATTTGGTATTTCTTTTAACTTGCCTTTGAAAAGTGGGCTCTAAAAGTCTCACTAGGAATGTTAAGCAACTGTAAACAAGCTTTCTTCATATATCAGTTAATTTCGTTTTTTCCTTAGGGTGCTTTGTCACTACATTTTGAGAATCCTTAGTAAGTCATAAATGGAAAAGGCAAAAGAGAGAAAAGAAGGATCCAGAAATGGCAAAGCTGACCTTCATCTAAACACAAACACACACACACACACACACACACACACACACACACACACACATTTTCCATCAAAAGAAAATATCTGGCCAGGCACGGTGGCTCTCACCTGCAACCCCAGCACTTTGGGAGGCTGAGGTGGGCAGAACACAGGTCAAGTGATCGAGATCATCCTGACCAACATGGTGAAACCCCGTCTCTACTAAAGGTAAAAAAATTAGCTGGGCATGGTGGTGGGCACCTGTAGCCCCAGCTACTCGGGAGGCTGAGGCAGCAGAATCACATGAACCCGGGAGGTGGAGGTTGCAGTGAGCTGAGCTCACACCACTGTATTCCAGCCTGGCAACTGAGTGAGACTCCTTAAGAAAAAAAAAGAGCCACTCCCTTGCAAGAGCAACTAACACAAAAGTTTTCCTGTTTCACAAAAACAAGTAGTAAAATCTTCCATATATATATATATGTATTTTGTGGAGTGCAGAAAATACCATTTGTGTAACTTCTATATATCCTAATATAAAGAATTTAAATCTGATATTCAGGCAACCAAGATTTCTTAGTATATGTGACTGGAAGTCAGACTCCATTTAATTAACCACCTCATGGTGAAGTGCAGTGGGAAGTGCAGAGCATAGGTACTAAATAGAACCAGTGCCAGACTTGTTCAGAACAAAGTCAGTGGTTGTAACAATGAGTATTCCTGTCTATTTATAAGTACATACTGCTTACAGGATTTTTTTAACCATTTATTTAAATGTCAAAAATTCCATTTAAAATATTCCACTTTAGAAAATTTAGAGATATGCCAAAAATATGGTAAGATCTTTTTTTTCTTTTCTCTTTTTTTTCCCTCCAAGACGGAGTGTTCCTTTGTCACCAGACTGGAGTGCAGTGGCCTGATCTCCGCTCACTGCAACCTCTATCTTCTAGGTTCAAGCAATTCTCCTGCCTCAGCCTTCCAAGTAGCTGGGACTACAGGCCTGTGCATCCATGCCTGGCTAATTTTTATATTCTTAGTAGAGTTGGCGTTTCACCATGTTGGCCAGGATGGTTTTCACCTCTTGACCTCGTGATCCACTCGCCTCAGTCTCCCAAAGTGCTGGGGTTACAGGCGTGAGCCACCGCACCCAGCCAATCATTTTTTTTACTTTAAAAATCCAGGTGATGTTCCCCTCCTTGTGCCCATGTGTTCTCATTGTTCAACACTCACCTATGAGTGAGAATATGTGGTGTTTGGTTTTCTTTCCTTGTGTCACTTTGCTGAGAATGATGATTTCCAGCTTAATCCATGTTCCTGCAAAAGACATGCACTCATCCTTTTTATGGCTGCATAGTATTCCATGGTGTATATGTGCCACATTTTCTTTGTCCAGTCTATCATTGATGGGCATTTGGGTTGGTTCCAGGTCTTTGCTATTGTAAACAGTGCTGCAATGAACATACATGTGCATGTGTCTTTATAAAAGAACGATTTATAATCCTTTGGGTATAGACCCAGTCATGGGATTGTTGGGTCAAATGGTATTTCTATTGCTAGATCCTTGAGGAATCGCCACACTGTCTTCCACAATGGTTGAACTAATTTACACTCCCACCAATAGTGTAAAAGTGTTCTTTTCCCCCACATCCTCTCCAGCATCTGTTGTCTCCAGATTTTTTAATGATCACCATTCTAACTTGCGTGAGATGGTATCTCAGTGCGGTTTTGGTTTGCATTTTTCTAATGACCAGGGATCATGAGCTTTTTAAAAACGTTTGTTTGCCTCATAAATGTCTTCTTTGAAAAGTATCTGTTCATATTCTTTGCCCACTTTTTGATGGGGTTGTTTGTTTTTTTTCTTGTAAATTTAATTCTTTGTAGATTCTGGATATTAGCCCATTGTTAGATGGGTAGCTTGCAAAAAAGTTTTCCCATTCTGTTGGTTGCCAGTTAACTCTAATGATTGTTTCTTTTGCTGTGCAGAAGCTGTGGAGTTTAATTAGATCCCATTTGTCTATTTTGGCTTTTGTTGCCATTGCTTTTGGTGTTTTAGTCATGAAGTCCTTTCCCATGCCTATATCCTGATATTGCCTAGGTTTTCTTCTAGGGTTTATATGGTGATATGTCTTTTTTTTTTTTTAATTTTTTATTGGATTTTAGGTTTTGGGGTACATGAGCAGAGCATGCAAGACAGTTGCTTAGGAACACACATGGCAGTGTGCTTTTCTTTCCTTCTCCCCTTCACCCACATTTGGCATTTCTCCCCAGGCTATCCCTCCCCACCTCCCCCTCCCACTGGCCCCCAATAGACCCCAGTGTTTAGTACTCCCCTTTCTGTGTCCATGTGTTCTCATTTTTCATCACCCGCCTATGAGTGAGAATATGCGGTGTTTCATTTTCTGTTCTTGTGTCAGTTTGCTGAGGATGACGTTCTCCAGATTCATCCATGTCCCTACAAACTATACAAACTCATCATTTCTGATTGCCGCATAATATTCCATGGTGTATATGTGCCACATTTTTCCAATCCAGTCTATTATCAATGGGCATTTGGGTTGATTCCAGGTCTTTGCTATTGTAAACAGTGCTGCAATGAACATTCGTGTACATGTGTCCTTATAGTAGAACGATTTACAGACTTTTGGATATATACCCAGTAATGGGATTGCTGGGTCAAATGGAATTTCTATTTCTAAGGCCTTGAGGAATCGCCACACTGTCTTCCACAATGGTTAGACTAATTTACACTCCCACCAACAGTGTAAAAGTGTTTCTTTTTCTCCACATCCTCTCCAGCATCTGTTGTCTCCAGATTTTTTAATGATCGCCATTCTAACTGGCGTGAGATGGTATCTCAATATGGTTTTGATTTGCATCTCTCTGATGGCCAGTGACGATGAGCATTTTTTCATATGATTGTTGGCCTCATATATGTCTTCTTTTGTAAAGTGTCTGTTCATATCCTTTGCCCACTTTTGAATGGGCTTGTTTGTTTTTTTCCTGTAAATCCGTTTGATATCCAGAATTTACAAAGAACTCAAACGGATTTACAGGTGATATGTCTTATGTTTAAATCTTTAATCCAACTGGAGTTAATTTTTGTATAAGATGTAAGGAAGGGGTCCAGTTTCAGTTTTCTGCACATAGCTAGCCAATTTTCCCAACACCATTTATTAAACAGGGAATCCTTTCCCCATTGTTTGTTTTTGTCAGGTTTGTCAAAGAGTAGAGGTTGTAGGTTTGTGGCATTACTTCTGAGGCCTCTGTTCTGTTCTATTGGTCTATATTTCTGTTTTGGTACCAGCGCCAAAAACAGATCATTGTTTTTATTACTGTAGCCTTGTAGTGTAGTTTGAAGTCAGGTAGTGTGATGCCTCCAGCTTTGTTCTTTTTGCTTAGCATTGTCTTGGCTATGCAGGCTCTGTTTTGGTTCCATATGGAGTTTAAGGTGGTTTTTTCCAGTTCTGTAAAGAAGGTTAATGGTAGGTTGATGGGGATAGCATAGAATCTGTAAATTACTTTGGGCAGCATGGCCATTTTCACGATACTGATTCTTCCTAACCATGAGCATGGAATGTTTTTCCATCTGTTTGTGTCTTTTATTTCCTTGAGCAGTGGTTTGTAGTTCTTGAAGAGATCCTTCACATCCTTTGTTGGTTGTATTCCTAGGTATTTTATTCTCTTTGTAGCAATTGTGAATGGGAGTTCGCTACTGATTTGGCTCTCTGTTTGTCCATTATTGGTGTATAGGAATTCTTGTGATTTTTGCACATTGATTTTGTATCCTGAGACTTTGCTGAAGTTGCTTACCATCTTAAGGAGATTTTAGGCTGAGAAGATGGAGTCTTCTAAATATACTATCATGTCATCTGCAATTAGAGACAATTTGACTACCTCCTTTCCTAATTGGATACACTTTATTTCTTTTTCTTGCCTGATTACTCTGGCTATAACTTCCAATACTATGTTGAATAGGAATGGTGAGAGAGGGCATGCTTGTCTTGTGCCAGATTTCAAAGGGAGTGCTTCCAGATTTTTTCCATTCAGTATGATGTTGGCTGTGGGTTTGTTGTAAATAGCTTTTATTATTTTGAGATACATTCCATCGATATCTAGTTATTGAGAGTTTTTAGCATAAAGGGCTGTTGAATTTTGTCAAAGGCCTTCTCTGCATCTATTGAGATAACCATGTGATTTGTCTTAGATTCTGTTTATGTGATGAATTACATTGATAGATTTGCATATGTTGAACCATCCTTGCATCCCCCAGATGAAGCCAATTTGATCATGACTGATAAGCTTTCTGATGTGCTGTTGCATGCAGTTTGCCAGTATTCTACTGTGGGGTGAGGAGCTAGGGGAGGCATAGTGGGGAATGGGGAGGTTGGGGAGGGATAACATTGGGAGAAATATCTAATGTAGGTGATGGGCAATGGAGGCAGCAAATCACCATGGCATGTGTGTACCTGTGTAACAATCCCACAAGATGTGTACATGTACCCCAGAACTTAACGTATAATAAAATAAAAATCCAGGTGAGATCCATCATTCCCAGTGTAGAGCTCTTGATATTTTGCAGTCCATTAATGTAATGATGGAGAGTGTCAGCTTGTTATATTTCTCACTTTTAAGTCCACACAGCAACTCAAAACCACCACATCTTGTATTTGAGATCAAATTTTAACAATTCTGTGTTGAAAACATGATACAGGTTTTGCTTTAATTTTCCTGGTGTTAGATGTTTGGGGACAAATGCAGGAAAACAGCAAGAAGATGAGTTTCTGGATTTCAATATTTGATTTTGCAGGAGAGACTTGCAAATCCAAGTGAACTGCCCATTTTTGTTTCCCAGCAAACAATGTACAGCAGCATGTGGTGTAAGGCCCTCTAACTTTTTCCAAGACCTTTGGGTCAGGGGACTACAGACAGAGCGTGGTCTGAACCTGACTGCTGATTGCTGGATACCACAATTTTTCTTTCATATTTTGTCATTTTTTGTGGAAACTATAAGACAATTGTTGAAACCTCAAATACATGTTCATTTCAGTAAACTAGTTAGTTTACTGCAAGTTCCTAAAGTTTGTCTTCCATCCCCCACAGCAACTAGAAGATTTCCACGCACCATAGTCAGGTTGTCTATGAGTGGAAGACACACAGGCTTTGAAGGAGTTGGGTGAGAGACTGAGGACTCTGTGAAGCACTTGCTTCCTCAGTCTGTTCCTAAAGCTTTGGGCCTCTCTCTGAAGAGTGCTTCCCTCCCCTCGTCTCACACTTCCCCAGTTGACTCTGGGGTCCTCGGCCTCCTAGGTTCTGAGGTGGGGTCATGCTCAGAGACCCTGATTCTACTTAACCTTCCTGTTTATGCTGAGCCCTGCTGGCCTCTCCAGCTCCTCCGCACAGTCTCTAGGCCTCCTCAAGGTGTGCAGGGCCCAGACCAGAGCCAGCCAGGTAGGTGAGTGCTGCAAAGCAGGGTGGGCCCTGTCTGGATTTAAAATTTTTTGATGTTTGTTCATTATCAGTATCAGCCTCAATTTAAAATTTTAAGAATTTTGCATAAAAATATTTATGTATAACAGTATTATGTTGCTATATTAATATACGCCACAGAGAGTAGGGGCACCAACCTGATGACCAGCACAGGGCCCAATGGCCACTTCAGGGACTGGATGAGATGTCTACTGACCACTACATGAGACTGTGAAGGCCCAGGGCTGCAACCAGCTGGCGTCATACCACCAAGCTTCACAGGTTTAAAATAATCTTGGTGGCTCATCCTAGCACTTCGGGAAACTGAGGTGGGGGGAATTGCTTGAACCCATGAGTTCGAGACAAGGCCGGACAACATGGCAAAACCCCATCTCTATAAAAAATAGAAAAGATAGCGAGGCATGGTGGCACGCATGGCTGTAGTCCCAGCTACTTAGAAGGCTGAGGCAGGAGGATCACCTGATCCCGGGAGTTAAAGGCTTTAGTGAGCTGGAGTCAGGTCTCTGCACTCCAGCACAGGCAACAGAGTGAGACCCTGTCTCAAAAATAAACTAACAAATAAATTAAAAAAAACTAGAGATCATAAAGACCATGTTCTGTGACCACAATTGAGTAAAAGTAAAGTCAAGAACAGAAGAAAAAGAAATCCTCCAATAACTTGGAAATTAAACACCCTCCTATTAAACAATCAATGAGTTATGAAATACTGTATTTGTTAAAGTATCCGTGTCCAGCACTGGGGATAAGAGGTATAGGTGAGAAAGGACCGTGGATAAGCCCTTCTCTACTCTGGCTTCTTGCCGGGATGGTTGCGGGGACAATGCTGTTTCACTTCCTAAGGCCCTCTGGTTTGTTGAGAGGATCTGTGAAGCACACCATTAATCTCTACATTATGAGGCCTGGAGGAGCACTATCTTTCTCTACTCACATTTTCTTCTTATCAACAATTGTAGGCACATTGTGATGCCTGGAATCGTTACATTCTGTAATCTCCTCATCCTGTTTGCACTGAGTTATACTCTCTTACAAGGTCCTGTCTTCGATTTCATTATTATTCCTAGATTTCTTTCCATTTAAAGTTAGGGGTTCGTTTGCATGTTAGATCTTTGTAAAACCCTTTACTTTAAGCCTGTGAGTGTCTCCTGTGTGAAATGGTGTATTGAAGAGTGCAGAGAAATGGGTCTTATATATATTTTTTGCAACTTGCAACTGTGCATTTTAAGTAGAACATTTATACCATTTACATTCAAGGTTAGTATTGATATGTGTAGTTTTGATTCCTATCATGAGGTTGTTAGCTGGTTACTTTGTATTTACTACTATATTGTTGTTGTAAAGGTCTGTGGACTATGTATTGAAACAGACACATAGACCAATGAAGGAGAATAGAGAGTCCAGGAATAAAGCTGTACACCTGCAGCTATCCGATCTTGACAAAGTCAACAAAAAATAAGCAATGGAGAAATGACTCCCTATTCAATAAATAGTGCTGGGATAGCTGTCTAGTATGCAGAAGAATGAAACTGGACTCCTACATTTCACAATATACAAAAGTTAAATCAAGATGGGTTTAGATTTAAATAGAATACCTCCAACTCTGAGGAGAGTCCTAGAAGAAAACCTAGGATCCACCATTTTGGACGTCAGCCTTGAGAAATAATTTATGAATGAGTCCTCAAAGGAGTTCAACAAAAACAAATATTCACAAGTAGGACTTTATTAAACTAAAGAGCTCCTGCACAAGAGAAACTATTAACAGAATACACAGCCAGCCTACAGGCTGAAAGAAAGTATTTGCAAAGTTTGCATCCAACAAATGTTGAATATCCAGAATCTACATGGAACTTAAACAACTGAACGAGTGAAAAACAAATAACCCTATTGAAGAGTGAACAAACGAATGGAATAGACACTTCTCAAAAGAAGTCATGCACGTGGCCAACAAACATGGAAACAATGCTCAACATCACTAATCATCAGAAAAATACAAATCAAAACCACAGTGAGATATCATCTAACACCAGTCAGAATGGTTACTATTAAAAAGAAAAAATCAACACATACTGGTGAGGCTGTGGAGAAAAGGGAACGCTTACACAATTTTGGTGGAAATGTAAATTACTTCAGTCACTGTGAAATCAGCTTGTAAATTACTCAAAGGACTTAAAACAGAACTACCATTCAACCTAACAATCCATTACTGGGTATATATCCAAAAGAAAATGAGTTATTCCACCAAAACCACACATGTACTTGTACGTTCATTGCAACACTATTCACAATAGCAGAGACATGGTAAGATATGGATTGGATTTTTAAAATGTGGTATATATAAAAATACTGCACAGTCATAAAAAAGAAGGGTATCCTGTCTTTGCAGTAATATGGGTGCAGCTAGAGGTCATTATCCTAAGTGAATTAATCTATAACAGAAAAGGGACTGCTGCATGTTATTACTTATGAGTAGGAGCTAAACCCTGGGTATTCATGGACTGAAAGACGGCAATAATGCACACTGAGAACTACTAGAAGGACTACAAGGAAGGTAAGTGTTAAAAAACTGATGAGTGCTACGCTTATATCTGGATAGCAGGACCATTAGTATCCTAAACCTCAGTGTCATATAATATACTCATATGATACACCTGCACATATATCCCCTGAATCTAAAATAAAACTTGAAATATTTTTTAAGTGACAGATTTAGAATTGGAAGACCTGTAGCTATACTTGGGCTCCAACCACAGGTTCCCTCTCACTGTGAACACGATGGCTATCACTCCTACCCGCCTACCTGCAAGATTGCCAACTGCTATCGAAGGCCAACCAGCCTTAAATGGAGTGGTCGTCTCCCTGTGCCTGTGTTCTGCCCAGATGTAGACCAAGATATTCTTCATGCTCATGATAGCTCCCTTGTATTTTCTCCAGATATTCTCTTGCCTTCAGTCAGCTACCCATCCAATTTTTTTTTTTTTTTTTTTTTTTTTTTTTTTTTTTTGAGACGGAGTTTCGCTCTTGTTACCCAGGCTGGAGTGCAATGGCGCGATCTCGGCTCACCGCAACCTCCGCCTCCTGGATTCAGGCAATTCTCCTGCTTCAGCCTCCTGAGTAGCTGGGATTACAGGCACGCGCCACCATGCCCAGCTAAGTTTTTGTATTTTTAGTAGAGATGGGGTTTCACTACTTTGACCAGGATGGTCTCGATCTCTTGACCTCGTGATTCACCCACCTTGGCCCCCATCCAATTTTTATAGTCTGCAATTAATAGAGACCCCATGTGGCGTTTGTGATTTTTTTCTCTGCCTTTCTTCCTTCTTTTGCACTGACTGTGTTTAATTTAATTTTTCCTTCACCAGTTTGAAGTTTCTACATGCTCGTGATATTTTTATACATAGATATAATTTTATTTTCCCTTTTGAAAAAATGATCTTTGATTACAACTAATGGCTGAGTTTATACTACTCCATGATTATGTTATCTTCTGTCATTGTTGCTTTATTTGAGGCTTTTTTATTACATGTATTTATATATTTCTTCTTATTACCATTTGCCTTCCATTTGGTTGATGGGTTTATAAATGTGTAGCGAGGTTCCTTCCACATAATTTTGTATTAAATTACAAAGGAGTGTTATGTAGCTATGGGCATGTTCATGCAACTGATCATTTCTCTTATTTTATTCCAAGGTCAAATGAGGGTGAATGGCCAGGAGGGAAACAGACCTATGCAGCCTGGGACCACAATTGCCAAGTTATATCCTGAGCCACTTAGGCAAACTCCCAGAATCTTGGTTCCTTTAGATTAAGACTCCTCCTTGACCTAAGAGAAGGTACACTCTGCTTCCCATGAGGTAACTGCACAATGGTTTAACTGGAATTCATGTATGCCATTGTGTTGCTGAATTATTTTTTTTATTTCCATAGGTTATTGGGGAACAGGTGGTGTTTGGTTACACGAGTAAAATCTTTAGTGGTGATTTGTGAGATTTTGGTGCACGCATCACCTGAGCAGTATACACTGCATCCTATTTGCAGTCTTTTATCACTCAGTTCCTTCCTACCCTTTCCCCCTGTGTCTCCAAAGTCCACTGTGTTATTATTATGCTTTTGCATCCTCATGGCTTAGTTTCCACTTATGAATGAGAACATATGATGTTTGATTTTACATTTCCGAGTTACTTCACTTGGAATAATAGTCTCCAGTCTCATCCGGGTCACTGCAAATGCCATTAATTAATTCCTTTTTATGGCTGAGTAGTATTCCATTGTATATATATATATATGTGTGGCACAGTGTCTTTAGCCGCTTGTTGGTTGATGGGCATTTGGTTTGGTTTCATGTTTTTATAATTGCATATTGTACTGAAATAAACATGCATGTGCCAGTATCTTTTTCATATAATGACTTATTTTACTCTGGGCAGATACCCAGATGTGGGATTGCTAGATCAAATGTTAGTTCTACCTTTAGTTCTTTAAGGAATCTACACACTGTTTTCCATAGTGGTTGTACTAGTTTACAGTGCCACCAGCAGTGAAGAAATGTTCCTTGTTCACCTCATCCATACCAACATCTACTATTAAAAAAATTTTTTTTGATTATGGCCATTCTAGCAAGAGTGAGGTGGTATGGCATTGTGGTTTTGATTTGCATTTCCATAATCATTAATGATGTTGTTGATGGGCACTCACAGTATTTGGAATGTCTCCCAGGTCCTGCAGGAGCAATCCACTTCCTTCGGGAGCCTGTGAGTCCTCTCAGGTTTCCTGATTTATTCCTGCAGTCATTCTGGAGCAAAAATTCGCGATGCGAGCCTCCACATGCTGCTCTGTCCATCCACGTCGGAGCTGCAATCTAGTCCTGCCTCTTGTTTTTTATGATCCCCAGGTTCGTGTTGCTGAATTTTGTGTACCTCTGTTCCTCGACTCTACCTTTCAACTAACTTACTCAGAATCTTAGTAGTGACTCTTCTGTTGGATTGAATCACAGTATTTGAGGTCCACTCTGCTAAAAATGATTTGTAAACCAGTGTTTCAACTTCTAATTACATGGAGAAATGGGAGGACCAAGAACGTTGAAAATTAATGTTCTTGGGACAGCTCATTCTCTCTTTAGAAAAACTAACTTAGAAGCCCAAATTTAGTTTAGAAACTAGTCTAAATTCAAGCAAAACAGACTAATATGAACTCCAATGATATTAATATGTTTATCTAATATTTAATGAGCATCTGTCATGAATGAAGCATGATTTTGGCTGCAGAGTTGAGTCACTGATGAAGTCCACCTCTTTGAATGAGGATTTGGTTCTTAGGAATTCCGGCAGATATGATACTGCCAGTCCCTGTCTCAGAATCCATTATTTTTTGGGTATTAATCATCCTCAGCATTGTCACTGTTATCCCTGAAATTGGGTGATAGTTGTCCTTTCCCACAGTAATTTAAAAACTCCACCTGAAGTCAGGAGTTCAAGACCAGCCTAGCCAACATGATGAAATTTAAAATTTTAAAAATTAAATTTTTTTTCCTCTGGGTGTTTTGAGTTTTTTTTTTAAGTTGTTTGCCATCCTTTGTTTTCATAAGTATAAAGTTGTCCAAATTGTGAAGAACTGTCATTTTCTTTATATTTTTGTTCTATTTCCTGTGTATTTTTCTCACCCTTTCTCCTTTGCCCCCAACTCTCTGAGGAAACGCTATCTCCGCCTTGGTTGAGGTACTTTTGTTCCCTGAATCATTGGAATCCCTGGCACCATCCACGGTCATTAGCATGGGAGGTGCTGTGGAGTTTTTACCGCAATCTAGGATGGGCACTAATGCTGTGTTTGCATGTGGGTAATGGCTGGATATGCTGATGAGAGTCAGAAGGAGACATCAGGACTTTGACGACCACAGTACCAGTGGTTGTTCTGTTCCTCAGTGGCGATGGGGAGAGTAGATTCTATCTCCTTCCTTGGTGAATCTCTGGGAGCTGAAAAGTAAACTACTCATTGATCCCCGACTCACAACATCCTCCATTACCAGTGTGAGCAAACCATCGATGCCAGACTTGCAGGTTCTAATGACTTCTTATTGGCCAAATGCCAAACCATTCAAGATGTCTAGTCTACAATGAGCTTGTAGCACATCCCAACAAACTTCTCCTCAAATAACTGCTATGTTGTTCTAACTCACGAGAGAGGTCCTGCATGCCTCTCTAAACAGATCCAGAGGGGCTGGGCATGGTGGCTGTTGCCTGTAATCCCAGGACTTTGGGGGACCGAGGTGGGTGGATCATCTGAGATCAGGAGTTCGAGACCAGCCTGGCCAACATGGTGAAACCCTGTGTCTACTAAAAATACAAAAATTAGCCAGGCATGGTGGCAGGCACCTGTAACCCTAGCTACTCGGGAGGCTGAGGCAGGAAAATCACTTGAACCCAGGAGGCAGAGGCTGCAGTGAGCTGAGATTATGCCATTGTACTCCAGCCTGCATGACAAGAGCAAAACAAAACGAAACGAAACGAAACAAAACAAAACAACAACAACGACAAAAATTTCCATCTTGAAAAAACAAAAACAAAATAAATAGATCCAGAGATTTTGCAGGAACTTAATCCCTCCCTGACACTTAGAATTCATGGAGTATTTACCTCATGCCTGGTTATTGTCAACCCCCTCACCACACCTACCTATCTACACACACACACACACACACACACACACACACACACACACACACGTTGATTGATGGACATTTGGGCTGGTTCTTCTATATTTTTGCAATTGCAAATTGTGCTGCTATAAACACATGTGCATGCCTGGATCCTACTCCCTAGACAGAAGAAACGGCAGTTTAACTAACCTTAGTTTCACCCACTTACAGCTTCTCTTCTACCCAGAAGTCAACGTTGCTCAGTTCTCAGAATGCACTGCGATCAGGTCTTCCTGTTTTCATTGGGTGCGAAGTTGCGGAAGGTTGACTGTTATTCCAACCTAGATCCTTTCTTTATTTCACTTCACGCCACACCCTCCAAAAACCCTAACCTGAGCGCCCCCTGGTTTAGGTAACTATTTTCCCTGTTCTCGGAACTTTTGGATCACAGCTCCATCCAAGCACTGAGTTCACCTAAATAGAAGACTTTTGTGGGTGTTCAGTTGCATTCAGTACAATGGTGACTACGGGATATCTTATGAGTCTGCTTCTCCCAGAAGATTGGAACGTTTGGGTGCATAAATGTGTCTTTTTAATCTTTAAATCTCCAAGTCTAGCACCAGGACTGGAATAATGTCTCCTTAAACTGACCATGAGTGTGACCCTCAAGGTGGCGCCCTTTGTGTAAAATCTGGAATCTCCTTGAACATTTGCAATATGCCACCAGCCACTAGGGGGAGGCCTTAACCTTCATAACCAGATGCAAAGCTCCAAGTGACTAAAATGAAATGATAGTTTCTTGGCTTCTATGTGATCAAAACAACTGACCAGCTTTCCGCTTTTTGTCAAAAAAGGGGCTTTGCATCCTCCTGGCAGGTGTAGCTAAGGGTCGTCTCCTTGGATTTCACACTTATGGAGAAAGGAATAAGAAAATATGGGCAAAAGGGCACAGAAACACAAATGTCACATGTTCTCACTCAGACATGGGAGATGAAAAAGTTGATTCTGGACTTAGAAAGTCGGATGAAAGTTACCAGGAGCTGGAAAGGGTGAGGAATGAAGAGAGGTTGGTTAATGGATGCGAAACACAGTTTGATGGAAGGAATACATTCCAATGTTCAGCAGCACAGCAGGGTGACTGTAGGTAGCAATAATTAGTTTATATTTCAAAATAGTTATGATTGAAATGTTCCCAACATTAAAAATGCTAAGTCCTTGAGGTGTGATATCTTTATTATTTTGATTTGATAATTATGCATTGTATGCATGTATCAAGATACTATTGTATAGTCTGCATGACTTTTACTTTTTTAAAAACTGTAGTCTTAATTTACCAAGGACAGAAAGATTCTATGCCCCGCCCCGCAAACTGAGATAGTCCATACTACATAGTCTGTACCTAGTCCAGGGTTGGAAAATTGGTTCCAGAACTCACAGCCTTGTTCTGACTGATTTGCCTCTTTTTCTCTTTCCTGTTTGTCATGGGAGTATATTAGCACAATTCTTGCTTTCTTACAAACAGACACATTCTAACCTGTGTTTAAAGAGCTGAACTTCCTTAAACAATGCTGGAGGACCTTTGTTTCCTGTTGCTACAACTTCTTGAAATTATCTTCCTCTTTGTCACTACTACAAATCTAGAAAGACAAGCATTTCTAAGTACAGGAGCAAATTTCAAAAGGAGATTTCAAGGGAATTACTTTTGCTTTTAAAAATAGGCGGCTCTTATGAGCCAGGCACATTGGCTCATGCCTATAATCCAAGCACTTTGGGAGGCCAAGGCTGGAGGATCACTTTGAATTCAGGAGTTTGAGACCAGCTTGGGCAACATGGTGAAACCCTATCTCTACAAAAAATACAAAAATGTTAGCTGGGCTCAGTCGGTCATGCCTGTAGTCCCAGCCACTCGGGATCCTGAGGCTGGGGAATTGCTTGATCCTCACATGTGGAGGTTGCAGTGAGCCACAATTGCACCACTGCATTCCAGCCTGGGCAATAGAGTAAGACCCTGTTTCAAATAAAAAAAGTAGGTAGCTCTTGCCTATAATCCCAGAAACCTGGGAGGCTCTGCCCAGAAAATGCTTGAATCCAGGAGTTTGAGAAAAGCCTGGGCAACATAGGAAGACTCTGTCATTAAAAAAAAACAAACAAACTGATAACAAAAACAAGAACAAGAACAAAAAGAAACAACATCTCTTTTCCATAGGTGTCCCATGATGGTTACAGTTATCTGTCAGGCAAAGCATGTGACCACAATGGAAATCCACAAAGAAAACACATCTCCTTAGAATGGACCAAGACCGCAGCCTGAGCACGTGCTGTGTCTCCGATCATCCTCCTACGTTAAAAATTAGTAAATGGAAGCAACAGCAAAACAACAAAGTGGTAAACTCTACATGCGGTTGAAAGAAAACGGTGGTGGGCTGGGTGTGGTGGCTCACACCTGTAATCCCAGCACTTCAGGAGGCCTAGGCCAGTGGATCACCTGAGGTCAGGAGTTCAAGACCAGCCTGACCAACATGGAGAAACCCCATCTCTATTAAAAATACAAAAATTAGCTGGGCATAGTGGTACATGCCTGTAATCTCAGCTTTTCGGGAGGCTGAGGCAGGAGAATGGCTTGAACCTGGGACGTAGAGGTTGCAGTGAGCCGAGATCCAGCCACTGCACTTCAGCCTGAGTGACAAGAGCGAAACTCCATCTAAAAAAAAAAAAAAAAAGACAGAAAACAGTGGCAACATTTGTTGAGAATGTTTAAGATCTTCTGACGGTCACAGAGCAGATAGCATGAGCTCTCCAGGGAAATAAGACTGGAGAAAACTGAAGTACAAAATATGCTGCAGGAAAAAAAAAACCTGTAGACAGAGAAGCTTTTGTGGAAAAGAGGAAGCGATCTTTAGGGCACAACTTGGATAATTATGGAAGCTAAACACAGGAATGGATGAGAGTGGAAACATACAATCAGATAAGGACAGCTGTTTCATCCCAGTTCCCTCTATCCTTCCTCAAGAAGTGGTTTTTCTCAATACAAGACAGGAATAAAAATTGGACAATTGAATTTCCATAGGTTCATTAAGTCCCAAGATCAGGGGATGAAGCTGAAAAAATGCAGAATCACTAAATATTGTGTAGTGCCAACTATCAAGGAAACATATATTAGCAAAAATACCGTTGGTCAAGGGTGATGTTTGCATGTTTTTAAAGATGTGAGGATATTTATCCAGAACATGTGAAATCTCAGGATCACAGAGTTTGGTAACTCATGAATTCTCTCTCGAACTGGCAGGCAGTGTGACATATAGCCCCCGCAGGACAGGACCTCTCTCTTCCCTTTGTCATTCTGCAAACCACACATCTCCAAGTCTACACTCATTGAAGACATTCTTTTCTGGTATTTATCAGTTAGTGCCGAGCCAAGAAATAGAAAACATTGTAGGTAAACTGAACAGAGAAAATTTCATCCAGGAGTTGGTATTAGTGGGCATGAAAGGTTACAGAAGAAAAAAGGGGTTGTAAAGGATGCCCAGTAATTAATAATGTCAGAAAAACCACACCACCCCTAGGGGTAGGAGAGTAAAAGAAAAATGGTGTTGCCCAGACTCCAAACTGCAGGTGAAAGGGAGGTTGTTCTTGCTGCAACTGAGCTGCGTAAGCAGGAATGGAAGCCATCGCTATGGACTCTTCCCTGCCAGGCTGCTGGGTGCTGCAGGCGCTGCTGCCATAATGACTGCAAGCGGCAATGTCAGCAGCAGAGAAACATGACTTCTGCCTCCTCCAGTCTCCCAGTCTCCCAGCAGTGCCTTCCTCTGTGGAGAACCAACAGGAGCCAGTTGCCACAAGGTTCTGGGGTGTGAAATACACAGACCTTGTGATTTAGCAATGAGGAGACATATTAGAACAAAACTAATCTGAAGCTACAAAATATGAGCCTTATCTGGCACCCCGTTATTGTAATCCAGAGTCTTGGTCTTAATTTTTCAGCCAGTCGGAGGCCATTTGCCTGACCTATTGAAGAGTTAATAGCTGGAAAGTTTGTTGCCTACAAGTATCAGAGCTAATAGCTTAAGAAGGTCAATACAGATGCAGATGGTACAAAAGGTTTTTAGAGTCTCTTTCAATCCAACAGACTTTTGGGGGATGAAAGGCCTTTCTAGTGAGTAAAGTTCAAGTTCCCCAAAGTAAACTGTCCCTAGGAACACACAGTGAGGATCAGTCCATGAGTTTCCTGGTTGATCTCACATATCCTGAGGTTATTTGCTCTGCTTCTCCATGCGGTTCTTCCACAATTTATGAAACACATCATTAAACCTATTGTGGGTGCCACAGGGCAACTGCTTTTCTCTCCAGAACAAGGTGGAGAAAATCTACATCATTTCATCATCCTAAGTAGCACCTGCTCTTGCAGGGAACTGAAACATCTCTCTTTGGTGTGGGACCTCCGATGCGACTGTGGCTTGCTGTCCTCACGTGTGTTGTTAACATGTGGGGCCAACTTACTAAGACGTGCAGGTACCTCAAGTGTGGGCAAGCACAACTTATGGACTGTGGAGAGGGTGAAGAAGAGGGGTGAGGACCTGGCCCAGTCCTCTGGGAGGCAGTTCTCCCTCTGGGATTTCTTTATGTGGAAGAGGAGTTGGAAACAATAACCACAGTGACCACCTGATAAGTGTATGGTCAGGTTCTTGGACATTGATTGATCCTCTAAATGTTTCCGTCTTTTAGAAAGATGTTCATCAGTTCGAAGACCAATCCCTAGAGAATCTCTGGGTAGTAACATCAGGCAGATGTTACTATCCTGGTGAGGACAGGAGCCCAAGGACTCTGTGTGCCTTGGGGATCAATTATACTTGCGCCACCCACCCCCTTAGATATAGATCCAGGATTTATTATTAAGAACATTAACAACATTATAATAATAGTCACTTTGATCTTACCATAAAACAATAAATTATGTTATGAAAAAGGAATAATCTTAACTGTGGGAAATCCCAACAGAACCAGAACCAGATTCTGAGGCACTCTTTGTTAACCCTTAGGGTGCATGAACATTCCTTGTAGGCAGAATCGGTTAGATGCAGTTTGATATTTTATGTTGAGAAAGATTGACATTCAGTGCTCGGAGGCTGTGATGTGTATTTTTCTCTATTAATTAATTTATTTCTTATGCAAATCCTGTATGTAGACACTGCATTTATCAAGTGGTCTTTAAATGAAAAATTATGACTGCAAGCCTAAGCCACTAGCTGAAGAATTCGCAAGTAGAAAATGCCAGAGCTGAGGTTGAGCTAGGTAGTCTAGTCCCAAAATAGAGCTTCTCCTCACTCCTAAATCGATGGATACATGCTAATTTTGAAAGATCCAAAGAGCAGTACTTCAGAATTAAACAAAACATCAATCTGCTCTAGTAAGATTCTGTTTGCTAGCAAGGTTGCAGAGAGAAGAGAATGCTAATACACTGTTGGTGGGGGTGTAAATTAGTTTAGCCATTGTGGAAATCAGTGTGGCAATTCCTGAAAGAGCTAAAAACAGAACTACCATGTGACCTAGCAATCCCATTACTGGGTATGTACCCAAAAGAAGAGAAATCATTCTGTCACAAAGACACGTGCACACATATGTTCATTGTGGCACTATTCACAGTAACAAAGACATGGAACCAACCAAAATGTCCATCAGTGGCAGATTGGATAAAGAAAATGTGGTACATATACACCATAGTATATTATGAAACCATAAAAATGAATAAAATCATGTCATTTCTAGGAACATGGATGGCACTGGAGACCATTATCCTATGCAAACTAATGCAGATACAGAAAGTCAAGTATGCATGTTCTCACTTACAAGTGGAAGCTAAATGATGAGAACAAATGGATAAATAGAGGAGAACAACAGACAGTGGGTCTAACTAAAGCAGGGAGGGTGGATAGAGAGAAAGAATCAGAAACAATCATATCGGGTACTAAGTTTGATAGCAGAGTGATAAAATAAGCTAAACAGCAAACTCCCGTGATACCAGTTGACCTATGTAACAAACCTGCAAATGTACCCTGAACCAAAAATAAAAAGTAAAAAAAAAAAAAATCTGTTAGATGTGACATTGAATTTGTAGAACAGAGCACTGTAATTTTGGTGACTGGATTTTCATGGAACATTCTATTCTATGAAACCAAGCCAATGTTTGTGTGCTCAAGGATAAAGAATATCTGTTTGCAGAATGAATGCGTCAACAGAGAGAAAGGGCTTAGGAACGAGAATATGCTTAAGGCCCTCTTGGTTTTGAATTTACAGAAGCAGGAAGTTCCGAATTCAGGTGCTTGGAAGGTGTAATATTGACTTCAAACCCAGGAGATTTAAATTTTTTTCATTGTGATACACAAATGTAAAGGGTATCATCTTAAGCTTTTCTTGGTGTGCACCTACGTAGTATTAACCATATTCACATTGTTAATCTCCAGAAACTTTTTTTGTGTGTGTGAACCTGAAACTGTCTCATTAAACAAAAACTCCCACTATCTTTTTTCCTCTAGCCTCTGGAAGCCACCATTGTAACATCTCTTTCTGTGAATTTGTCTGCTGTGGATACCACACATAAGTGAATCATAGTATGTTTGTTTTTGTGACTGGATTATTTTATATAGCATAATGTACTCTAGTTCATCTATATTGAATTCTATACTCTGTGTCTGAATATTCTTTACTTCTAAGTCTGCATAAGATTCTATTCCATGAATACCTAGATTTGCTTCATCCATTCATCTGGGGATAAATGCTGGGTTGGCTCCCCACTGACTGATGTGAATAGAGTCCTTAGAGACACACGTATACGATACCTCTGCAAGATGCTGATTTCAGTTCTTCCAGCTATATCATGAGAGGAGAAATTCCTTGACCCTATGATATTTTCTATTTTAATTTGTGACACCTCATACTCTTCCATGGTGACTGCACTATTTTACGTTCCCACCAAGAGTGCACAAGAATTGCTACCTCTGCTCATCCTTGCTACACTGTTATTTTCAAATTTAGTTTGCTTGTTTGTCTGGTATACAATACCTATTTTATTGGGTATGAAAAATCTATGTTATTTGGACCTGAGATTTGAAAACATCAAAAAAAGAAAAAAAGCATTGAGATGAAATCTGAAGGTGTCTCACCTTTCTCATCCATTCTGCTGTCATGACCCACAGAGGAAAGTACAAGCTCCCCCACCATTTGGCCCATGCTGTTCTCCAGCCACAAAAGCTTCCCCGTTGTACCTACCATGTGCACCTGTTGGTTTCAGGTTCACCTGTCTACCTGATATCCCTCACAAGCCACTTGGTCTATGCTGGGTCAGGTTCCCTCATGCTTTTGCCTGGGCTTGTTCCACCTTTTGTTTTGTTTGTGAATCAAATGCTATGTGTACCTGAGCAGGACTTAGATATACTTCTCTATATTCCCAGCCTCATATCTCAGTGCCTTCACCCAGAACATTCTGTGCCTCCCCTGTGCTTCCCTGGAGCACTCTGCTCATGGCTGGGGAGAGGCAGAGGAATAGTCCCCATGAGCTGCTCTACCACTGGGACCCCGAAAACTGAGAAGCTGTGATCCTCCTAATTGGAAGAGAAACTAAAGAGGAGCTCCTGTTAGTGGATGTAGAGCTTGGTGAGTTGATATTAAGTTTCCCTGAAATTGTTTAAGTCTCGCCGTGCACTAGAAGATTAGGGGTTGGGTGGTTGGTGTAGCACCGTCCTCTTGCCACTGTTCTCTCTAGTGATGTGGAAAACCACTGAGTTTCTTCCACAGACATCACCATGCTCCTCACCCTCAACTGCCCACAGGGAATCCTGGCACCATGAGCATTCTTTTACACTGAACAAGACCATCACTAATTTAGCAGTTTGCTGATTCATAAGTTTTTCATTCATTTGTTACAAGATGGCTTGCTGATCTTCTCCGTTCCAGCCACTGTGCTAAGCCAGGATGAACAAACCCAGATACTGACCCTGTGATTCTGGAGCTAACAGTCAAGAAAAATTTGCAAAATGAAGTGATTGCACATTTATAATACAACAGCCTTGAGATTGCTGCAAATGAGAGGTGCATGGTTACAGCAGAGTCCATGGGGGGAGCATCGACCAAGTCACTGGGCTCAGGCAACAGTGCCCATGGGTGGAAAGAATGAACTAAAATGTTGATTCAACTGTGTAAAAAGAGGAAGCTGTGAAAAGTGTCAATGATGAAAACAACAACAACAACAACAACAACAACACCCTGTGTAGGTGTTAACTGTGGTAGGAATAATAAAATACAGGCAAACAATCTTCTCTGAGAGATACACATCCTCCCCAGTGGACTGTACAGATGGCAAGGTGAATGTCGAGCCGGAGCAAGGGTAAACGCTCATCCACAGATAGGGTGAATGTCTCACAGGCCTGTCTGCTGCAATAGAGGCCTGAGTCCTGAAACCTATGTAGACCCAGAGACCATGAGCTGGGTTCCCATTTCCATTTATGTCAGAGAGAAAGGGTGTATCTAGGTGTCCAGGTAGTTCTGCAGGTAGGTGATTTTGTGGATTTTGGTTGTGCTCGAAATTAGGAACTAGTGGCAAACCATGACATATATGACAAATGGGAAAGATAATGGCAGTTTACATTGATTGAGAACTATGATGTGCCCGAACTTGGTATATTTTAAAAATACACACACACCCATGAACACACTCATTTGATCACCTATCAACTCAGTGATGTAGGCACCATTAATAGCCTACTTTGACAAAGAAGGAAACTGGGGTTACATAAACTGAATAATTTTCCTAAGGTCCAGGAGCCCAAAAATGAGGATCTGAACCCTCATAGCCATGAGACTCACCATTAACCCTCCCCCTCCTTGGTGGCAGCAGGGCTGATTTAGGGACTCCCTCGTGGTCCTGTGTGATGAAAGAGATCCACTGTTGCCCTCAACTCGGACTTAACCAAACATGGCAATGTGTCTTTCATGACATAACCCACAAGATCCCCTACCTTCTTAAAGGTTTTCCTGGCTGGTTCTCAGCCCTGCTGCCTGTGAGAAACACCAGAGCAGTTTAAACAGTGCAGAAACCAGGGAGTCACCCCAATGCTACTGAATCAAAATTATCAGAGAGTGAAGCCTGTGGGGTTACTCTATTTTAAAAGCTCCAAGAGATCTGATTGTGTAGCTGAGAATGGAAAGCTCTGGTCTGGGCTGTGACTCCTCTCAAATGTACATTCATTTAAGAGAGAAATTCTGGTGATTACCTACTCACACCACGTGAAGGCACCACAGTGGGAGGGCATGGGGGTATATACTGCTTTGTCTGGGGGCTTCCTTCACTTTCCATTAAAAATGGGATTGTCCCAGGCAGCACAGCTAGGTTTGAAGTGGAAAACTTGAGCCTAAGGGTTAAGAGGATGTGACCAGCCACCCTGTTCATCTGTCTCTTCCCTTCCATTATCTTCCCAGCCTAGAGTCCCAGAGCAAAGAACTCTCAATATGTCTCTGATGCATGACTGGCTCTGAACACTCCAAAAGCTTATTGAAAAAAGAGTTGGGTTATTTAATAATCAGATCAGCCCTAAGATAAGATGTGGGTGGCTGCACATCACAGAAAGCTTTCTTTTTATAGATAGACAATGTGAATCTGTGAATGTTGCTCATATATCTAACCTACCCCATAAACAAGACTCAGGTCTGGGAGTGAGGCAGGCTAGGGAACAGGTGCAGCAGTTGTTTGTCCCCAGGAAATTCTCCAAAGGTGGGATGTATTGAACTAGGTTTTAGGTACCTATGCTGTGAACATGGTGGTGATGGAAGGGGCTGAGGGGAAGGGTAGGCTTGTTTAGACTTGCTCAGGGTGCAGGTGAAATAAGTCTGGCTGGTTGTCAGACATGCAGAGGGACCAAAGCAGGGTCTCCTTATGTCCGTGCTCTCCCAGCAAAGGAAACTGAAAGGCTCTAGAACACAGCCTTCCAGTTTCCTTTGCTTGCTGAAGTCAGAATCCACCTATACCCCCACACTGCTACAAAGATAAAAAGAAATAATCAGCAAAAGCTCAGAAGGAAACTGAGAATCCCAGGAACATTTCCAGTTGTGCCTGAATGCTCACCTGGAGCACAGAGCAGAGTTCTTGCGGGGCTGCCATCCTGTGCTCCGCCCCACTTGGATGCAGAGATGCTTAAGGAGGTGACATTGATGGATGGCAGCAGCCTTGGCTTGGAAGGGTGGGCTGGGAGCCAGGCCTCCTGACCTACCAGGTGCCCCAGTGGGTAGGACCAGCCAGGCTCCCTAGGTACAAATAGCCCTGAGCTCCACGACTACCTAGGCTCCTGGAGTCTAATCCAAATCACTCATTGTGAAAGCTGAGCTCACAGCAGAATAAGCCACCATGAGGCTGACAGTGTGTCTCCTGCTGGTCATGCTGAGCCTTTGCTGCTACCAGGGTGAGTACATCAGTCATGAGTCCAGCACCAGCCTCTGGGAAGCACACCCCTATAAGCACGAGGTCACCTATTTGTGCTGGGGTTGAGATCTGCGCAAAACCAAATAGAATGCCAGATCCTTTTCTGTGCTTGTTGAAGAAGCCCCTTATAAATCTTAGAGCTCTTTATTCTAATCCCCAGCACCTAGGAAGTTTTATAGAAAAATCAGTGCAGCCAAATGTTCAGAATTCTTCTGCCTGAGCTTTACTTCTGGATGGTATCTGTGTCCGATGTAATGTGAGGTCTGGGGTGAATCTGGGATTCACCACTTCGCACCCCTCGATCTTGGGCACAATACTCACCCTCCCCAAGACTCCTCCTATCACTGGTGGTTAAAGCTTCTGCCAGGAGTAGCTATGAGAATGAAGTAAGGTTATGGCTGTCAAGGGTCAAGCTGTGGGACAGGCATGGTGGCTCATGCCTGTAATCTTAGCACTTTGGGAGGCCACAGTGGGCATATCACTTGAGCTTAGGAGTTCGACACCAGCCTGGGCAATGTGGCAAAACCCCATCTCTACCAAAAAAACAACAAAAAAAACAAGACAATGAGCTGGGCATGGTGACATGCACCTGTAGTCTCAGCTACTTTGGGGGCTGACGGGGGATTGCTGGAGCCCAGGACATTGAGGCTGCAATGAGCTAAGATTGTGCTACTACATTCCAGTCTGGATGACAAAGTGAGACCCTGTCTCCAAAAAAAAAAAAAAAAAAAAAAAGAGTGTAGCTGAGGATAAGAAGCTTTTCCCTTTGTTGTGTGACCTTGAGAAAGTCACACCTGGAGTATCTGGCAGTGTCATCAGCACAATCAGGGACATAGAATCCAGGGGATCCTGTCTGGTTTAATATCAGGAAGCCACGAGAGAGAAATCGACTTTCCTAACATCAACCATATTTTTATTTTTGTGCTGCAGCCAATGCTATAGTCTGCCCAGCTGTTATTTCTGATATCACAAGCTTCTTATTCTTAAATGACAATTTAGTAAAGCTGGAAGTTGGCAAATATAATCCACCTCCGGAAGCTGTTGCAGCCAAGTTGAAAATAAAGAAATGCACGGATCAGATATCTCCTGGGAAGCGAGTGCTCCTTGAAGGAGTCCTGGTAATTTATTTCTTCTTTATACAGAGGCAGAATTCAACTCACCTACACCCCCGAGTGTGCTGAGAACATGGGGAGTGAACTGGGGCCCAGGCAGGGGTGGTGAAGGGCCAAGCATGGCCGCATCTTTGCTGGGAGCTTTCCTGAGGCCCACCTGCCCTCAGGCAGTGGGCACAGTCACTGTGGAATGTCCTAGGGAGTGTGGGAGCCTTGAACAGGGAGAGAAGGCTGTGGGGTACCTAGGACTGGGCCTCCCACAGACAGGGTGCTGGGGTGAACTGGGATCCTCTACAGCCTCTTCAGAGCCAGGAGCCCCTCCTATCTCCTCAGGCTCCACTATCCACTCCTCATCCATAAGCTCTCCTGACCACGGCCAGTGGATCAAGACTTTTTCACTGCTTTACTTCTTGCAGTGCCATGGAGTAGGATGTTCTCACCAAGTCTTTCTCAAGAAATCATAGAATTACAGGGCCCTCTGAGCCTGGCTGACTCTGGGTTACTGTCCTGAGGTTTGGCTGCAAATACCCATAAAAACTGCAGGCTCAGGGCTGAGAAATGCCTTGGCTCTTAAGCAGAATTCTTTCATGGGAAGGGTGGAGTCTCCTGGAAGGTGTGTTTCCCAGCGGCCTTCCCTGCCCTGCCCTGCCTAGCTTCAGAGCCCCGGGTCCCCCATTAGAAGTATCAGGAGACTCCACAGTCCTGGGACAGCTCAGACAATAACCTATGGCTGCACTGTCAACCCCTCCCCACCCACTCCATGAAAATCCTGTGCCTAACTCCTGGGTCTTCCGAGGGCTATTGGCCTGGTGGGGGAAAGGCTGCTTTCTCACTAGAATGAATGTTGTAAGGCCACCAGTTCTACGCCTCAGTTTCCCAAACTGAGTTCTTGCCTCTGCCTTTCCAAGGGCCATTGGGACAAAATCCCATTGGCCTCTTTTATGTTAGCCTGTCATCATCAGCAGCAGCATGACTGACCCCACCTTCCTTCCTTTCTTTCTTTTTTTTCTATTTCAGGCGAGCATAGTGATAGAATGTGGCATATAAAAATACTCAACCTGGTTTCCACGATCTTTCAATGATACCCTGATCTTCACTAAAAAATGTAAAGGTTTCAACATCTTGCTTTAATAAATCACTTGCCCTGCACATCTCCACTGGTCTTGTTATGATTTTGCAGTCTTGGGCCTTGAGTTGAGGGTGGTTTCCATAGGGGAGCGGGCTTTTGCTGTGGCTGATAATCAACTCTAGATTACCAGCATTCTATTACCAATCGGGCCTGAGTGCAGGCATCCCAGAAGGGAATATTTGGCAGAAATCATCCTGCATTCCTTACAGATTTCCCATCCTGAAGCCGTGAATGAAAACCATGGTAACGGGAAAGCAGGAGTTATAATGTTCCTGCTGATCTTGGACTGAGGGGTCCCCCAGCCTGCCTGGGTGCCCAGGCACATGGTGCCCACCAGCAGCAGCCCTAATGTAATGTTCCCTGAGACCCACAGACAGCCTGCTTGGTGCCATCTCTGCATGGTGGTTTCTCTTCTCCATTATGCTCAGTATACTTTGTTTTACATTTATCACAATTTGAGGACATCTCCAGGTTTCAACCTGGAATTCAGATGGTTTTACTCCCCACACTCAGAGCACTCCTCAGTGTCTGCATCACTCACCAACACCTGAGGCAAATGCTTCCTTCCTCAAGCTCTACCAGAGGCTCCAGAGATCAGCACCCTGGTAACTGGACAGCTCCCAGTGAGCGCTCTACAGTCATTTCAGGAGCAGGATGTAAAACCGAGCACAGGGTCTTCCTCCGGCCTGCTCTCCATTCCATGCGTCCACCCAGGCTAATGCAGGAGCCCAGCAAGTCCCCTTACCAGGACCCAAGGAGACGCCACAGGTTCCTGGCTTGGTGTCCTGTGGCTGCTGGAAGAAACCTTTGAAAGCTAGGTGTCTTAAAACAACTGATTCTCTTGCACCCCTGTGGCCAGAAGCCCAACACTGGTATCACTGTGGGGAGGTCAGGGGTCAGCAGGGCTCTATTCTTTCTGGGGGCTCTCAGGGGGAGTTCACTAAGTGCTGCTTCCGGCTACTGGGCTGCTGATTATCCTGGTTCTGTGGCCACATCACTCCAACCTCTGCCTCCATGATATATTCCCGTCTCCTTTCCCTTCCATGTCAACCGCCCTCTGACTTTTAATTACATAATGCAGGGGTTGAGGTTAGGAAGCACCAGATTATTTAGAATAATGTCCCCATCTCAAAAGCCTTAACTGAATCATGTCTACACAATGCTTTTTCATCTTGTAATGGAACAGTCACAGATTCCAGGTATTCGAATGTGGATTTCTTTTAGGAGATAGAGGCATAAATCAGCCAACTATGGCTCCCTCCCTCCTGACTCCTCACCATACACCAAGTTCTATTGACTCCACAGCCAAAGCGTCACATCCGCGAGTCCCTTCTTTCCCATCACACAACCACCTAACAGTCTTGTCCGAGTTTTTAAAAACTCAACTCAGATTAAAGTCTCCTAAATTGTCTCCCAGCCTCTATGAACCTTTCCTGTGATAAATCCTTCCTATTCATGCCAAAGTGAGTCTCCCCAAACTGAAACATGATCCCATCCTCTTTCAAGAATCCTAAATGGCCAGAGGGCACATGTTCTCCAGGGTTTCAAGTAAGGGAAGTTGTATTTTTTACCCTAAACTCATATTTACATAATAATATTTATTATTATACAACTGCAAAAAGAGTAGATAACAGTAGTTATTATTAAACATTGTTTTTAAAAGAAATTTGTATTTTAATAACACCAGAAAAATGTACACTTAAAAAAATAGAACCTAAGTGTGTGAAACTCATGACCAGTTGAGTCTACACATTGTTCATGGACAGATACAAGGGTTCACAGAGCTCAGGCTATAATCTGAGAAACCCAGAGAGGAACCACTGCTGGAGGAACACATCCAAAGTCTTTTGTTCCACACAAAGACTTCCACGACTCTGCTCCTGGGAGCCCTGTCTCCTCATCTTCTCTTTTCCTGGTTGCTCTGTCCTTAGTCATAGTTGTTTATATCTCATTTCTTATGCATCACATGAGTCACATCCTTGCCCCAGGGCATACAGGGTTTCCTTTGCCTTTACAGTCTTACTTACCTAAGACATTTGGCCACCCCATCCATAGAAAGCACTTCACATGTCTCCTTCTCTGTGAAGCCCTCTTGGATTCCCAAATTACATTATATCTTTATACACACATGCACCCATATACATAGACATCCTTCTTTATCATCCATTTATTTTTCCTGTGAGATAAGATGTATGTCATAGCATTGTTGTGAGAACACATTATATAAATTAATACTATAAAGCATTTAACACATTTTAGAAATTATTACTCTAATACAGTTAATGAAAATTTCTATTTATTGAACACCCTAGTAGGCATTTTCCTGGAACATTTTTTATTTCTTTTTTAGTCCTCTCTAGTACCCCAGAAGGTCCAAAATTGTTTCCACTAATGAACATGAGAATGAGAAATGCCTTGCCCAGGACCCCTTAATCCTGACTCTGTTTTGGAATCCACTGGGAAGCTGTCAAAAGCGGGTGATGCCAAGGCTCTATATGGAACACATGAATCTGTGTGTACGTAGAGCCCATGCAGTCCCCATTCTCTCACCTCTCTTTTCTATAGGTGCAGTCATCCAGTGACCTGGGGAAGCAGTAGCTGGTACAGGAATCCCCCATGATACTCACAAGCCTCCTGACCTCACCAGGGCTGTCGCTTAGGGCTTCTGTCTTAGCTACTTCCATAGCCTTTGAATCCTGGGTGTTCGTCATTTTCACCATTTGAAGCTAATCACATTTATGTCAAGTACAATAACACTTTCCTTCTGGAGATGCTATTAAAACAGTGTGAAGTGGGATCCAGCAAGACTGCTCAGGCTGGGACAGGGAGAAGAGGGCATTGAGAGTCATTGTTGAGGAGTACAGAGCTTCTGTTTGGAATGAGACAACATCAAGCATGCACTGAAAATTATTTAGAACATGGAAATCCACTCATTTCCCATACCAAAAGATATTTTGTTAGTATTTTTGAAACATCATCTTAAAGAAAAGATCTTTCTGGAAAAAAGCACAAGACACATTTAAGGATGGGGAATAATAATGGAACCAACTCAAGAACAGGAAGTCAGAGGAGCAACAACTCAAAATTTAGAGGATCCTATTCTGTAATTCTACACAGATGTGAATCTACACCTGGCCTACTGTTGTTCAGACACACAGACAGGATACAGAGAGTTTTTGGCATGCAAGTCCTTGAACATTTTTATCACCAATGAAATTCTTCTCAGAAAGGTATGGAAGGCTTTGTTCCACCAGAAAGTAGTAGAACAAGCAAGAGGTTTCCTGACAATGATGCCAAGCAATTGCAACAAAAGCAATTGGGAACTAATTAAACTAAAGAGCAAAATAAACTATCAACAGACCAAAAAGACAACCTACAGAATGGGAGAAAATTTTTGCAAACTATGCATCTGATGAAAGTCTAATATCCAGCACCTGTGAGGAATTTAATCAAATTTACACACACATAAAAATAAACAAAAATGTCCGCAAAGATATGAAAAGACATTTCCAAAGAAGATATACATGTGGCCAACAAACATATGAAAAAAAACTCAACATCAATGGTCATTAGAGATATGCAAATAAAAACCACAGCGAGATACCAGGCAGAATGGCTATAACTAAAAAGTCAAAACAACAGATGGGGAGGTTGTGGAGGAAAAGGAATGCTTAGGAGTGTAAATTAGTTCAACCATTGTGGAAGACACTATGCATGCATATGTTCATTTCAGCACTATTCACAATAGCAACAGCATGGAATCAACCTAAACACCCATGAATGATAGACTGGATAAAGAAAATGTGGCACATATGCACCAGAGAATACTATGTAGCTATAAACAAAGAATGAGATCATGTCTTTTGCAGAGACATAGATGGAGCTGCAGACCATTACCCTTAGCAAACTAATGTAGGAAAAGAAAACCAGTTACCTCATGTTCTCACTTATAAGTGGAAGCTAGTTAATGAGCACACATGGACACTTAGAGGAGAACAACAGACACTGTGGCCTACTGGAGGGTAGAAGATGAGAAGAGAGAGAGGATCAGAAAAAGTAACCAATGGGTAGTATGCTTAGTACCTGGGTGATGAAATAATCAGCCCAACAACCCCCATGACACATGTTTACTTATGTAACAAACCTGCACATTCTGTACATGTCCCTCTGAAATTAAAAGTTAGAAAACGAATGAATTTCCTTAAAGAATTAATTAGCTAGTTGAATGGGGAGGCAAGATGTAGAACTGAAGAAGGGCACAATGTATCTCACTGCTATGAGATCTTACTAAAGAAAATATAAAAGCTTCTGTAGTTGAAGGAACTACAAAGGAAGGCTTGTGGAAGAGGTGATGGCTGAGTTGGACCATGAAGCGTCTAGATGAGGATGACAGGCAGGTGAAGTAAGGCCTCCAGGTGCATGGAGCAGCCTGGGTAAAGGCATGGATGTGAGCCATGTCTGACCCAAGCCGCCTGGAGAACAAAGATGACCACACTCTTGATGGCATCTTGAATGTGGGCAGATATTTCTGTAGCACAGGATTTCTCAATCTTAGTTACATCAAGAGTGAGTAAACCTTCTTTTGGGGTCTAACCTGTTGTGAACTGAACGCGAGCCTGGGAATCTCGTCCAGCGAGAGGGTCCCAAACCTGGAAGAGAGCGTGTGTGGAAAAAAAAGGAGAAAGAAACGAGTGGGGTCTGGAGGACTGGATGGGCTATGCCCATGCGGCAATTTTATTTTGCAGTAGGTTCCATTATATACTTTTCTACTTAATGTTGTTTAGGTCAGATCAAAGCATTTCTCAAATAACAAAAGAAACAGAAAACAATTCTGGGGAACTAGTAAAAGGAACAGATACTGAAGTTAAGTCACAAGGTAAGTAAGTTACACCCAGTAAATACTTAACAATTGTAAATACTGAAGTGAATATTTTACAACTAATGTAGCAAGGATCCAAAAATGAACACAATGAAGCAATAAACCATAAGGAACCAAAAATGGACACAATGCCTCCCACGTCCTCATATCCATAAAGTAATGTCTGTTAATTATTTTGAATAGCATAGTCCCTCTCTCGGTTCCTGCTTTCCCTCAGCTCGACTCCCCCAACCGGGGATCTGTGTCTGGGCTCAAGCTCACCGTATGGCGAGGCCCATTTCCTAGGGGCCTCACACGGGAGAATTCCCCACAGTTCTCCCTCACTAA
Source organism: Callithrix jacchus (assembly GCF_049354715.1). Classification (NCBI taxonomy): domain Eukaryota; kingdom Metazoa; phylum Chordata; class Mammalia; order Primates; family Cebidae; genus Callithrix; species Callithrix jacchus. Next base: position 119,486,308 of record NC_133511.1, on the reverse strand, counting down.
CCTGTGAATTGTAGGATGTTCAGCAGCACCCCTGGCCTCTGCCCACTTGATGCCAATAGCTCCCCCACTGCCATCCAGCCCTGACAATTAAAATCATCTCCAGACTGACATCTGCAGGGGCCAGGAAAAGAGGGAAGTAGATGTGGCCTAGTTGAAAATCCCTGCTCTAGAATGGAAAACTTTATATCAGTTCTCCTCTGTAACTCTACTAGTGGCCTAAGGACTAGATATGCACAACTCTGGAGTCACTACAGTTACTAGTAAAATGGGGGCATTGAAAGAAGAAAAATCACAAATTGAAGGAACCTGTTGCTGTAGATATTTGATGAACGAAATCCACAGTCACGTGTGTACAGGAGTAAACCTTTAACCACACATTACAGGGAAATGTCAGGTTGAGTAAAGTTCAGGGATTTGGTGAAGGGGCCGTGGAGAATTAGCCAGGGGCAGAAACCTCTTCCTGGCTCTGCTTCCAAATCCAGCTCCTGGTCTGAACTCATCAAGTGGATCCAGGTCAGATAGTGTCATGGAAATGGTCACTTCTGAAGAAAAGGGGCACTGAGATGACTTAGGCCCTGGTTGGTTGGCACAGTCTCCAACTACCTCCTCTCCTTACCTATAACCTGAACTCACACCCCTAACCCTGAACTCCTCATCTAGGAAAGTACAACATTGGTATAAATGTTCAGCATGTCACTCTGGTGTGTGGTTTATTGTCATGTCTGATGTTTCCCTTTACTAACAATTCAAAATAGGTAAGTACCTTTTTCTAAATAGACCTAGTCATAAAACATGTAATATCAGGAAAGTCTTGTAAAACACCAAATTCTGCTCCAGAAAATCAATTACAAAATTATTTATGGAGCATCTATTATACAATGTTGCCACACAAAGACAGAAAATGCAGAGGCCATGCTGTCCAGGGGCATGAGCAGAGAAGGAGGGTCAGCCTCACAGTCCTGCAGATGTCAGGATGGAGCAGCCCATGGACAGCCATGTGGCCACATGAAGAAGGAGATCCAGGAGACACAGAAGCTGGGAGGGGACAAGATATGGATCGTCTTTGATATGGCTTGGGAATGAATGAAGTGTTTCAACCTAGGGTTGCTGATGTAAGGACAGTGGTGGAGTGGAGACTACAGGGAATAAAGGTCTCAAGCAGAAAACTGTGGGGCTGGTGCAGAAATCAACGTGGAATACACATAGGGCAGCAGTGGGAGTCAAGGCCACTAGGACCCACCTGAAGGTCATGATGTGCAGGTTTCTCAGGGTCCAGCCAAGGAGGGAAACAGTGTTGAGAGCGACTGGTGGAGCCAGAATGCCTGGCTTCATATCCTGCGTCTGCCACTTCCTAGCTGTGTCCCGAGAAGTTCTATGAAATCTCTGTGTCCATGTCCTTTATCTGGGGAAAATGATCTACCCACCTCACATGGTGGTGACCACACATTCAGTTTGCTGAGGATAGTCCTGGTTTACTTTGCTGTCCTGGCACCCCATCCATTCAGGGCTCCCTTTCATTCTCCAAAGTGCCCCGCATTTAAAATCAATAGTATGATCACCCTGCTCATAGGATTGTGGCTGTGAGATTGAAAGAGGCTTACAACAGTGTCTGTCATTTAAGGACTGGTATAAAATATTATTTCATTCATATTTTATTGAACTTTGTATCAAAAATTGATAGGAAATTAGATTTGAAGTATACTTATCACACAAAAAACAAATTTTGAGATGATGGATATGTAAACTACATTACATTTTTTTCATAATATAAAAATATATCAAGACACATGTTACACACCATAAATATATACAATTTGTATTTGTCAACTATACCTTAGTAAAGATAGATAAATTTTTAAATATCAAAAATTAATTGGAGATGGGTTCTGAAAGACTAATATAGCAGCAGTATGTAGAATATACCTGGGGGAGGAATATTTTATACATTTTATTTACAATGTCTTTGAGAAAAGAGGAACTCAGAAAACATCATGCAAACATAAATCAACACAGCACTTTAAGTGTATCTGAAGATGGTTACTCTAAGTGCTTTAGAGAAAGTGATGTGCAATCTCAGTTTTCAGTGTCTATAAAGCTTTTTAGAGTTTATCAGAAACACATTTGATAATTATATAAAGAATAATAACACCAGCTGACAGTGAGGTAGCACCTACTCTGTGCCAAGCACTGTTCTCAGGACCTCACACTTGTTAATTCACTGACGTGTCACAACAATTCTATGACTGTTCCTGTTTGAAAGGGGACATAGAGCATCAAGACTCCTGTCTAATGTGACACAGTCAGCAAATGAGGAAGGTGGCATGAAATCACAGAGGGTCCAGCTCAGAGTCCTCACTCACCAGCCATCTGCCGTTGGACCATGAAAGGAAAAAGCTGCAGAACTTGCAGGGACTGGAACAGCAGCACAGCACAGAGGTGCTCAGCAGAGCTGCAGCTTCCCAGATGCTCTGTTCCCAAGGCTTCCCTTCCCACATCTCTTCCCAGGTGCCTTAGGAATGTCTCACTGGGATAGGACTTCCGTGTGAAATAAGGGATTTTATTTCCTCCTGATCTTTCAACCATCTGACTCTTCTGGATTCATCCTGACCTCACCTATCTTCTGAATTTATTCCCCTTTGACCTACTTGTTCCCTACCCATAGCTTCCCCTGATCCTCCGAGCCAGAGGAAGGTTATCTAACTTAAGGGAAAGTGCCCTCTCCCTCCTCTGGTCCTCCAGAGCCCTTCATCCATCTCTCTCTCTGCACGTCTCCTTTTCCACCTGGGCTTACAGTCTCCGTGTGTCTTCTCAGGCCTCTGAGAGGTATTGGACAATTGAGTATAAAAAACACACCACTATCACGCCCGTCTTCCTGTGTTTTTGTGTAAGGTGAAGGGGATTCTTCCTTGGTTGCTGTAGACTCCCCATGGAGGCTAGGGCCTCTTCTTTACTTGATCTCATTTCAGAAAGGAGAGGCCACAAAGTGTTGCTGATGTTTGTGGTCTCCTTCGGGGAATCACATGGTTCCATTCACTCAATCCCAACCCCACGTCACCACACGCATACACACCCATGCCCAGGGGCATAGTAATCTTTGCAGGTTTCTTTGGACACGTTTTGGGGCACTGAGCTGGAATATGGGGGTGGTAGGGTATGGATTAAACTATGAGAGACGCAGGCGTGGAATTCTAGTCCCAGATTTGTATTAAGACAAGGAGCTACTGGGTCTGGGAGAAGCCTTGGTGACTTGAACAATGGACGTCTCACTGCCAAGCAAGACAGCTCTAAGGCCAGAGGCCTTTCTAAAGTTTCTGTACTGGGTAAGTAGCTCCTCACTCAGCATTTACATTTTGCAAAGTCTCAAAGAGGAGAAGAAGAGATTCACCTCAAAAGACCTGTCTCAAGTGCTTTTCCCACCAACCTAATAGGTGAGAGGCTAAACTAGATGCACAGAATGAAGTAGGAAAGAAAATATGTGCTATCCTTCCTCAAACACACTGGAGGAGGTTCATACCTGCAAACACACAATTTAAAATATGAAGCTTCATAATTATCACATCTTCAAAGATATTTTCTACACTTTTTATTCAAATGCATAAATCACTGAGCAACATGGCTCTGAAAAAGGTTGTTACTTGATATTAAAGATGGCAAGGCCTTTCAAATGTCAAAAATATTAATGTTTGTGTCTGAGTCTCCTGGAAACCTGAGGCCAATTCAAACATCACTCTTTCTTATAAAAGACTTTCATTCTTTCCAGAGATGCCAGCTCTCTCCGGAAAGAACCTCTGAGTAACTTATCTTTGCCGTGTGCTTGTCATAGCAGGTGATGAATAAATATTAGTGAAACCAGCAAAACACTAGGCTTCTCTAGTTTCTGAAATTCTTTGAGACACCCGAGCAAACACCCTTAGTGAAGAGAAAAAAACTGCACCAGCAATATGAGTATGCTGAGCTCTGAGGCTCTGCTAGTTCTCTCTGACAAGGCTGCATTGCCAAGGAGTCTTTTTAGCCCTGAGTTACTGTTATTTGACTCATCAGAGAATGATCACCTTCATATGCCCTGATCAAACATGGAGGTTAAAGAAAACACAGCCATTTTAGTGTGGGCACTTTATTTTCAAACTGAAAAGTTTTCCCTCTTCACAAAAGAGGGAAAAATATCCTAGAAGAAAATCCTTGGGCCACTGGCCCTAGAGGTGACATAAAAGGCTCTAAGGATTTGGGCACTAAAGAGACAGTGTCCCATTTCCTGATCAAAGTTTTTCATTCCCCGCTGGGAGTGAAGGATGCCAGCCCTGGCCAACTTTGTAAACAGGTAAGTACGCAATCCCACTTTCTGTCCTCCTAAAATTAAGTTTGTTTTTGGCATCTGAGGCTCTGGCTGAATGATGACAAAAATATGCCACAAGTAACCCAGACAGCTCATAATGCATTCATGAGTAATTAAGAGGGGACACATCTCTCTGACTGTCTTATTTATTATTTTTAAACGTGAGCCAACTTTATGTTTCTTGTACCTTTTGCCTTAATGTTATTCCTAAAAATAAGTGAGGGTGAGTTTCTATCATGTGAGGTCCTCTTGTCACCAAAAGGCACACTTTCCCTACCTTCCTTGACCTCACCAAGTGCCCTTTGCTCTCAGGCCCTGTACTTGCTGTTCCCAACCTGGAGCACTCTTCCTCAGATGTGTCTCTGTATATGACTCTCCATTCATTCAAGTCTCAGCTGAAACAGCACCTGCTCCTCCAGGCTGCCTTGGGCTGCTTACAGGACACTGCTCCTCACTATCCAGTCCATGACAGCATTCTGCCATTATAGATATTCTGTTACTCCTTGCAGCAATTCTCACTTTCCAATTTCTCTGATTCATTTGTAGACTTATCTGTGGCTTTTCTTCTTAGAAAGAAAAGTATATGAAGGCAGCAACTTGATAGAATTTTTTCTCCAATAAAATTTGTATGGCCCAGCTCATAGGAGATGCCCACAGGTTATATGGTTAATAATAGAAGTGTGCATAGATGAAAACTGACATTTTTTCAGAATTCTCATATTATATCATGTTATAAAAACTTGGCATAGAGTATCCATCATCACTCCAAATTGTAGAATGGTATCACTTAAACACATTTCACAAAAGAGAGAAAAAAATCCTAGAGAAACCAGCTTTGTAACTTGCCCAAAGACATGGCATGACTACACATGGGCTCCAGGATCTAAGCCCACAACTGCATGAGTCTAAATCCCATCACTGCCCACTGCCCAGCCCTGCCTGCCCAGGAAGTCATTTACTACACTAACTCACAGCATCCTTTCAAGTCAGTGGACAGGAAACCTTAAAATGCTACCAAAGAGATAAACGAAGATTAATTCATAGATTTCTACTACAGTAAATTTGTAAACTTGGACTAATTTAGCGAGGTAATTCTTATTTTTTAAAACACTGAAACTTTGAGTGGTCAACAAACACATGAAGAAAAGCTCAACAGCACCGATCATAAGAGAAACGCAAATCCAAACCGCAGTGAGATACCATCTCATGCCAGTCAGAATGGTTATTATCAAAAATTTAAGAAACAACAGATGCTTGCAAGATTGTGAAGAAATAGGAACACTTACACTATTGGTGGGAATGTAAATTAGTTCAACCATTTTGGAAGACGGTGTGGTGAGTTCTCAGAGATTTAGAACTGAAAATACTACTTAATCCAGAAAACCCATTACTGGGTATATACCCAAAGGAATATAAATCATTCTATTGTAAAGATACATGGACAAGTGCATGTTCATCGCAGCACTATTCACAATAGCAAAGACATAGAATCAACTGAAATACCCATCAATGATAGACTGGATAAAGAAAATGTGGTATGTATACACCATGGAATACTATGCAGTCATAAAGAGGAATGAGGTCACATCCTTTGCAGGAACATGGATGAAGCTGGAGGCCATTATCCTCAGCAAACTAACACAGGAACAAAAAGCAATATCACATGTTCTCACTTATAAGCAAATACCACATGTTCTCACTTGCATTGCTTTTTGAGAGCAATATTGCTTAGTGATTTATGCATTTGAACAAAAAGATTAGAAAAATGTTTTTGAAGATGAGGTGATTATGAAGTTTCGTATTTTAAACTGTACACTGCAGGTATGAATCTCCTCCAGTGTGTTTGAGGAAGGATAGCACATATTTACTTTCATACTTCATTCTGTGCATCTACTTTAGCCTCTCACCTACTAGGTTGGTGGGAAAACCACTTGAGACAGGTCTTTTGAGGTGAGTATCCTCTTCTCTTTGAGACTTTGCAAAATGTAAATATTGAGTGAGGAGCTGCTTACACCGGACAGAAACTTTTGGAAAGGCCTCTGGCCTTACAGCTGAACAACAAGAACACATGGACAAAAGGACTGGCATGACACTTTCTGGAGCCTGTTGAGGGAGGGAAGAGGGGGAGAATATTAGAGAAAAGAGCTGATGCATGCTGGGCTTAATACCTAGGTGATGGGTTGATAGATGCAGCAAATGACTGATACACGTTTACCTATATAACAAACTTGCACATACTGCACATGTGCCCTGGAACTTAAAAAAAAAAAAAAAGAGATGAGATATTAGTACACTTCCCTTCAAACTTGATACTTTAATGGAAAAAGATGACGGGTTAGGAAGGACTGACTCCTAGGGGAAGTATTGCTTCTACTCCAACTTTGATGGTTCCAGGACAGACAGATAGGATATGAAACTGTCTTCACCTTGAAGTATAAGGAGGAGAAGAAGAAGCGATAAAGAGGAGTAAAAACAAAAAGAGTAAAGGAGGGAGGAAGCACAAGGCAGAAGGAATAGAGGAGACACAATCATAATCACAACAGTGATGAGAGCACAAGGTCACGCTGCTGGGTTTTGCTTTGTATGTTGGAAAATACTGTCACATCCAATTTATCTGGAGCCATGTGTCATTATTGCAGTCCCCAAATTGTCAGGGGACCCCAAATCATTGCCTTCTCTGTTTCTACAAACAGAGCACAGGCTGGCTGGCTTCCCCTTGGTGCATGCTAATGTGTCCTGGTCCCACGCCAGGTTGACATGTTGCTTCATTCCTGGGAGGGACTAAGGTGCCGCCCTGGGGAAAAAATAAAGCAGTGCTGGGTGCTCTCCTATTGTGGCAGAGTTAAGAGAGCAAATGGACAATATTCTAGAGCCATTAGTCTGAAATCACTGGACTTTAATTGATTCTGGGAATAACAACAGGGAAGCATTGCACGATTTTGAACCAAGAAAGTTGAAATAGTGTTGGCTATGTCCCTCTAGTGAGAGCACTTCCTTTCTGGAGTGTCCTCTTTAGCAAGGATACACAGAATTGGGTTTCTCCAGGTTTCGGAGGTCAGAAGAATTTGCACCTTATAACAAGAAACGTCTTTTTGCTGAGCAAGGTATCAAGTGCAATAAACTGTATCTAGAAACCCACAGTGAGGATCACCCGATCAGTTTCCTGGTCCATCTCACATGTGATCCTCACTGTGTGTTATTTTTTCTGCTTCTTCATGCACTTCTTCCACAATTCATAAAACACTTAATTCAACCTGCTGTGAATGTTACAGGGTAACTGCTAGAGGGGTAGAAAAAGAGCCAGCAAAAGAAAGATTTTTGATTTTGACTAATTGAGGGTCTTTGTTCACGTAACGAGGCCACCTTTTTGCTAGCTAGGCCAAATGGAAACAGCAATGGCTGTCACCCCACACTGCAGTTCAATAGCTAAGGTTCTGCCTTCTTTTTTTCACCACTGCAGCCTGGGTTTGGTTCCTAAATCAAGCCCTTTCTAGTTTAATACTTGGTACTTCGGAAATATCCACAATTTTTTGTAGTTAATTTATGGTAATGAGATTTAAAAAGATTTTTTCAAAGGAGCTTTGTGTTTAAAAGTCAGCATAATTAAAAGCTAACATCGAAGATACGTGTGTGTGTGTGTGTGTGTGTGTGTGTGTTTGGTGTGTGTGTGTTTATTTAAAAGGCCGTCATGTTTTTGTTTTGTTTTCTCTCCTAGGACCTTGTCTTTTCTGAGCAAAGGTTATTTTTTTTTCAGTTGACTGAATTCTGTTTTCTTCATTGACTTCTGCTGTCTCTCCTTTCTCTTGCCAGCCTCTGCTGCCTGAGGACCTAAAATAGTTTATAAGAGCCTGGGTTTCCTTAAAGAAAATGGAGAAGGTGCCAGACTCCTTTTTGGGAGAACCTGTTTTTCCTCATGGAACCCCAGGAGTGTTGTAGACGAAGTTTGTCTCAGCTTTTAAACTGCTTACTTTTGTATTGTGTTACATAATTTTTTGACGAAAAGAGTTATTGCAACAGAGGCTACTCTTGCATTTTTAAGGAAGAGTGTAGTTTAGACACTTAGAAATGTCTTTGTTTGAAATTTTTTTTAAGTGCACAGTAAAAGCATCATGTGATCTAACCTCACTATAATTCTCCCTTTTTTGGAGACCCAAGATTCAGAGTGGGCTCTGCCCAGAGCTCAGAGATTCAGTTAGAAGACAGGTAGTCCCTATCTGACTAAAACTGGCTTCCTTATACGATCACATGATAGGTTTCTATAACTATATTTGATTTGGCATTCATCCTTAATCTCCTTCTAGCACCATGAGACTTTTTCTCTCTGTACCTTGGAATGCAACTTTTGCTATCTGATTTTTCACCTAAGGCTTGTTTCTTTCAATATGTGGATGTAGGGCTATTTATCTGACAGCTGCCAAGGTGATAAAAGAGGTTATCAAGAGTTTGGAAATCTAATATAGGGGAAAAAAAGGTCTCATGAATTTATAAGATGTACCTCTGTCAGTATGCCTAATATGTCTATGTATTTATGTGTTGTGTACACACTGTCTCACTATTAAAATATATATTGAGCTCTAATTAATTGGCTTAAAGAAAAACACAAATCAAATACTTTATCAGAAAAAAAAGAAAGACTAGTCAAATGCTTATTCGAGTTTATGTGACTTATGTAAACTCTTTACAAGTAAACTAGCTTTAAAATTATTGGTAAAGTAATATTAGAAATGTCTTAAGAATTGCCAGCATGCGTTTTTGTTTGCATTTTTTTATCAAGCAGTTTCATAGGTATCCCTGCCAAATACTATAGTGTGTCAAAATTTGGCACAGGAGTTACAAAACTGTAAACCCAGCCCAAAAGAGAATGATATTTGCTTGTTTGACTTTTAATAAATGAGACATTGATATTGGCTTAATGAAAATAGTGAAATCTTGAATTATTTAGTAAAATAACCATAACTTCTAATACTGTGGGTTTAGGCAATTTAGTACCCCAGGCAGGAAGGGGGTTTGTTCTAGGAAAGGGGTGTTATCATTTTTGTTTCAAGCTGAACTATAAACTAAGTTCCTCTCAAAGTTAGCTTGGCTTATACACAGGGACAAACAAGAACAGCTTGGCAGTTAGAAGCAAGATGGAACCAGTTACGTCAGATCTTTTTCACTGTCTCAGTTATAATTTTACAATGGCACTTTCATAACTTTAAATTATAACTATTGCAGTTTTCAAATAACCCAGGTAAATGATTAAAATGAAATAATTAGGTAAATGTAATGGCTAAACACTTGAAAACAAATTTGTCATAATTTATAAACTAAAGTTATATTAAATTATAGATATTTCATTATTTAGGTATTTTTCCAATAAAATTATATTGTAGAAAAACATTCTTTCTAAAAGAAGTGTCCTTTTTGCAAAGATAAATAATTTTCGTCTAATTCAGAGCTTACCTAAGGTTACAATATAGAGAAGAGACAGGGAAATACTGGGTAGAAGAGGGCTGTTCCCTGGCAAAGGCCCCACCCTCAAGCCTGGAAACCTATGGCCCTAAATGAGAACAGGCATTCCTGTTTTTGCACCCAAAAGTTGACTTTTGGCTCACCATGCCCCCCTATCCTGTATCTGTAGAAACCCTAGACCTCAGGCTCCAGAGGAAGAAGAGGAGGTGAACAGAAGAGCAGAAGTACAGCAGAATGGCATGGCAGAGAGAAGAGAAGGAACATCTGAAAGCCAAGAGGAATTTGGCAGGGGACATTTAAAGAGGAGATTGGCCACTGGACAGCCAAACTCGGGAAGATTATCTTCCCAATCTATCCCCCTTCCAGTTCCCCATCCATCCCACTGAGTGCCACCTCCACCACTCAGTAAAACCTCTGCATTCATCTTTCAGGTCAGTGCATGATCTGATTTTTCCTAGATGCTGGACAAGAGCTCAGAATACAGAAAGCTGTCACACTGGCCCTCTACCCCTGCAAAAAGGCAGAGGGCCCACTGAGCTGTTTAACACTTAAGCTGTCCACAGATAGCAAAGCTAAAAAAGCACACTGTAACCCACACCCACTTGGGTTTGGGGAGTCACAGGCACTCACTCCCAGATGCCACTGTGGGGCCAGAGCCCCAAGCTGCTTGCCCTGGCTCCTGCACCTGCTCATCTGCATGCTCCTCCTCCCATAAAGGATTTGAGAGAGTGCAGCAGCTGAACAGATGAGCCACATCCCTGTCACAGATCCTGTGACGGGGGTGAGGGAACTCTCCTGTTTCAGTTACATACAAAACAAGAAAAAAGGAACCAGGAAACAAGAGAGATGTAAAGAAAGTTATGGAAATAAAGAGTTTTTTTGTAAGAAAGCTTAAAGAGAGATTTAATCTGAGAAAGAATCTTGTATGGCAAATTTTGTCCTAGAATAAAATGACTGGTTGTTTAAGAAAGATATATGTTCAGGACAATCTGGAAAGTCCAAGCATGTCATAAATGGTCTGTATCAGTTATAATAAGAGAATGTATTTAAAATAAACTTCTATATGGCCAAGTTGTCTATAATTAAAGGGAAATTATAGTGGTCTTTCTAGAAATTGGGTTTTGATTTTAAAAAATGTATACACTAAAGAATTGTTTCAAACTATGAAATTTCCTTAAGGTACTGCTTTACCCTTAATAAATTACAAGACATTATATTTTTTATGAAAAGTTCAACTCTTATTATGTCTCACTGTGTTTTCAGCTTTCTCTTCCCTTTTAAAAGGCCTGAAATAATAACTTTATCCTTCGACTTATTTTCACCTTCTGCAGGATTTCCCCCACCTTTGGGTTCTAACTTGTGGCCTGATGCTAAAACAACAGCAAAAACAACAAAACAAAACAAAACAGAAAACAAACAAAAACTTTTATCTTAAAGGTCCAAAGGAAATTTTCCTTCCAACATAATTCTCCCAAAAGGGAATAGCAGAACACTGCAGAAGGTCTTTCCTCTTGCCTTGGGTAACTGGCCTAATAAACAGATCTTACGCTTTATTGAAATAATTTCTTTTTTTTTTTGAGACGGAGTTTTGCTTTTGTTACCCAGGCTGGAGTGCAATGGCACAATCTTGGCTTACCGCAACCTCCATCTCCTGGGTTTAAGCAATTCTCCTGCCTCAGCCTCCCGAGTAGCTGGGACTACAGGCATGAGCCACCATGCCCAGCTAATTTTTGTATTTTTAATAGAGATGGGGTTTCACCTTGTTGACCAGGATGGTCTCGATCTCTTGACCTTGGATCCACCCATCTCGGCCTCCCAAAGTGCTGGGATTATAGGTGTGAGCCACCCCACCTGGCCTTGAAATAATTTCTATATTATTATTTCTACATTTGAGTTGCTTAGAAAAAAAGGATTAAAAAATGTTTTTAAAATTAAGGATAACACATTCATGTTACTTTCCATATGTATGTTTTAAATCCTTGTGCCATTAAGTTATAGGGCTTTGACTGATGGGTGTAAAAGTACACCAAGTCCTGATAAACCATAATACTGGCAGCCACCAAGCCTCATCCTCAGACCCCATAGAAGATGCCAATCAAAGTAAATTGTGTTTGTGAGACACAGGGCCAGAAATTAAAGGTATTAACTCTTCAAGGCCCAGGGACTATCATGAAAGAGGTGGGCATATGAGACTGTAAGGGCTGATTTGGAGAGAGAAAAGAAGTTGCTTCTCTATAAATTAAACATTATTGTCAAAGACACACTGATGCAAGATTAGCATATGAGTCTCTGTGTCAGATTAGAAGAAGGTTTTCTTGAAGCCTTAACTAACTTCTTTTAATAAAGATTATAAAAAACTTACAGAAATTTTATCTTATGGCCAAGATGATTAAAATTTTATAGATTGTTTATAACATTTTGAAAAATAAATTTAATTGGCTCTGTGATTCTTCATTAGGGCTTATTGTTTGGAAAATTAAGCCTCTTCTCTCAAAGAATGGTTTTTATCTTTTTTTTTTTTGAGATGGAGTTTTGCTCTTGTCACCCAGGCTGGAGTGCAATGGTGCTCACTGTAACCTCTGACTCCCAGGTTCAAGTGATTCTCTGCCTCAGCCTCCCAGGTAGCTGGGACTACAGGTGTGCACTACCATGCCCATCTAATTTTGGTATTGTAGTAGATACAGGATTTCACCATGTTGATCAGGATGGTCTCAATCTCTTGACCTTGTGATCCACCCATGTTGGATGCTGGGATTATAGGTGTGAGCCACTGCACTAAGCTGGTTTTCACTTTTTTTGGAAATCCTTGAGTTATTACTTTGGTTAAATGAATGACTTATTTTACAATGACCTGTGATTCTATTTTCTAATATCAATTGTTTTAAACTTTTTATATTTGACAAACTTTCCAAAATCAAATTATACATTATGTCTTTTTCTGATCTAATTAATCCTTTACAATATTACATTCTGGGCCAGGCACGGTGGCTCATGCCTATAATCCCAGCATCCAAGGTGGGTGGATCACGAGTTCAAGAGATCGAGACCATCCTGGTCAACAAGGTGAAACCCCATCTCTACTAAAAATACAAAAATTAGCTGGGCATAGTGGTGCGCACCTGTAGTCCCAGCTACTTGGGAGGCTGAGGCAGGAGAATTGCTTGAACCTAGGAGGCGGAGGTTGCGGTGAGCTGAGATCGTGCCATTGCACTCCAGCCTGGGTAACAACAGCAAAACTCCATCTCAAAAAAAAAAAAGATATTACATTCTGTAAAGTGCAAAAATGACACATGTGGCTTATTTGATATAAAAATTATACAGGAAGCATTGTTGAGTATGAAATTTTGTTTGGCCTTCTTTGTACCTTATTTATTTATTTATTTTCACTCTTACCCAGGGTAAAGTGCAATTGTGTGATCTCCGCTCCCTGCAACCTCCACCTCCTGGAGAATCAAGTGATTCTTCTGTCTCAGCCTCCAAGTAGCTGGGATTACAGGCACTCACCACCACACCTGGCTAATTTTTGTATTTTTAGTAGAGATGGGGTTTCATCATGTTGGCCAGGCTGGTGTCAAACTCCTGACCTCAGGTGATCCACCTGGCTCTGCTTCCCAAAGTGCTGATGTTACAGGCCTGAGCCATCACACCTGGCCTCTTTTAGATCTTTAAGGAAATATTTTTAGCTTTAGGCCACAACAGTGAGAACCCAAGGAGAAAAAAAGACTTATATCAACTGAAAATGGGTTGAAGGAGAGAGTTATTACTTCATGCCTTTTAAAAAGGGAGAAAAAAACAAAAATGGTGAGATGCAATAAAAGTTGAACTTTGGGTTAAAAAAGACTCTTATAATTTATTAAGAGTAAATCAATCCCTTAAGAGAATTTTATTCTTTGAACCAATTCTTTAGGGTGTGTGTTTTTAAGCAAAACCCAAACTCTAGAATTACTATTTAAACAATTTTCCTTTGATTATAGACAATTTGATACAAATCATTTACTACATGCTTGGACTTCCAGTTCTATACTAGACATTTCTAGGATAAAAATGCCTGTTTTTATCCTAGAAAATTGTTTGTTTTTCCAAGGGCTAAGGAGGCACCCATGACAGAGCCTCAGGAAGTCCTGAGACATGTGCCCAAGGTGGTTGGGGGTACAGTTTGCTTATATACATTTTAGGGAGACATGAGATATCAAGCAATATGTGTAAAATGTACACTGGCTGAATTCACTAAGGGGTGACAATGAGAAGTGGGGGCTTGAAGTAGATAAGAGACAAAAGGTTACATTCTTAAATAACCAGTTGTTTTATTTCAGGACAAAATGTTACCATACAAGATTCTTTCTCATATAAGATTATTCTTCTTTTAACCTTTCTTGCCTGAAATATCTCTTTATAACTTTCTTCACATTGTTCTTATTCACTGATTACCTCTACCTAATTCATAATTCACTTTTACATAGCCTATGAATTAGACAAAATTATTTTTAAAAATAAGAACACATTTCTTTTTTTCAGAAAAATGTTTTGGTATAATTGAAAAAATTTGAAAATGACCTGGACATTTAATGAATATTTATTACTTAGCTTAATATAACTGTAGATTATAAATTATAGGACAAGATTATCTACAAGAATCTATTCCATTACATTTAACTAATTAATTACTTTTAAAAACAGTTTACCCAGGTTACTTATAAAAACTGTGATAGTTATCATTTAAAATTATTTCCTTTTTAGTCTTTTCCGTAATCTGTGAATTTCAGGCTTTTCTAAGTAATAACCTTTAAGGTTAGATAATTTGTGTGTGTCTGTGTGTGTGTGTGTGTGTGCGCGTGTGTGTGTGTGTGTTTGCAAATTACTCAGAGTTTAACTGTTTTCAGCCTTATTTTACCTAGCCCCTATTCAAAAAAAGTTGCTCTGGTTCAAACTCCTCCAACATTACCACCACTTATAGTGGGGATGAGAAATGCCTTACAAAGTGGTCCTCTGTTTTGAGGTCAACTGGAATGCTTTCAAAGCCCCATTCCAGGACAAATACATCAGTATCTCAGCAAGTTGAGCCCATGCAGTCCCCATTTATGAACTTCACACTCCTATGGGGGAAAAATTCCAGTGAACTACAGAAGCAGATTGTAGGATACAAGAGTTCTTCATGAGATACAGAGAACTGTGTCACATCCAGAGCTGTTACATTGAGAACTTTCCCTTCTAATACTTCCCCAGCTCTCCAATGCTGGGAGGTTGCAGGACCTTCATTGATTTCAGTGTTATAAAAACAATCACATTAGGTTCATGTGCTTTCTGATTCCTCCAGAAGCTACTGCTGAAGAGTGTGGGTGGGATCAGGTAAGACTTGGCAGGCTGGGGGTATCCAATGGCACCAAATGGCATCTGCAAAAGGGAGTGAGACCTGCATGTTCACCCTCATGGAGCATCCTCTCCTAGAATCATTGATGCCTGCAAGGACCACCCATCTTTAGCTGTCAACTCCCCCAGGATTCACACCCTGCACTGTGTACTTGCTGAACATATCAAGTTTTAAGAAACTGAGAAATGAAAGCACACTGAGCTTCGCCAAGTGCCAAGGATTTCCTTATGCTGGCTCATTTTACATAACCCTTGCTGCCTCTCCCTTGGTTGCTGCTCTAACGTTGGGTCTCCAAGTTGTTTTTCTTGATGAGATTTACTAACCTCTGCCTAGAATCTTTTCCTCAAAGCTCTCCTCCCTACTCTGTAGCTTATAGTCTAGGACAGGGTGAAGAGCTATGATTTTGTCATAGGCTTACTTACAGTAAAACTTCAATGGATCTACTCTTTCTATACAAGACAGATCAATGTGTCAATTTAGAAATGAGAATATGCAGCTCTGTGTAATAATCAAAACTTCACATGGACTTAAAATTAGGGCTTCTGTTGTCTTTCTCTCTTGAGACTTCCACTGATTCTTCTCAAGGTAATTAATTATGGTTTCTGACCTCTTCAGTATTGGAAAATGGGAGAGAGAAAAAAATAAGGGCATGAGAAAGATCTTAACTGGCACAAACTCTTCTGTGATTGGGTTTTGTCAGGTCTCCATACACAAGCCTGGAGCCTGAAAGTCTGAAGTCCTGCTTGCCTTGGATGATGTCTCCCACCCTCTGCCTGTGTTCTCCATTGTTCCTGGTCACCCAGCGGAGCTTCTGGGACAAGCCCCTCACCCAACCCTGCCATCTTAACTGTTCTTATGATAATGTGAATACCTCTCACCCAGCCCTGCCATTGTAACTGAACTTGTGGTCGTGTATACTCCTTGCCCCACCCCCCACCACTGTAACTGAACTTACTCTGCAAGACCCCCACCCCCCAAAACTACCCAAATCTATAAAACCATCTCCTATCCCAGTGCCCTTTGCTAATGCCCTTTTCAGCCTTAGCCCACCTGCACCCAGGTGAAAAAACAGCCATGTTGCTCACACAAAGCCTGTTTGGAAGGTCCATTCATTCAAAGCAAGCATTTTTCAACAGGTTTTCTGGGCCTTACAGATGCTTCCTCTCCTGGGATGCTCCCATGGATCTCAGGTAGTTCCCTTGTTTCTGAAACACTGAAACAAGCTGAAGGTGCAATGGGACAATACTGTGGGGAAGAGAAGAGGCAGAGAACTGATATTCTTTGTTACAAACCATTTTACCCTATTTTCTATTCATAGTATACCTGTATGACATTAAGAAATAAAAATGTTAAAGAAAGGTAAGTTGAAAAAAAATGAAAAAGAGGGCAGCATAGAAGAAATACTGTGAAAAGTTGGTCAAGGGTAATTTACTGAAAAGCAGCTAACATGCTGTAAGTTATCTCAGGTCAACTTAGAACCCCATCAAATACCTAGGAGGAATTTAATATAGCTTATTGAAAAAATAATAAATTTTCTTAAATACTTAAGTACACGTTGAACAGTGATGTATACATCACCAAAGGACTGAAGCAGAGATGAAGTGTATCCCAGAGAACAATGTTTCATCATGGAAAGCAAATCCTTTAGAAATTCAAAGAACAATGTTCTCCTGAGATGCAAACGCTCTGGGAAGGAAGGTTTGTGAAGGAGGTGATCACTGAGCAACTTCACACGAACCCAGAGGATGAAGAACACAGAGAGGTGGAAGTTAGGTCCTCCTGGTGGGCAAAGGCATGGAAGTGAGATGTGGTCCAGCCCATTGGAGGGAAGAGGTGTCCATGGTGGAAGTTAGGTCCTCCTGGTGGGCAAAGCAGCCTGGGCAAAGGCATGGAAGTGAGATGCGGTCCAGCCCATTGGAGGGAAGAGGTGTCCATGGTGGAAGTTAGGTCCTCCTGGTGGGCAAAGGCATGGAAGTGAGATGCGGTCCAGCCCATTGGAGGGAAGAGGTGTCCATGGTGGAAGTTAGGTCCTCCTGGTGGGCAAAGGCATGGAAGTGAGATGCGGTCCAGCCCATTGGAGGGAAGAGGTGTCCATGGTGGAAGTTAGGTCCTCCTGGTGGGCAAAGGCATGGAAGTGAGATGCGGTCCAGCCCATTGGAGGGAAGAGGTGTCCATGGTGGAAGTTAGGTCCTCCTGGTGGGCAAAGGCATGGAAGTGAGATGCGGTCCAGCCCATTGGAGGGAAGAGGTGTCCATGGTGGAAGTTAGGTCCTCCTGGTGGGCAAAGCAGCCTGGGCAAAGGCATGGAAGTGAGATGGGGTCCAGCCCATTGGAGGGAAGAGGTGTCCATGGTGGAAGTTAGGTCCTCCTGGTGGGCAAAGCAGCCTGGGCAAAGGCATGGAAGTGAGATGTGGTCCAGCCCATTGGAGGGAAGAGGTGTCCATGGTGGAAGTTAGGTCCTCCTGGTGGGCAAAGCAGCCTGGGCAAAGGCATGGAAGTGAGATGCGGTCCAGCCCATTGGAGGGAAGAGGTGTCCATGGTGGAAGTTAGGTCCTCCTGGTGGGCAAAGGCATGGAAGTGAGATGCGGTCCAGCCCATTGGAGGGAAGAGGTGTCCATGGTGGAAGTTAGGTCCTCCTGGTGGGCAAAGCAGCCTGGGCAAAGGCATGGAAGTGAGATGGGGTCCAGCCCATTGGAGGGAAGAGGTGTCCATGGTGGAAGTTAGGTCCTCCTGGTGGGCAAAGCAGCCTGGGCAAAGGCATGGAAGTGAGATGCGGTCTAGCCCATTGGAGGGAAGAGGTGTCCATGTACCTCTTGGCCTCTTCTTGTACATGGGACTGCATCTCTGTGCCCTGACTGTGAGGCACTGCTGGTGTTTCATGAACAGGACAAAGGCTCTGCAGTATTTCTGTACACATGGCTTCTCAACTTTGGCACCACTGATATTTCTGGTTAAGTATTTCTTTGCTGTGGACAGCTGTCCTGAACATTATAGGATGTTCAGCAGGACTTAGTAGGACATTTAATTCCTGGCCTCTGCTACTTGATTCAAATGGCACACTCACTCCATCCAGTTGGGACAACCAATACCCAGTCTAGTCATTACCAAATGTTCCTGGGGTCTGAGGGAAAGGCAAAGCTACTCCTACTAAGAACCACTGATCTCAAGATTGGGATACTTTATTTAAGTCTCCCCCATTTGCCTCGTGGAACATCCTTCAGTGAACCTGAGACTCACAGCAGGGGGCCGACTACAGTTATCAAGAAAATGTTAGCCTTGAAGTGGAGGTAACATCACAATCTCTGGCAAAGACACTGGTGAAGGCATCTCATTAACCAAGGCAAATGTTTCTAGCCGTATGTGTATCAACATTTTCAACCACACACTTTCTGAGGACATGGAAAGTTGTATGATTCGGTGATGGAGCCTAAAAGCACTCACCAAGGGCTGACACCCGACTCTGGTGCTGCTTCCAGATCTGGCTCCTAGTCCCATCTCACTAGATAGATCCTAGTTGGTGGTATCATGGTAGCAGTCCCTTTTAGGGAAAAGGGACACTGAGGGGGCCCAGGGCCTGGTTGGCAGGGTATCCAGTTACCTCTTCTCTTTACCTGCCTCCTTTCTTCCTGACACCAACATCAGCTTCCAGGAAAGTGCAAATTGTGTTGTATTATCCCCAAAGTCACACTGCCATCTGATGCTGGTTTTACTTCTGATGTCTGTTTTTAGTGAAACTTTAATTTTGAATTATTTCATGTTTCCAGATAGACCTAATAATGCATGTAATGCAATCAGCAAATTCTTTGTGAAAAGGCCAAAATCTGCTCTTGAAAATCAATTACACAATAATAAGCAAAATAAATAGTTTTCACAACTATAATACCAACATGAAGTGCACATGCCATGGGTTCAGCACTGACAGGGAGAAAGATTCAGCATGAGGGTCCTGGAGATGTCAGGACGGAGCTGTTTATGGAGAGCCCTGGAGTCCTGCAAAGTGGGAGATCTTTGGAGACTCAGGGCCTGGGAAAGAGGGATGAATGCGTACCATCTTTGATGTGACTTTGGGAATGAATGAAATGGTTTCAACCAGGAGTGACTGAGGCAAGGGGAGTGGAGGAGGGGATTCCACAGGGAGCGAAGGTCTCAAGCAGAAAACAGTGGGGTTTGTGCAGAAGTCAACCCAGAGTTGAGGGCAGCAGTGGGAATCGAGGCCATCAGGACTCACCTGAGCCATGATGTGCAGGTCTCTCAGGGTCCAGCCAAGGGAAAAATAGTGTTGAATGAAGCTCGTGTAGCCAGAACACCTGGCTTCATAATTCTGCCACTTCCTAGCTGTATTCTCTCAGGTCAGTTTCTGAACCTCTCCAACTCCCATTTCTGCTAGATGGGGTGAAATGACATGTCCCGCCTATGGGGAGGTGACAACTAACGCTAATTTGCCTAAAACAGTCCTGGGTTATGTAACTGTCCTGGCATCCCACTGATTTTCTCTTCTTTTCACCCACCAAAGTGTCCAAGTTTGGGTCACAAATTGCATGGTCACTCTACTGCTAGATTTGCTGCTGGGAAGGTTGTCACAGGATTCAACATTGCCTTTCAAACAGTAAAGTGCTCTGTAATCATTTGCGATTCTTCCTTTATTGAACATTGAAAAATGAGTTTAAACACAATTGCAGTTAGGTTCTGGGACGATTCATTGGACAACGGTACATAGGGTCTGTTGAGGAGAGAATCTGTATACCAATTAGAGCTCAGTAAAACTCTTTAAAATGGACGGAGAGAAAAGATATCTAAGCATGGATCAAAGCACTGTCTTATTTTCCAACTTAAAAGTTTAACCTGAGTCTAGATATGGTTATCACAATGTATTTTAGAGAATGTTAAGAGCAGCCTTGCTTTCCAGTGTTCTACGATGAGCCTAGTAGGACTTGGAGTTGAATCATGAAAACGATTCTTAATGAGATGAAAAAGAAGATGAGCAGCTGACATTTAGACAGCACCAACTCTGCACAAGGTACTGTTCCCAGGATATTACAATTTTTACTTATGAGTCACAATAATTCTATGACTGTTTCAATTTTAAAGGGGACACAGAGCATTAAGCATCTTGTCTAATGTGGCACCATCAGCAAATGGAGGCACTGGGATGTGAACACAGGTGGTCAGTCTGGCTTGGGTCTTCACTCAGGAGCCATCAACCATGGGCCTTTGAAGGGAAGGGGCTGCGAAACTCAGCACAGCTGCAGCTTCCAAGGCCGGCCATTCTAGGCTTTCCTGTGTAAGTGTAGAAATCATGGAGAGAAGGCTGGTGGCAGTGGCTCACGCTTGTAGTCCCAGCACTTTGGAGGCTGAGGCAGGTGGATCGCCTGAGGTCAGGAGTTTGATACCAGCCTGGCCAACATGGTGAAACCTTGTCTTTAAAAAATAAAATAAAATAAAATAAATTACAGAAAGAAGATGGCTCCCATACAATGTTACTATTTATTATTCAGTATGGTAAAGACTTTTATTTGCCAAAACCCCTAATGTCTCTATATCTCAGGTCTTTTGTGAGCCTGAGGCTAGGGCAAATGTCTATCTCTTTCTTAAGGCATACTTTGTTTTCCCCCTCCCAAGACACAAGCTCATTCTGGATAGAATATGTGGAATGACTTATCGCTTTGTCATAGTAGGAGCTCAGTAAACACTGAAATGATTGGTGATTAAATACTTTTTGAAATTGTGAAAGTGTCTGTGTCCAGCTCCAGGCTGTGAGGTATGAGCAGGGACAATGAATAAACTCTTTTCTACTCTGACCTCCTGCTGGGATAGTTTGGAGATAATGCTCAAAAGATGATGGACAAGTTAATTACATCCCTGATCCAGCCCAGGCTGGAGTGCAGTGGCACAATCTCAGCTCACTGCAACCTCCACTCCCTGGTTCAAGCAATTCCCCTGTCTCAGCTGCCTGAGTAGCTGGGATTACAGGCACACACCAGATGCCCAGCCAATTTTTTTTTTTGTATTTTTAATAGAGACAGGGTTTCACCATGTTGGCCAGACTGGTGTCGAACTCCTGACCTTAGGCAATCCTCCTGCCTCAGCCTCCCGAAGTGCTTGGATTACAGGTGTGAGCCACCACGCCTGGCTAAAAGTTTCAATTTTTAAAATAGGAATTACCTTACTAAATTAACCCAAGTTTACAAATTCACTGTAGTAGAAATCTATAAATTAACTTACTTTGGAAACAAATGAGGCAGGGTGCCCAGCGTAAGCTTTGTGAATTGCTTAAGACAAGCCACAGATGGGACCTATCAATGCTGATTCCAGCAGCCAGTGCTTTTTCCTCCCACTTGGTCTTCAGTGCTGGAAGGAGACTCCAGGGTGAGTTCTCCTCCCCAGTCTGCCTTGAGCCTGAAGGAACTGGGAGGGAAAGGGCATCCTGGAAGGATTCAGAACAACTCTGGGAACATAGAGTGAGCCCCACAGTGTGAGACATGCTGGGTCACAATCTGCAGCCTGGGCCTTCTGTCCTGGGAGGTTTCAGAGGTCAGGAGAATTTGCAGAGCCTGAGTTTATGCTCCCAGAATTGAGAACTTGAAACCACGCACCACAATTTTTCTGAACCTTGACATGTAACTCTTGGGAGATCAGAAGATAACCAGCCTCACAGCTCATCCCCAAATGGGTTCACCCCTCTGGTAACGGCCTATGTTCTTGTGCCTTCTTCTCAGGTTCTGGCTGCCAATTGCTGGAGGATGTGGCAGCAAAGACCACCGATCCTGAAGTGTCTATATCAGAATTCAAGCAATTTTTACAGGAGTACATAGGTATTGATGACACTGAAGAGGCTGTAGAGGAGGCAAAACAGTGTTTCCTCAACCAGTCCAATGAAACTGAACAATTTTGAAGCATTGATGGTAATTTCATTTATTTTCTTATGTGCTCTTGAAAATCACTGCCCAGAAACAAAGAGGCTCTAAATGTGCCACTAGAAATGTTAAGTACCTGGTGAACAAGCTTTCTTTGTACATCAGTTTATTTAATTTTGTCCTTAGGGTGCTTTGCCACTTCACTTTAAGAATCTTCAGGCCGGGCACAGTGGCTCATGCCTATAATCCCAGTACTTTGGGAGGCTGAGGCGGGTGGATCATGAGGTGAAGAGATCGAGACCATCCTGGTCAACAAGGTGAAACCCCGTCTCTACTAAAAACACAAAAATTAGCTGGGCATGGTGGTGTGTGCCTGTAGTCCCAGCTACTCAGGAGGCTGAGGCAGGAGAATTGCTTGAACCCAGAAGGCGGAGGTTGCGGTGAGCTGAGATCATGCCATTGCAGTCTGGGTAACAACAGCAAAACTCCGTCTCAAAAAAAAAAAAAAAAAGAAGAAGAATCTTCAGGGAGTAATAAAGGGGAAAGGCAAAAAGGAGAAAATAAAGCTTCAGAAAAGGCCAGGCTAATTGTCAGCTCCCCCATTCATTCCCACAGAGACTCAAACACACACAAACTCACTTACAAAGAGACGCACACACACAGAAACACTCAGATGCACACAGAAATAGAAACACACAGGCACACACACACACACACACACAGAAATACATAGAAACCTTTGGGAGGCCGAGGCAGGTGAATCACCTGTGGTCAGGATTTGAGACATGTTAGGCCAACATGGTGAAACCCTATCTCTACTGAAAACACAAAAATTAGCCTGATGTGGTGGCAGATGCCTGTAATCCCAGATACTCAGGAGGTTGAGACAGAAGAATCACTTGAACCCAGGAGGCAGAGGTTGCAGTGAGCTGAGATTCTGCCATTGCATTCCAGCCTGGGCAACAAGAGTGAAACTCTGTCTCAAAAAAAAAAAAAATGCATAGACACATATACTCATAGAAACAGAGACATACGCACATCGAATCACACAAACACAAAAATACACAGACACACACATAGAAATACACAGACACACACATAGAAATACACAGACACACACACATATATGTATACACACACAGACATATATGCATAGACACACAAATAGAAGCACATAAACACACACATATTAGACACAGATACACAGGGACACACACCCACACTTTTTTTTCTTCCTGTGAGACAGGGTCTCACTCTGTTGCCCAGGCTGGAGTGCATTTGTGTGATCTCGGCTCACTGCAACCTTGACCTCCTGTTTCAAGCAATTTTCACACCTCAGCCTCCTGAGTAGCTGGGATTACAGGAACCTGCCACCATAAGGCAGGGTTTCACCATGATGAGCCAGCTGGACATTTTCTATCAAGAGAAAATATCTGATTTTCAAAGAGCCGGTCACTGCTAGGAATAATCAACAATGCAATTTTCCCTTTCACAGCAACAAATAACCAAAATGTTCTCAAAGATTTTTAGAATCCAGAAAATACCATTTGTGAAAATTCTGCAGATTCTAATATAAAGAATTTAAAACCCATGCCCAGATTTGTTAGCACACACGACGGGGAATCATGCACCATTTAATTAAGCACCTCAGGAAGTGGGAAGTGCAGATCATGGAGTGAAACAGCACGCGTGCCAGAATTCTTTAACATAAAACTCGGTGGTTATAACAACAAGTATTTCTGCCTATTTAAAAATACATGTTACTTACAGGATATATTTTAAAACGTTTATTTATTATTTCAAAATTCCGTTTGAAATGTTCCATGGTAGAAAATTTAGAGATCTACCAAACATTTCATTTCTCCTTTAAAAACCCAGATTAGACTAATCATTCCTAGTGTAAAAGTGCCAACATTTTTAACCTATACCAAAGTCACGGTGGAGAGCCTCGGAGTGTTAGAATAGTTTTCCTTTGTAAGGCCATACAGCAACTCCAAACCATCACATTCGTGTATTTGAGCTGAGATTTTAATTCTCAGTTGAAAGAAAGGTATCAATATGTTTTAATTGGTAGGTCTTCATCAAATAGTATATGTCACGTACGTTTTAGATAGAGTATTTCAAGGAATAGGATTTTTGGAGAATAAAGTATTAAGAGGATCCATGGCAGGGAAAAGACCCTAAAACCCTGAGCCCTGTTGGGCATTAACACGGTCTCCTGGGCTGGGTGCAGTGGCTCACACCTGTAATCCCAGCACTTTGGGAGACTGAGGAGGGTAGATCATAAGGTCAGGAGTTCGAGACCAGCCTGGCCAACATGGTGAAACCCATCTCTACTAGAAATACAAAAATTAGCCAGGTGTGGTGGCATGTGCTTGTAATCCCAGCTACTTAGGAGGCTGAGGCAGGAGAATTGCTTGAACCCACGTGGTTGCAGTGAGCTAAGATCGCACCATTGCACGCCAGCCTGGGAGACAGAGCAAGACTCTGTCTCCAAAAAAAAAAGAGAGAGAGACTCTTTCTCCAAAAAAAAAAAAAAAAGTCTTTTGCTCCCACTGCAAATTTTCCTGAGTGTTAGATGTTTGTGGACAAATGCAGGAAAACAACATGAAAAAAAATTTCTGTATTTTAATATTTCACTTTCTAAGAGTGATTTCCAAATCTAAATTGCCTGTCTGCTTTTGTTCCCCAGTACACAATATACAAAGCTTTTGGTGTAAGTTGTACTAACTGTATAGAAAACCTTTGCCTCAGATACTACAAGACAGAAGATGGCCAGAAAACGGCTGCCTACTGCTGGCAACTGCAATTTTTCTTTCTTTCTTTTTTCTACCTTTTATGTGGAAACTGCAAGAAAATTATTGAAACCTCAAATTCATTTTATTTCAATAAACTAACTGCAAATCATCAAGTTCCCTTTGTCGTTTCTTGAAAAGGGAGGCTTTCCAGGCCTCATAGTCAGGCTGCCTGTGGGAGGCAGACACAGACAGGCCACAGACAGGCCACAGACAGGCCACAGACAGGCCACAGACAGGCCTTGCAAGTGTTGGGTGAGGGACGAGGCTTCGGTGGAGCACTTGTTTTCTCAGCATCTCTTCCCCAAGCCTCTCTCTGAAGACTGTTTCCCTACTCCCATCCCACCACCTGCCCACATGCCTCTCTCTGGGGTCCTCAGGCTCTGGGGTCTGAGGTTGGGTCCTGCTTTCACTCCAGTCCTCCTGTGTGTGCTGAGCCCTGCTAATCATACCAGGCTTCTCTGCACTGTCCCTGGGACTCCACATGGTGTGAAGGGCCCAAACCAGAGCCAGCCAGGGAGGGGAGGGCTGCAAAGCAAGGTGGATGCTGTCTGGCATAATTTTAAATAAGGATTTTTGTTCATCATGGATGTCAGCCTCAGATTTAATTTTTTAAAACATTGCATTAAAATATTATTTACAATATTATATTATTTTAGGCATATAAAATATAATTACTGAGTTCCATAGCACCGCACTTCAATTGTTCTGTTTCTTCTAGTCTTGTCCCTGCAGTGGGAATGGGGTCCATCCTCTCCTGCCCCACTGTGAGCTGCAAAGGCAATGAGGGTTAAGGGAAGTGAGTGTGCTGTGCAGGGATCCAGCACAGCAAGAGATTTTTAAATGGAACCTTAGGACTCCTTCATGTCCTGTTCCCAGCATTCCTGTCACCAGGGATCAGTTATTGCTACCTCTTCTACTGTCACCTCAGCCTGTCCTTCCTCTTTCAGGGCCATCCCCTCATCCAGGAAGACCCTGTCTAATTCTCAGGACAACTCAGCTCCTCCAGGGCTGATTCCTCTATGAAGCGAGCCGGGGCAGGAGTCCAGGCCTGCAGTATCTATAGAGGTCTATGAAAATGTTAAAAAATTTTAAAGAATCACTTCCTAAAGTGAATGTAATGATGATGAATATATATCTATAAATCTAGCCGGGAATATATACACAATTTTACCAATGCAGTTGTGAAATGCAAAGAATAATATGTTTTTATGGAGAAGTGGCCTAAGAAGGCAATAAAATACCTGTGATCTACAATAGATACAATGAGGCCTTACCCTCAATACCTTCCCAAAACCATAGCCCACACTTTTCGTTTTGCGATCCTGAAAGAGAGGAAATGGGAGAAGAGATTCAGAGTTAGAAACTGGAAGATGGGCATACAGATGTCGGAAAATGTGAACCTGTTCAGAGAAGGCCCTGGCCCATTTGGTGAGGGGGTCGTGTACCTTCAGGAGAGGCATCGGGCTGTAAGGGAACGGCTCACTCCTGGAAATCCATGCTACGTGGGGAGCATCCCACAACTAAAACCAGTTTTGCACCAGCGGATGAGCCTACACCTGAGCATGTCAGACCCATGCAGTGGAAAGGGGACCCTATGCATAGTAGGTGACAGACATAACAGCTCCTAAAATGGCCGATGAAATGAGCATTCTAGAGCAGAGGTTTTTTTTTCCTGCATAACAGATTCATTTAATCAAAGTTTTATGTGACATGGGATGATTCAGGAATAAAGACGCAAAGAATCAAGGGAAACCTGTTCATTTGAGAGTTTAGATTCAATAAAGATTTTTAACAATAGGGGGAATCATAAGAAAAACCAAATCTGGGACTAAGAAAATATGAGCCCTATCTGGCAACCTACAATGGTCATCTAGAGTCTTGGTCCTAATTTTTCAGCCAGTTGGAGGCCATTTGTTTGATCTATTGAAAGTTAATGGCTGGGAAGTTTGTTGCCTACAATATAAAAAGCAAGGCTGCCTTAGCCCAATACATACAGCAATGTACAATCACAAGAGGCTTACTGGTCAGTAGCCAGGTAGTACAGCATCCTGGAATAGGAAACATTTCTGCAGGTTTATGCCTTTGTGCCAAAGGGTGGCTGACCTGCAGTCAGAGTGTTCAGAGAAGATGCTATGGTTAGATGTACATAAAGTATCAGAGCTCGTGAGATTAATGGGGGCCCATGACCAATAGTACAAAAGGTTTTTATTACCCACTTCACTGCAATGCACTTTATAGGAAGAAACATCTTTCTGCTGAGTAAAGTATCAAGTTCAGAAAACTGTCTCTAGAAACCCACGGTGAGGATCAGCCCATCAGTTTCCTCATCCACCTTACATATCCTGAGGTTATTTATTCTGCTTCTCCATGCAGCTCTTCCAGAATTCATAAAACACTTCATTCAACCTGTTGTAAATGTTACAGGTTAACTGTAACATTTTTTCTTTCCAGAACAAAACAGAGAAAAAAAATATATTTTATCCTAAGTGGCAGGAAGCTTTTTTGCAAAGGACTTAAATGCCCCCCTTTTGGAGTGGTACCTTCAAAGTGGTTGTGGCTTGCTGTCCTCATGTGTGTGGTTCCACATGGGGCCAACTTACAATGACCTACAGGTACCTCCTGGGTGGGCCAGCACACATTATGGACTGTGGGGATGGTCACGAAGAGGTATGAGGCGCTTGCCCAGTTCTCTGCCAGGTAGTTATCCATCTGGGATTCCTTTACGTGGAAGAGGAGGTAAAAATTGAGAACCACGGTGACTACCTGATAAGTGTAAGGTCAAAGTATTTGGACATTAGGATTTTGATTGATTTTCTGAATGTTTCCATCTTTCAGGAAGATGTTCACCAGTTTGAAGTCCAATCCCTAGAGAATCCCTGGGTAGTAACTTTGAGCAGGACACTGGTGCCTTGGGGATCACACCTTGGTGAGGACAGGAATTCAAGGACACTCTGTGCCTTGGACATCAATAATATTTACCCCACTCCTCATCATTGATGATATTAAAACCACAATAATAGACACTTTGATCTGACCATGAAACAAAACACTAGGTTACTGAGAACTAATGATCTTAACTGTGGGAATTCCCAGTGGAACTAAAACCAGATTCAGAAGCACTCTGGGTTAGCACATAGGGTAAATAAATGTTTCTTGTTGGCAAAATTCATTAGATTCAGTTTGATATTTTGTGTTGAGCAAGAGGTGATTGAGTTCTTTGGCTTATTATGTATATTTTTTCTTTTGTTAAATAACTGTAGGAATCCACACTTAGTCTCAGAGAGTGTGATGAGGTTTTTTTGTGTGTGTGGTTTTAAGGAGCAGAGAGTTTAATAGGCTGGAAAAAAAGAAAGCAGAAGAACACAGCTCCCCTGTACAGAGACAGAGGGAGTGGGGATTCAACAAAGAGAAAACCTCCTGTGTGGCAGAAAAGTGGCTGCTTACATGTGTAAGAAAAGTGGCTGGAGGAGGTGGTGTCTGATTTGTGTAGGGCTCAGGGGATTGATTGGTTTGAACAGGCATGTCACTCACATAGCCTCTGAAAAAGCTGGCCCGTTTACCTTGGACTTTTAATATGCAAATCCAGGGTGGCCAGATGTTCCACACAAGTGAGGATGTGTATTGCCAGGCAGGTATGGGGGCAAAGAAGAAGATGGTGGGAGTCACCATGTTTGTGTGGGCCCAATTTCTAATGGCCTGTATTTGCATATCAAAGCTTGCCGGCCAGGCTCTAAAAGCTGGGGCTTTCCTGCTAGACAAGAAATATTTCTGGAGCTGCTTTGAAAGAAACAAAAAGTGGGCCAGGCGCGGTGGCTCACGCCTGTAATTCCAGCACTTTGGGAGGCTGAGGCAGGTGGATCACAAGGTCAGGAGTTCAAGACCAGCCTGGCCAACATGGTGAAACCCCATCTCTCCTAAAAATACAAAAATTAGCCAGGTGTGGGGGCAAGTGTCTGTAATCCAAGCTATTCGGGAGACTGAGGCAGAGAATGGCTTGAATCCGGGAGGTGGAGGTTGCAGTGAGCTGAGATAGTGCCACTGCACTCCAGACTGGGCAACAGAGTGAGACTCCATCTCAAAAAAAAAGAAACAAAAACTTCCCAAGGGCCTCTTTCCTTTCTCTGCCTAAAATAATTTCTTAACTCCTATAACATTTCCCCATGTGGAGATGTCACCCTAACTGTTGTTAATGGGTTTTGGGCCATAACTCTTTCTGGCTGCTTCCTGCTGAAAAAGGATGTCAAATGGGGAATGGCAGCTAGGGATCCTCCTGGGGTCGATCTAAGTGTCCTCAGAAGAATGGCGTGTCTATGTGTAGTTCAGTTCGTGGCACCATTTTGAGTTTGATTGCTTCTAAGTGAAAGGAAACAATTTGACTTATAGTATTGAGTAAATAGGGTCCAAATACTAATACAAGACGTCATCTCTCTATCCAATATTTCAGTCAGAAGACACTACTGTGGATAACCTTATTACAAATAGTAGAGTGAGTATAGTGATACTCACTCTCGTGTGGTGTAGTAGATAATTTTCATCTAAAAATTTACTGCTGGGGCCGGGCACGGTGGCTCACGCCTGTAATCCCAGCACTTTGGGAGGCCGAGGCGGGTGGATCACGAGGTCAGGAAATCGAGCCCATCCTGGTCAACATGGTGAAACCCCGTCTCTACTAAAGATACAAAAAAATTAGCTGGGCACGGTGGCGCGTGCCTGTAATCCCAGCTACTCAGGAGGCTGAGGCAGGAGAATTGCCTGAACCCAGGAGGCGGAGGTTGCGGTGAGCCGAGATCGCGCCATTGCACTCCAGCCTGGGTAACAAGAGCAAAACTCCGTCTCAAAAAAAAAAAAAAAAAAAAATTACTGCTAAGACAGCATTTCCCTTTGGGGGTTTACGAAGTTTCTTGGTTTTGTTTCCCAAACAAAGCAACCTTGTTTCTTCCAAGCTTCAGGAGATCACCACTCGATTTACAGGAATCAGCAGGGTTAGTCTAAAATGTGGGTGAAAGTTTAACAATAATTAATGAGACTAGGATTTAATTTAATAAACATATTATTAGCTTTGGAGCACAATTTCTTTCTCTCGTCCTTATTTTTAATAAAAACAAATCATAAGACTGTGTATATTGTTTGTAGAATAAACTTTTGTCTTATACTTGGCCTGATTATTTGCACCAAGTGCAGCAAAAATGGTTGTTTCCACAGAGGCCTTTTGGATTGGCTTCGATGAAATTCTGTTCCACAAGGAATTTCAGGTAAGAGAGTTAAAGCGGAGCCCAGCCACGGGCTTGTATCCTCAAATCCCTATGAGCTGGGTAATCCTCTTGAGGTCCCAAGATAAAGCTGGAGCTCCTGGATCAGTGAGAAAGTGACGTTCTTACCACAGGCTAGAAACCCTGTGCAGGTGCCATGTAGACAAGGTATAAGACCAGTTCTCCCCAAGGGGCCTTTATTGGTCCCGCATATCAAGCTTGATTCCTTAAAGGGAAACACACTCTTTCAGTTAAAGCCTTGGTAAAATAATCAGTTTTTCCAATGGTGTCTCGTTGACAAAGAAAAATAGATTCTTACTGCACTGATGAAAACAACTATATTGCCGTAAGTTAAGAGTACTCAGACAGCTTCCAAATTCTGGAGGAAACAGGCAGAGAAAAGCTAACATGCTCCGAATTTTGTTCACAGGAGTACACCGCACTCAATTCTTAAAGGTTGTAAATAGTTCAAAATAAGTTTCCTTGACTCTCAAAAACAAAACAAGGATCAGCAACATTCCAAAGCAAAAGTCGAACAGGTTTCTTTAACTTTCTGAGTGCAGTCCCTTTAATTAACTCTTGTTTGGGTTGGTATTTGGGAACATGTCAGTTCGTTATGAGTCCTGTACGTTCTTTCTCTATTCCAGTGTTACAATCTTCAAAGCCAAATTTTATCTTTGCATTAGCTGTTTAATGTTAACCCCAATTTGTTTTAATGAAACCTTACAGATCATTCCATCTAATCTTAACCAATTTGACCATGAGGTGAAATCTTTACAAACCTTTTATAACCCTTTTACTAAAGTGCAAATTAGTGTCTTAAAACCTCCTTGCTGTGCTTTTATTTTAATGCTCAATTAAAAAAAAAACCACATAATACCCTTTTGAGTTTAATGTTTACACATTTTTTGCAAGATTAATTTTTACAATCTTTCTTTAACTTGCTTAAACCTCTAGCTCTATCTTATCAAATTTAATATAATCCCTCACCCAGGGTGAAATTTACATTTCCGTGCTTTCTTTTAACCTTCTACTAAAAAACTCATTTTACTGTTTTTATGTGCCTTGCATATGAAACTGTTTAGTGATATCAAATACATGTTGCACTGTTTTTTGTTTTTTTTTTCTGAGACAGTCTCATTTTGTTACCCAGGCTGGAGTGCGGTGGTGTGATCTCGGCTCACTGCGATCTCTGCCTCCTGGGTTCAAGCAATTCTTCTGCCTCAGGCTCCTGAGTAGCTGGGATTACAGGTGTGTACCATCACGCCTGGCTGATTTTTGTATTTTTAGTAGAGACGGGGTTTCACCATGTTGGCCAGGCGGGTCTCAAACTCCTGAGCTTGTGATCCACCCACCTTGGCCTTCCAAAGTGCTGGGATTACCGGCATAAGCCACTGCACCCAGCCTACTACTACTTGGAAATCTTATCTTTGTTTTTGCTGCATTTGATTTTCATTCTTGGTCATGAAATCTGCCTAAGCCAATGTCTAGAAGAGTTTTTCCAAAGTTATTCTCTAGAATTTTTATAGTTTCAAGTCTTAGATTTAAGTCCTGGAATCATTGTGAGTTGATTTTTCTATAAGGGGAGACGAGGATCCAGTTTCATTCTCCTACGTGGCACCTGGCAATTATTCCAGCATCATTTGTTTAGTAGAGCGTCCTTTTCCCACTCTATGTTTTTTTTTTTTTTTTTTTTTTTTTTGCTGTTGTCGTTTGCTTTTTTTTCTTTGTGGGAGATCAGTTGGCTATAAGTATTTGGGTTTATTTCTGGGATCTCTATTCTGTTCCACTGGTCTATTGCCTATTTTTATACCAGTACCATGCTGTTTTGTGAGTATGGTCTTACAGTACAGTTTGAAATCAGGTAATATGATGCTCCCAGATTTGTTCATTTTGCTTAGTCTTGCTTTGGCTATGCAGGTTCCATATGAATTTTGGGATTTTTTTTTTCTAATTCTGTGGAATTCTTTTGGTTCCATATGAATTTTAGGATTTTTTTTTCTAATTCTGTGAAGAATGATGGTGGTATTTTAATGGGAATTGCACTGAATTTGTAGATTGCTTTTGGCAGTCTACAAATTCATGACAGCATGAGACTTGCTTCCATTTGCTTGTGTTGTGTATGCTTTCTTTCATGGTATTTTGCAGTTTTTCTTGCAGAGGTCTTTCCCCTCCTTGGTTAAGTATATTCATAAATATTGTATTTTTTTTCAGCTATTGTATAAGGGGTTGAGTTCTTGATTTGATTCTCAGTTTGGTTGCTATTGTTGTATAGCATAGCTACTGTTTGTGTATATTAATTTTGTATCTGGAAACTTTGCTGAATTCATTTATCAGTTCTAGGAGCTTTTAGAAGGAGTTTTTAGGGTTTTCTAGGTATATAATCATATCATTAAATAATAGCGACAGTTTGACTTCCTGTGTACTGATTTGGATGCTCGTTATTTCTTTCTCTTGTCTGATTTCTCTGGCTGGGACTTCCAGCACTATGTTGAATAGAAGTGGTGAGAGTGGACATCCTTGTTTTCTTCCAGTTCTCAGAGGGAATGCTTTTAACTTTTCCCAATTCAGTATTATGTTGGCTGTGGCTTTGTCATAGATGGCTTTATTACATTAAAATAAAGTATGTTCCTTGTATGACAATTTTGCTGAGAAAGGGATGGTGGATTTTGTCAAATGCTTTTTCTGCATTTATTGAGATAATCATGTGATTTTTGTTTGTAATTCTGTTTATGTGGTATATCACCTTTTTTGACTTGTGTGTGCTAAAACATCCCTGGCATGAAACCCAGTTCATCATGGTGGATTATCTGTTTGATACGCTATTGGTTTTGGTTAGCTAGTACTTTGTTGAGAATTTTTGCATCTAAGTTCATCAAGGATATTGGTCTATAGTTGTTGTTGTTGTTGTTTTTTCTTTGTGCCCTCTCCTGGTTTTGGTATCAATGTAGTATTGGCTTCAAATGATGTCTTAGGGAAGATTATCTTTTTCTCTCTTTTGTGGAATAGTGTCAATAAGATTGGTACCAAGTCTTTGAATGTCTGATAGTATTCATCTGTGAATATATCTGGTCCTGGACGTTTTTTTGTTTGTAATTTCTTTTATCACCATTTCAATCGCACTGTTTGCTCAGTCTACAGATTGAAAGAAAATATTTGTGAAATTTGCATTCAATAAAAGTCTAATATCTGGAATCTACATGGAACTGAAACAACTGAACAAGCCAAAATCAAACAGTCCCAAGAAGGCAAAAGGGCTGGGACAGACACTTCTGAAAAAAAAGATACACAAGTGGCCAAGAAACATGACAAAGTGCTCGACATCACTAATCATCAGAAAAATACAAACCAAAACCACAGTGAGATACCATCTAACACCAGTCAGAATGGCTACTATTAAAAAGTAAAAACAACAGATCCTGGCAAGGCTATGGAGAAAAGGAAACACTTCTATACTTTTGGTGGGAATGTAAATTACTTCATCACTGTGGAAAGCAGTTTGTAAATTTCTCGAATAACTTAAAACAGTACTATCGTTCAATCTATCCCATTACTGGATATATATTCAAAAGAAAATGAGTAATTCTACTAAAACCACACATATACGTGTATAATCATTGCAACACTATTCACAAAATGACATGGAACTGGATAAAGGCATAGACTGGAGTTTTAAAATATGGTATGTATGAACTATAAAATACTACACAGTCATAAAAAAGGAGGATATCCTGTCTTTGCAGCAGCATGGATGCAGCTGGAGGCCATTATCATAAGCGAATTAACCTATAACATAAAAGTAACTGCTACATATTCTTACTAATATTGGCTACATAGAATGATTTAAGGAGGGCTCTTTCTATATCTTGTGGAATAGTGTTGATAGGATTGGTACCAATTCTTCTTTGAATGTCTGGTAGAATTCTGCTGTGAATCCATCTGGTCCTGGACTTTTTTTGTTGATAATTTTTAAATTACCATTTCAAACTTGCTGCTTGTTATTGGTCTGTTCAGGATATCTAGTTCTTCCTGATATAAGCTAAGAGGGTTGTCTCTTTCCAGAAATTTATCCATCTCTCCTAGGTTTCTTAGTTTATGTGCATAAAGATGTTCATAGTAGCCTTGAATGTATTTGTATTTCTGGGGTGTCAGTTGTAATATCTCTCATTTTATTTCTTATTGAGCTTATTTGAATTTTCTCTCTTCTTTTCTTTGTCAATCTTGCTAATGGTCTATTAATTTTATTTATCTTTTCAGAGAACCAGCTTTTTGTTTCATTTGTCTATTACGTTGTTTTCTTGTTTCAACTTCATTTAGTTTGCTCTAATCTTGGTTATTTCCTTTCTTCTGCAGGGTTTGGGTTTGGTTTGTTCTTCTTTTTTCTCCAGTTCCTTGAGGTGTGACCTTAGATTGTCTCTTGGTAATCTTTCAGACTTTTCGATGTAGGCATTTAGGGCTATGAACTTTCCTCTTGCACCACCTTTGCTTTATCATAGAGATTTTCATAGGTTGTGTCACCATTATCATTCAGTTTAAGAATTTGTAAATTTCCATCTTGATTTCATTTTTGACCCACTGATGATTCAGGAGCAGGTTATTTAATTTTCATGTATTTGCATGGGTTTGAAGGTTTCTTTTGGAGTTTATTTCCAGTTTTATTCCACTGTAGTCTGAGACAGTGCTTGGTATAATTTCAATTTTCTTAAATTTATCGAGGCTTGTTTTGTGACCTGTCATATGGTCTGTCTTGGAGAAAGTTCCATGTGCTGTTGAATAGAATGTATATTCTGCAGTCTTTGAATGGAATGTTCTGTATATATCTGTTAGTCCATTTGTTCTGGGGTATAGTTTACATCCATTGTTTCTGTTGACTTTCTGTCTTGATGATCTGTCTAATGCTGTCAGTGGAGTATTGAAGTCCCCCACTATTACTGTGTTGCTTTCAGTCTCATTTCTTAGGTCTATTAGAAATTATTTTATAAATTTGGGAGCTCCAGTATTAGGTGCATATATGTTTAGAATTGTGATATTTTCCTGTTGTAAAAGGCCTTTTATTATATAATGTCCCTTTTTGTCTTCTGTAACGGCTGCTGCTTTATAGTTTGTTTGGTTTGATATAAGAATAGCTACTCCTGCTTGCTTTTGGTGTCCATTTGCCTAAAATGTCTTTTTCCTAACCCTCTACCTTAAGTGTATGCAAGTCCTTATGTGTTAGGTGAGTCTCTTAAAGGCAGCAGATGGTTGGTGAATGTTTATCCATTCTTCACTTTCATATCTGAGGAACATTTAGACTACTTGCTTTCAGTGTTGGTATTGAGATGTGAGGTACCATTTCCTTCATCATGCTATTTGTTACCTGTATTCCTCTTTTTTTTAATTGTATTTTTCTTATAGGTCCTGTGGGATTTATGCTTGAAAGAGGTTCTGTTTTGATGTGTTTCCAGGATTTCTTTCAAGATTTAGAGCTCCTTTTAGTAATTATTGTAGTGGTAGCTTGGTAGTGATGAATTCTCTCAGCATTTGTTTGTCTGAAAGTGACTATATCTTTCCTTCATATATGTAGCTTAGTTTCACTGGATACAAAATTCTTGCCTGATAATAGTTTTGTTTGAGGAAGCTGAAGATAGGCTTCAATCTTTTCTAGTGTGTAGGGTTTCTGCTGAGAAATCTGCCGTTAATCTAATAGGTTTTCTTTCTTTCTTTTTTTGAGATAGTCTTGTTCTGTCACCCAGGCTTGAATGCAGTGGCATGCTCTCGGCTCACTGCAACCTCTGCCTCCCAGGTTCAAGCAATTCTCCTGCCTCAGCCTCCTGAGTAGCTAGGGCTACAGGCCCGTGCCACCACACCTGGCTAATTTTTTGTATTTTTAGTAGAGATGTGGTTTCACCATGTTAGATAGGCTGGTGTCAATCTCTTGACCTCATGATCTGCCTACCTCGGCCTTCCAAAGTGCTGGGATTACAGGCATGAGCCACCAGGCACAGCCTAGGTTTTCTTTATAGGTTACCTGGTGCTTTTGTCTCAGAGCTCTTAAGATTCTTTTGTTTCTTTTAACTTTAGATAACCTGATGAGAATACATCAAGGCAATCATCTTTTTGTGATGAATTTTCCAGGTTTCCTTTGTGCTTCTTGTATTTGGATGTCTAGGCCTGTAAGCAAGGATGGGTAAGTTTTTCCTTGATTATCCCCCCCAAATATAATTTCCAAATGTACATTTCTCTTCTTACTTGGGAACACCAATTATTCTTAGGTTTGGTTGTTTAACATAATCCCAGACTTCTTGGAGGCTTTGTTGATATTTTCTTATTCTTTTTTCTTTGTTTTTTTTTTTGGATTGGTTTAATTTGAAGAGCTTGCCTTTGAGCTCAGATTGTCTTTCTTCTACTTGTTCAGTTCTGTTGCTGAGATTTCCAAAGCACTTTGCATTTCTATATGTGTGTCCATTGTTTCCCAACATTTTGACTGTTTTTTATTTATGTGATTTATTTCCTTGAATATTTCTCCCTTCACTTCTTGCATTATTTTTTGAATTTCCTTGCATTGGGCTTCACCTTTTTCTGGTGCCTCCCTGATTGCTTAATAACTACTCACATGACTCTTTTTCAGGTAAATCAGGGATTTCTATTTGGTTTGGGTTCATTGCTGGTGAGCTACTGTGATTTTTTTGGAGGTGTTAAAGAACCTTGTTTTGTCATATTACCAGAGTTGATTTCTTGGTTCCTTCTCATTTGGGTAGGCTATGTCAGAGACAGGGTTTAAGGCTGAAGGCTGTTGTTCAGATTCTTTCGTCCCACAGGGTGTTTCCTTGATGTAGTACTCTCCCATTTTCCTATGGATATGGCTTCCTGAGAGCCAAGCTGTAGTGATTGTTATCTCTCTTCTGGATCTAATCACCCAGCAAGTCTGTCAGACTCTGGTCCAGTACTTGTGGTATCTGCATAGAGTCCTGTGATATGAAGTGTCTTCTGTGGGTCCCTCAGCTGTCTATACCAGCACCTATTCTGGTGGAGGTGACAGGGGGAGAAATGAATTCTGTGAAGGTTCTTAGCTTTGGTGGTTTAATGCACTATTTTTGTGCAGTTTGGCCTCCTTCTAGGAGGTGACACTTTCCAGAGAGCATCAGCTGTGGTAGTGTGGGGAGGAACAGGTGGTGGGCAGGGCCTTAGAACTCCCAAGAATATATACCCTTTGTCTTCAGTTACCAGGGTGAGTGGGGAAGGACCATTGCATGGAGGCAGGGCTAGGTATGTCTGAGCTCAGACTCTCCTTGGGCAGGTCTTGCTGTAGCTGTTGTGGGGGTTGGAGGTAAGGTTCCGAGGTCAATGGAGTTATGTTCTTAGGAGAATTATGACTGTCCCTACTGTGTCATGCAGGTCATCAGGGATGTGGGAGAAAGCCAGCAGTCACAGGCCTCACCCAGCTCCCACACAATCCAAAGGGCTGGTCTGACTTCCACCATGCCTGCCCAGCAGCACCAAGTGTGTTTCCAGGCAGTGGGTGAGCAAAGCTGAGAACTTGCCCCAGGCTATCTGCCTCTCAGCTGGAAAATCAAACATGGCTTTCCTTCTTCTCCATCTGTGAAGTCTGCATACCAGATTCATACCCTCCCCTGAGTTCTGGTCAGGAGGCTTCTCGATCAGTTCAAATTGTTATAACGTTCAGCTGGAGAGTTCCTTCTTCCGGTGGCCTTTTCCTAGCACTTCTGGCCACCCTCCTGAAGGATCCCTGTGAGGCCAGGCAAAAACAGCTTGCTAGGGGATCCAGCAAGCTTCCAGGACTTTTTCCACTGCTTCCTCTACCCCTGTATTTTGCTCGGCTCTCTAAATTGACTCAGGTTTAGGTAAGATCAAAATCTTCTCCTGTAATCTAGGCCTTCAGATTCCCCAGTGGGGGTGTGCTTGAGGGTGGATGATATCCCTTTCCCACTTCCATGGTTTGGGCACTCACCATATTTGAAGTGTCTCTGAGGTTCTGCAGGAGCAATCTGCTTCCTTCAGAGGGGTCTGTGAGTACTCTCAGGTTTCCTGATTTACTCCTGCAGTCATTCTGGATCAAAAATTTACTATGTGAGCCTCCACATGCTGCTCTGTTTATCTGAGTTGGAGTTGCCATCTACTCCAGCCTCCTAACTGCCATGACCCCCCAGGTCCGTGTTGCTGAACATTGTGTACCTCTGTTTCTTGATTTTACTGTTAACCTAACTCACTCAGAATTTTAGTAGTGACCCTTTTGTTGAATTGACTCACAATGTCTGAGGTCCACCTCCCCCAAAAAATAATTTGTAAACCAGTGTTCCAAATTCTAATTACAGGGAGAAATGGGAGGACCAGGAACGTCGAAAATTAACATCCTTGGAACAGCTCAGTCTCTATTTAGGCCAACTAACCTAGAAACCCAAATCAAGTTTAGAAAGCAGACTCTAGACTCCAGCAGAACAGACTGAAATGAGCTCCAGTTATATTAATATGCTTATCTAGTATTTAGTGAGCATCTGTCATGAACAAAACACGATGTTGCATTCTTTATTGGCTACAGAGTTGAGTCACTGATGACATCCACCTCTCTGAATGAGGACTTTATTAATAGAGATTATGGACCAGCAAATATGATAATGCCAGTCCTTGTCTCAGAATCCATTATAATTTGGGCATTGACCATACTCACCATTGTCACTGTTATCCCTGAAACTGGGTGATAGTTGCCTTTTCCTACAGTAATTAGAAAAGTCTTTTCTGTGGGTGTTTTCAGGTCTTTTTAAGGTTTCTCTTTCGTATCTGCCAGGAGGATGCAAAATCCTCTTTTGACAGAGAAAAGCTGGTCAGTTGTTTTGATCACTTAGAACCCAGTGAAACTATCACTTCATTTTAGTCACTTTGAGCTTTGCCTCTGGGTACAGGGGTTAAGGCCTCCCCCTAGTGACTGGTGGTATATTACAAATGTTCAAGAAGATTCCAGATTGTCCACAAATGGCACCACCTTGAGATTCACACTCATGGTCAGTTTAAGGTTTTTGAGCTTTCCCATCCTATGTTCTTATAAGCATAAAGTTGCTCCAAATTGTGGAGAATTGTCATTTTTTTATATCTTTTCCTATTTCCTGTATATTTTTCTCATCCTTTCTCCTTTGCCCCCAACCCTCAGAGGAAAGTGTATCTTTGACTTGAGCAAGTTATTTTTGTTCCCTGATCCATTGGAGTCTCTGGCACGATCCACAGTCCCTAGCATGAGAGGCACTCTGGATTTGAGGACACTAAAACTGATCTTGGCCCGTTTTTACTGCAATGTAGGACAAACACCAATGATTATGTTTGCATGTGAGTAGAAGGTGGATATGCTGAAAATGGTCAGGAGACATCAGGACTTTTACAAACACAGTACAAGTATCGCAAACTTTTGTTCCTCAGTGGAGATGAGGAAGGTAGGTGTTATACCCTGCCTTGGTGAATCTCTGGCAGCTGATAAATCATCAGTCACTGGTCCCTGAGTCACCACACCCTGTTTTATCACTGGTGAGCAAACCACAGATGCCAGACTTCCAGGAATTTCTGATGACTTCTTATGGCCCAAATGTCAAACTACTCAAGATTTCTAGTCCTCAATGAGCTTGTAGCAAACTTCTCAATTCACTGCTATGTTGCCCCAACTCACAAGACAGCTCCTGTCTGCCTCTTTAAATAGAGCCAGAGATTTCACAGGAACTTCATTTCTCCCTGGCACTTAGGATCCACAGAGTATTTACTTCATGCCTGGTTACTATCAACTCCCTCACTACATCTATCTACACACACACATACAGAGGTTGGATCCACCCCTTAGACAGAAGGAATGGCCGTTTCACCCACCTTAATTTCAACCACTTAGACTTTCTACCCTTCCCCCAGATGTCCATGTTGCTTAATTCTGAGATTACACTGTGATCAGGTCTATCTATTTTCATCATGTGCGAAGTTGTTAACAGTTGGCCATTATTCCAGCCTAGATCCTTTCCTCATTTCTTACTTCATGTCATACCCTCCAAAAATCCTACCCCAAAGTACACCTCCGGTTTAGATAATCATTTTCTAAGTTCTTGTAATTTTTGGATCACAGCTCCATCCAAGCACTGAGCTCACCTAAATAGAAGACTTTTGTGGGTGTTCAGTTGCATTCAGTACAATGGTGACTAAGGGATATCTTATGAGTCTGCTTCTCCCAGAAGATTGGAACGTTTGGGTGCATAAATGTGTCTTTTTAATCTTCAAATCGCCAAGTCTAGCACCAGGACTGGAATAATGTCTCCTTAAACTGACCATGAGTGTGACCCTCAAGGTGGTATAATTTGTGTAAAATCTGGAATCTCCTTGAACATTTGCAATATGCCACCAGCCACTAGGGGGAGGCCTTAATTCCCATACCCAGATGCAAAGCTCAAAGTGCCTAAAATGAAATGATAGTTTTGCTGGGTTCTAAGTGATCAAAACAACTGACCAGCTTTTCTCAAAACCCTCAAAGAGGGTTTTGCGTCCTCCTGGCAGGTATGAAAGACAACAAATATGATGCAGTATATACTGCTCCGGTGACAGGTGCACTGAAATCTCACAAAGAACAACTAAAGAACTTATTCATGTAACCTAATCCCACCTGTACCTCAATAACCTATGAAAAAAAACAGGGGGCTCTTGTGTGCCAGACACAGTGGCTCACACCTGTAACCCTAGCACTTTGGGAGGCCAAGGCAGGCAAATCACTTTGAGTTTAGGAGTTTGAGACCAGTCTGGGCAAAATGGTGAAACCCTATTTCTACAAAGAATACAAAAAAATTAGCTGGGCTTGGTGACTTGTGCCTGTAGTCCAAGCTACTTTGGACACCAAGGCTGGAGAATTGCTTGATCCTGGAATACAAAGGTTGCAGTGAGTTGTGATCTCACCACTGCATTCCAGCCTGGGTGGCTGGTAGAGTAAAACCCTGTTTTTTTTTTAAAAAAGGTGGCTCTTGCCTGTAATTCCAGGTACCTGGGAGGCTCAACCCAGGGAATGCTTGAAGCCAGGAATATGAGAAAAGTCTCGGCAACATAGGAAGACTCTGTTGCTTAAAAAAACTGAAAACAAAATAAAAAACAAGAAAAAAGAAACAACATCTCTTTGCCATCAGGGTCCCATGATTGTCATGGTTATCCTTCAGTCAAAGCACGTGGTCACAATGGAAATCAACAAAGAAAACACATCTCCTTAGAATGGACCAAGACCGCAGCCTGAGCTTGTGTTGAATCTCTGACAATCCTCCTGTGAAATATGAAGAATTAATAAACTAAAACAACAAAAGAACAAAGTGGTAAACTCCACAATGTGGTAGAAACAAAGCAGTGACAACATTTGACGAGAATGTTTAAGATTTCCTGGTAGAGGCCGGGCGCGGTGGCTCAAGCCTATAATCCCAGCACTTTGGGAGGCCGAGGGGGGTGGATCACGAGGTCAACAGATCGAGACCATCTTGGTCAACATGGTGAAACCCCGTCTCTACTAAAATTACAAAAAATTAGCTGGGCACGGTGGTGCGTGCCTGTAATCCCAGCTGCTCGGGAGGCTGAGGCAGGAGAATTGCCTGAACCCAAGAGGCGGAGATTGCAGTGAGCCGAGATCGCGCCATTGCACTCCAGCCTGGGTAACAAGAGCGAAACTCCGTCTCAGAAAAAAAAAAAAAATCCTGGTAGAAAGCAGATAGCATGAGCTCTACAGGGAAATAAGACTGGAGAAAACTGAAGTGCAAAATATGCTGCAGAAAAAAAAGAACTTTAGATAGAGGAGCTTTTGTGGAAAAGAGGAAACAATGTTTAGGGCACAACTTGGATAATTATTTCCTTGGAATGCAGGAAAGGATGACAGTAGAAGCGCACAATCAGATACGAACAGCTATTTCATTCCAATTCCCTCTGTCTTTCCTCAATAAGTGGTTTTTCTCAACATAAGACGGAGTAAAAATGGGACACCTGATTTTTCCATAGGTTCATTAAGTCCCAAGATCAGGTGATCAAGCTGAAAAAATGCAGAATCACTAAATATTAGGTAGTGCCAACTATCAAGGAAACATATATTAGCAAAAATACCATTGGTCAAGGATGCTGATCACATGATTTTGAAGCTGTGAGGATATTTATTCAGAAAACATAAAATCTCGGGGTCATGAAGATTGGTGACTCATTAATTCTCTCTCCAAGTGGCAGTCAATGTGACATACAGCCCTGCCCATGACAGGGCTTTCCTCTTTCCTTTGTCATTCTGCAAGCCACACATCTTGAAGTCTATATTCACTTAAGATTTTTTTTTTAGTGTTTGTCAGTTAGTGTCCAGTCAAGAAATAGAAAATATTATATGCAAATTGAACAGATAAAATTTAATACAGGAATTGGTATTAGTGGGTATAAAGGGTTACAGAAGAAAAAAAGGGTTGTAAAGGATGCCCACTGATTAATAATGGCAGAAAGACCACATCACCCCCAGGGCTGAGAGAGAAAAAGAAAATTGGTGCTGTCCAGATCCCAAGACTGCAGGTGAAGGGGAGGCTGCTCTTCCTGAAATGGAGCCACCTCAGCAGGAATGGAAGCCATCGCTATGCACTCTTCCACACCAGGCTGCTGGGTGCTGCAGGTGCTGCTGCCATAATGACTGCAAGAGGCAATGTCAGCAGCAGAGAAACATGACTTCTGCCTCCTTAAGTCTTCCAGTCTCCCAGCAGTGCCTTCCACTGGAGAACCCACAGGAGCCAGTTGCCACAAGTTTCTGCCATGTGAAATACACAGAGTTTTAGCAATGAGGAGACACATTAGAAAAAACAAATCTGGAGATCCAAAATGTAAGCCTTATCATGCATCCTATGATTGTAATCTAGGGTCTTGGCCTTAATTTTTCAGCCAGTTGGAGGTCACTTGTCTGACCTATCGGAAAGCTAATAGCTGGAAAGTTTGTTGCTTATAGTATCAGAGCTAATAACATTAAGAAGGTCAATAGAGATGGTAGAAAAGGCTTTGTATTGTCTCTTTCAATGCAATAGACTGGGGGGGGGGCAGAAAGTCCTTTCTAGTGAGTAAAGTTCAAGCTCCCCAAAGTAAATTGTCCCTAGGAACACACAGTGAGGATCAGTCCATGAGTTTCCTGGTTGATCTCACATATCCTGAGGTTATTTGCTCTGCTTCTCCATGCGGTTCTTCCACAATTTATGAAACACATCATTAAACCTATTGTGGGTGCTACAGGCAACTGCTTTTCTCTCCAGAACAAGATGGAGAAAATCTACATTTCATCATCCTAAGTGGCACCTGCTCTTGCAGGGAACTGAAACATCTCTCTTTGGTGTGGGACCTCCGATGCAACTGTGGCTTGCTGTCCTCACATGTGCTGTTCACATGTGGGGCCAACTTACTAAGACGTGCAGGTACCTCAAGTGTGGGCAAGCACAACTTATGGACTGTGGAGAGGGTGAAGAAGAGGGGTGAGGACCTGGCCCAGTCCTCTGGGAGGTAGTTCTCCCTCTGGGATTCCTTTATGTGGAAGAGGAGGTGGGAATAGTAACCACAGTGACCACCTGATGAGTGTACGGTCAAGTTCTTGGTCATTAGAATCCTGATTGATCCTCTAAATGTTTCCATCTTTTAGAAAGATGTTCACCACTTTGAATCCCTAGAGAATCCCTGAGTAGTACCATCAGGCAGAAGGACACCGGGCCCCAAACATCCGGGTGAGGACAGGAACCCAAGGACTCTGTGTGCCTTGGGGGTCAATAATACTTACCCTCCCTTAGACATACCCCAAACCCCTCCCTTAGACATATTAACGATAATAAGTCACTTTGATCTTACCATAAATTAGGTTATGGAAAAGTAATAATCTTAACTGGGGGAAACCCTAACAGAACCAGAACCAGATTCTGAAGCACTCTTTGTTAACCCTTAGGGTGCATGAACATTCCTTCTAGGCAGAATCAGTTAGATTTAGCATGACATTTTATGTTGAGAATAATTGGTTAATTGATTTTCTTTGACTTACTTATGTTTTTTCTTTGGTTATGTAACTACAGGAATTGACATTTAGTGCTCAGATGCTGTGGTATGTATTTTCCTCCACTAATACATTTATTCCTTATGTAAATCCTGTAACGTAGACAGTGCTTTCACCTGATTTCAAAATGAAAACCTATGACTGCAAGGCTAAGCCACTTGCTGAAGAACTCACAGGTAGACAATGCCAGAGCTGAGCTTGAGCCAGGTAGTCTGATCCCCATATTGGGCTTCTTCTCACTCCTCAATCAATGGATACATGCTAATTTTGAAAGGTCCAAACAGCACTAAACCAAACATGAAACTGCCCTAGTAAGATTCTGTTAGACAGATACTCAAGAGGCTGCAGAGAAAAGGAGATGCTTATACGCTGTTGGTGGGAGTGTAAATTAGTTTAGCCATTGTTGAAATCATTGTGTCAATTCCTCAAAGAGCTAAAAACAGAACTACCATTTGGCTTAGCGATCTCATTACTGGGTATATACCCAAAATAAAATAAATCATTCTAACATAAAGATGCATGCATGCATATGTTCATTGCAACACTATTCACAATAGCAAAGATATAGAAACAGCCTAAATATCCATCAATGGAAGATTTAAGAAAGAAAATGTGGTACGTATATACCATAAAATATTATGAGCCATAAAAAAGAATGAGATCATATTTTTTTCAGGAACATGGTTGGAGCTGGAGGCCATTATCTTTAGCAAACTAATTCAGGAAGAGAAAACCAAATACTACGTGTTCTCACTTATAAGTCGGAGCTAAATGATGAGAACACATGGAGACACAGAGGGGAACAACAGACAGTGAAGCCAATTTGAGTGTGGAGGGAGAGAATCAGAAAAAATAATGTTGGGTACTAGGCTTAATACATGAGTGATGACATCTGATCTTTGACAAACCT
Organism: Callithrix jacchus; assembly: GCF_049354715.1. NCBI lineage: Eukaryota > Metazoa > Chordata > Mammalia > Primates > Cebidae > Callithrix > Callithrix jacchus. Next base: position 119,441,311 of record NC_133511.1, on the reverse strand, counting down.
GACAAAAACAAGCAATGGGGAAAGGATTCCTTATTTAATAAATGGTGTTGGGAAAACTGGCTTGCCATATGCAGAAAACTGAAACTGGACCCCCCTCCTTACAGCTTATACAAAAATTAACTCAAGATGGATTAAAGACTTAAATGTAAGACCTAAAACCCTAAAAACCTTGGAAGAAAACCTAGGCAATACCATTCAGAACATAGGGATGGGCAAGGACTTCATGACTAAAACACCAAAAGCAATTGCAACAAAAGACAAAATAGACAAACAGGATCTAATTAAACTAAAGAGCTCTGCACAGCAAAAGAAACTATCATCAGAGTAAACAAGCAACCTACAGAATGGGAGGAAAATTTTGCAATCTACCCATCTGCCAAAGGGCTAACATCCAGAATCTACAAAGAACTTAAACAAATTTACAAGAAACAGAAAAACAAACAATCCATCCAAAAGTGGGTGAAGGCTATGAACAGACACTTCTCAAAAGAAGACATTTATGCTGCCAACAAATCAATGTGGTTTTGATTTGCATTTCTCTGCTGGCCATCATCACTGGTCATGACAGAAATGCAAATCAAAACCACATTGAGATACTATCTCAGGCCAGTTAGAATTGTGCTCACTAAAAAGTCAGGAAACAACAGGTGCTGGAGAGAATGTGGAGAAACAGGAATGATTTTTTATTGTTGGTGGGAGATTAAACTAGTTCAACCATTGTGGAGGACAGTATGGCGATTCCTCAAAGATCTAGAAATAGAAATTCCATTTGACCCAGCAATCCTATTACTGGGTATATAGCAAAAAATTATAAATCATTCTACTATAAAGACTCATGCACACATATGCTTACTGCAGCGCTGTTCACAATAGCAAAGACTTGGAACCAACCCAAATGCCCATCAGTGATAGACTAGGTAAAGAAAATGTGGCACATATACACCATGGAATAGTACGAAGCCATAAGAAAGGATGAATTCATGTCCTTTGTAGGGACATGGGTGAAACTGGAAAACATCATTCTCAGCAAACTAAAGCAAGAACAGAAAACCAAATACTGCATGTTCTCACTCATAAGTGGGAGTTGAACAATGCGAACACATGAACACTGGGTCTGTCAGTGGGTTGGGGGCTAGGGGAGGGATAGCATTAGGAGAAACACCTAATGTAGATGACAGGTTGATGGGTGCAGCAAATCCTCATAGCACATGCATACCTATGTGACAAACCTGCATGTTCTGCATATGTACCCCAGAACTTAAAGTTTAATTTAAAAAAACCTGAGTGGTGAAATGATCCATACAACAAACTCCCATGATGTCAATTGACCTATGTAACAAACCTGCACATGTATCCTGAACCTAAAATAAAAGTTAAAAAATATCTGTTAGAGGCAACATCAAATTTCTAGAAGAACAGAGCAAAGTTAATATCTTTAAATATTTTAGTATTTCATCCAGGAACCAGGTATGTGCCTCCATTTGTTTAGATTTCCTTTTTAAAAAATTATACTTTAAGTCCTGGGGTGCATGTGCAGAACATGCAGGTTTATTGCATAACTATACACGTACCATGGTGGTTTGCTGCATCCATCACACTGTCAGTTACATTAGCTATTTCTCCTAATGCTACCCCTTTCCTAGCCCCTCCCACCCTGACAGGCCCCAGTGTGTAACGTTTTCCTCCCTGTGTCCATGTGTTCTCAAACGAAGATTTGTCTCTTCATGGCGTAATACCTCACTTATTGATGGTGAATCATATTCCACTGTATGTATCACAGGGTAATAATCCCTGGACCTATTAAAAACCTTTTCAGTTGCTTCCCAGTTTTGACAACTTTCAATCAAGCTGCTATGAATGTGTGTGTCCACATTTTTGTATGGAAATAAAATCTCAGCTAGTTTAGATCAATATCAAGGAGCACACTTACAAAAACTTACGGTAAAAATATGCTCACTTACATAAGCAACTGCCACACTGTCTTCCAAATGGTTGTACCATTTTGCATTCCCACCAGTCAATGAACGAGAATTCCTGTTGCTCCTCATCTTGCCAGCAACTTGCTATTTGTCAGTATAGGATATTTTTTTTTAAATTTTTTATTGGATTATAGGTTTCGGGGTACATGAGCAGAGCATGCAAGACAGTTGCGTAGGTACACACATGGCAGTGTGCTTTGCTTTTCTTCTCCCCTTCACCCGCATTTGGCATTTCTCCCCAGGCTATCCCTCAAAAGGGGGAAAAAAGAAGTGAACTAAATGAAGGAGGTAGCATGAGACATCATTGATTAGAAGAATTCATTTGAGTCAAAAAGTGAAATGAAAGAAGCAGCAGATATAAAAATTAATCTTCATCCATCTCCAGCCCACTCACATGTCACCACTGCCAAATGTATGGACTGAGTGGTGAAATGATCCATACAACAAAGCACCTTGTTACTTCACAACTCACACACCATCAGTGCCTGAGCCAGACCTTGTGGCTTTCGAACTGTGCAACTGTGAACAGGTTTCTTATTTTCTGCAAGCCAGTTGTATCAACTACACTACGGGAAATGTAGTAGCTCATACCTTATACTTTGGCAACAAGGATGTGAATATAATGAATTTTCACATGTGTGAAATACGTGTATGGTTATACAAATTCAAAACTATTGTTAGTCTTTTCATTACGACGATTCTCATTATCTACAGAAGCTTTTGCAATCCTCAGGACTGACATGTCTCCAAATAGAATGAGCTCAGTGTAAGTTTGGTGACTGGATTTTCATGGGACAGTCTGTTTTATGAAACCGAGCCAATGCTTGTGTGCTCAAGGACAAAAATGGTTTGTTTACAAAATAAATGAGTCACAGCAAGAATGGGCTTAGGGAAGAGAATGTGCTCAAAGCGTTCTTGATTTTTAACCTACAGAAGCACGTAGCTCAGAATTCAGGTGCTTGGAAGGTATAGTTTTGACTTCATGCCCAGGAGATTTACATTTTTTTTCATTGTGATACACAAAAGTAAAGGGTATCATCTTAAACATTTCTTGGTGTGCACCTAAGTAGTACTAGGTACATTCACTTTGTTGTACAATTAATTTTCAGAAACTTTTTTGGGGGGAACTGGAAACCCTCTATCATTAAACAATAACTCCCAGTATCTTTTTTCCTTCAACCTCTGGAAACCGCTCTTCCATTTTCTGTTTCTGTGAATTTGGCTACTGTAGACGCCACACCTAAGTGGAGTCATATTATATTTGTTTTTATGACTGGATTATTTCATATAGCACAATGCACTCTAGTTCATCTATCTTGAATTCTACAGTCTGTATCTGAATTTTCTTTTCTTTCTTTCTTTTATTTTTTTGAGTCTGAATAAGATTCCATTCCACCAATACCTAGATTTGCTTCATCCACTCATCTGGGGATATACACTGGGTTGGTTTCCCCTTTCTAACTGATGTAATGTCCTTAAAGACATGCGTATGTGCCTGGGGGCAGTGGCTAATGCCTGTAATCCCAGTACTTTGGGAAGTCGAGGTGGGTGGAGATCGAGACCATCCGGGCCAACGTGGTGAAACGCTGTCTCTACTAAAAATACAAAAATTAGCCAGGCATGCTGATGCGTGACTGTAATCCCAGCTACTTGGGAGGCTGAGGCAGAATAATGGCTTGAACCCAGGAGGCAGAGGTTGCAGTGAGCTGAGATCGTGCCACTGCACTTCAGCCTGGTGACAGAGCGAGACTAGGTCTCAAAAAAAAAAAAAAAAAAAAAAAAAAGACATGCACATGCAATATCTCTACAAGATGCTAATTTCAGTTCTTCTGGCTATATCATGAGAGGAGAAATTCCTTAATCCTATCATATTTTCTATTTTAATTTGAGAGACCCCCATGCTTTTCCATGGCAGCTGCAGTATTTTACATTCACACCAAGAGTACACAAGAATTGCTACCTCTGCTCATCCTTGTTACATTATTTTCAAAATTCTTAGTTTGCTTGTCTGTTTTACCATAGCTGTCCTATTGAGTATGAAAATCTATGCTATTTTAACCTGAGATTTGAAAACATCAGAAAAAAAAGCAGTGGGGTAACAAAATCTGAAGGTGTCTCACCTCTCCCACCCATTCTGCTGTCACGACCCACAGAGGAAAGCACAAGCTCCCCTCCATTTGACCCGTGCTGTTCTCCATCCACAAACCCTTCCCCGTTCTACCTACCATGTGCATCTGTTTGTTTCAGCTTCACCTGTCTACCTGATGTCCCTCACAAGTCACTTGGTTTATGTTGTGTCAACTTCTCTCATGCTCTTCCCTGGGCTCCTTCCACACATTTTGTTTTGTGAATCAAATGTTGTGTGCCTGAGCAGTACCCAGAGATCCTGCCCTATATTCCATGCCTGACATCTCAATGCCATCACCCAGAACATTTCATGTCTCCCACGTGTTTCTGTGGAACACTCTGCTCATGACAGGAGAGGCAGATGAGGAGTCCCCATGGGCTGCTCTACTACTGAGACCCTGGGAACTTAGAAGTTCTGATCCTCCCAATTGGAAGAGAAACTAAAGAGGAGTGCCTGTTATTCTTTATAGAGCTTGGTGAGTTGATATTAAATTTCCTTGAAATTTTTTTTTTTTGGACCAAGTCTGGCAGTGTCGCACAGGCTGGAGTGTAGTGGCCCGATCTCAGCTCACTGCAACCTCCACCTTCTGGGTTCAAGCAATTCTCCTGTCTCAGCCTCCCGAGTAACTGAGATTATAGGCATGCACCACCACACCCAGCTAATTTTTGTATTTTTAGTAGAGACAGCATTCTCCATGTTGGCCAGGCTGGTCTCAAACTCCTGATCTCAGGCGATCAAGCCACCTCAACCTTCAAAAGCACTGGGATTAGAGGCATGAGCCACCACGTCCAGCCCATGAAATTGTCTTTGAAGTCTTGGCTTGAACAAGAAGATTAGGAGTTGGGTGGTGGGTGTAGCATCATCCTCTTACCACTGTTCTCTAGTGATTTGAAAAACCACTGAGTTTCTTTCATAGTCGCCACGACACTACTCACCTTTCACCCTCAACTGCCCACGGGGAGGCACCGTGAGCATTATTTTACACCAAACATGACCATCACATGTTTAGCAGTTTGTTAATTCACAGATCCATTTGTTACAAGATGGCTTGCTGATCTTCTACTCCATGCCAGCCACTGTGCTAAGCCAGGATGAGCAAAACCAGAGACTGACCCTGTGATTACAGAGCTAACAGTCCAGGAAAATGTGCGTCAATAAACTGACTACATATTTGTAAAACAACCACTTTGGAATTGCTGAAAATGAGAGGGGCATGGTTCCGGCAGTGTCTGTGAAAAGGAGCATTAACCAAGTCACCTGTGTCAGGCAACAGTGCCCATGGGTGGAAAGACTGAGTCAACCAGGTAAGGAGTGGGGAACCATTAAAAGCATTAGTGATGAAAACCAAAAAATCCTGCACTGGTGTTAAGAGTGGTACATGCAAACAATCATCTCTGAGAGACGCACATCTTCCCCAGTGGACCATACACCTAACAAGGTGAATGCCAAGCCTATGCCAGGACGAGCTCTGGACCACAGAGAGCGAGAACACTTCACAGACCTGCCTGCTGCAAAAGAGGCCTTAGTCCTCAAGCCCATGTCCATGGGTCTGTAGACTCAGAGACCGTGATCTGGGTTTCCTTCCCTATTTGTCTCAGAGAGAAATGGTGTATCTGATTGTTTATGTAGTTCAGCAAGTAGGTGATTTCATGGATCTTGGCTGTGCTCTAAAGTAGGAACTAGTAGCAAACCATGACATATATAGAACTAGTGCTAAACCATGACACGTGGACACGGAAGGCGGAACAACACACACCAGGTCCGGTTGAGGGCTTCTTATTCTTAGATGAACCTTCATTCAGATTACAAATTGCCAAATTTGATGCATCTCCAGAAACTGCTGCAGCCAGTTTGGAAGTGAAGAAATGCAAGGGTCAGACAGCTTTTGGGAAACGACTTCTCATTCAAAAAGCCCTAGCAATTTCTTCCTTTTTTAGGCATAGAGGCTTCTGGTGAGCAGCAGTGTGAAGTGAGGTCAGCTGCTGCCCTGTAGGGGATGCAGGTGGTGGGGCACCTGCCTTGCTTGTCACCTCTTGAGAAGATCACCTGGGTCCACAGAGTGGATGCTACCATTTCATCTGCAGAATTCATCTCAGCTGCACACAGCATCCTGAATGTTTCTCTTCCTCAGATCACCTGCCTGGCTGATGTGTCGTCAGGGTGTGCTGAGGGTACAGGAGTGAGCTGGGATTCAGGTAGGGATGGTGAAGGGCCAAGCACAGCTGCCTCCCTCTGGGAGCTTTCCTGAAGATGACCTACACTCATGCAGTGGATACAGTCACTGCAGAATGTCCTGGGGAGTACAGGAGCCTTGAACAGGGAGAGATTGTAGGGAGGGACTTAGAGGCAGGCCTCCTAGATACAGTGCTGGTGGGCTGGGCTTCTCTGCAGCTTCTGCAGAGTCAGGAGCCCCTCCCAGCTCCTGAGTGCCCAAACTCCCCTCTTCATCCACAACTCTCTCCTCACCATGGCAGTGGGCCAAAAGTTTTGCTGCGCTACCTCCAGCAGTACCATGGAATGAGATGTTCTCTCTATTATTTCTCAAGAAATCAGAGGATTCCAGGGCCCTTTCACCCTGGCTACCTCTGGGTTGCTGTCCTGAAGTTTAGCTGCAAATACCCATAGAAGCTGCAGGATGACGGCTGAGAAGTGCCTAGGCCCTGAGGCAGATTCACCCATGGAAAGGCTGGAGTCTCTTGGAACTCGTGCTTCCCAGAGGCCCTCCCTGTCCTGCCTGGTTTCACAGCCCTGGCTCTCCCATTGCAGGGATCAATAGACTCCGCAGACTTGGGACAGCCCAGGCAATCTCTCTGGTTGCTCTGTCCACCACTTTCCTCTCCCTCCATGAAAACCCTGGGCCTCACTCCTTGGTCCTACCAGAACTATTGGCCAGGTGGGAGAAAGGCTGCTTTCTCACTAGCATGGGAATTGTAAGGCCACCAGGTCTAGGCCTCAGTTTCCCAAACTGAGTTCTTGTCTCTGCCTTTCCAATTGCCTTTGCGGTAAGGATTCCATTGATCTCTTCAATGTTAGCCTGTCATCTCCAGCAGCAGCCTGAATGACCCCACTTTCCTTTCTTTTTTTTTTTCTTTCTATTTCAGGTGAAAATAGTGGTGAAATGTAATGTGTGATATGTAGACCTCTCATCCTGGGTTCCATAGTCTTTCAGTGATACATGATCTTCACTAAAAGATGTAAAGGCTTCGGCCGGGTGCAGTGGCTCAAACCTGTAATCTCAGCACTTTGGGAGACTGAGGCGGGTGGATCACGAGGTCAAGAGATTGAGACCATCCTGGTCAACATGGTGAAACCCTGACTCCACTAAAAAAAAAAAAAATACAAAAAATTAGATGGGCATGGTGGTGCGTGCCTGTAATCCCAGCTACTCAGGAGGCTGAGGCAGGAGAATTGCCTGAACCCAGGTGGCAGAGGTTGCAGTGAGCCGAGATTGCACCATTGCACTCCAGCCTGGGTAACAAGAGTGAAACTCCGTCTCAAAAGAAAAAAGAAAGAAGATGTAAAGGCTTCAATGTCTTGTTTTAATAAATCACTTGCCTTGCACATCTCATGGGTCTTCTTATAATCCTGCAGTCTTGGGCCTTGAATCGAGGGTGGTTTCCATAGGTAAGTGGTCTTTTGCTATGACTGATAACCCCAGAGGACCAGCATCTTGTTACCAATGGGACTTGAGTCCAGGCATCCCAGAGGGAAATATTTGGTAAGAATCATCCTGCATTCCTTACAGACGTAGCATCCTTCAGCCATGGTAACATGGAAACAGGAGTTACAACATTCCTGCTGGTTTCGGACTGAGGGATCCCCCCGCCTGCCTGGGTGTCCGGGGACATGGTTCCCATCAGCAGCAGCCTTAGTTTGACGTCCCCTCAGAACAACAGTCAGCCTGTTTGGTGCCATCTGTGCATGGTGGTTTCCCTCCTCTGTCATGTCCAGCATACATTATTTTCAATTTATCATAATTTGAGGGCATCTCCAGGTTTAAACAGGGAGTTCACATTGTTTTACTCCCCACACTCAGAGCACTCCTCCGTGTCGGCATCACTCACTAGCAGCTGAAGCGAATGCTTCCTTCCTCAGGCTCTCCCAAGAGCTCCAGAGATCAGCACCCCTGTCAACTAGACAGCTCCCAGGGCACACTCCACAGTCATTTCAGGAGCAGGATGTAAAACTGAGCACAGAGCCTGCCACGAGTCCGCCTCTGCTTTTCATGAGCCCATCCAGGCTAATGCACGACCTCAGCAAGTCCCCTGACCAGGACCCAACAAGATGCCACAGGTTCCTGGCTTGGTGTCCAGGAAGAAACCTCTGAAAGCTTGGTGGCTTAAAAGAACTGATTCTCTGCCCATGCCTATAATCCTAGCACTTTGGGAGGCCGAGGCAGGTGTATCACCTGAGGTCAGGAGTTTGAGACCAGCCTTAGCCAACATGGTGAAAACCCATCTCTATTTTTTTTGGCACTTTTATAACATTATTTGACAATCAGCAATTAGTTGTCATCCACATTGACTGTAGATTTTTGAAAGTGGTAACAGGTATATAGGTAACCAAAGTATAAAGCTTATTGGTGAATCTTCATCCTCATTACATTTTCTGGACAACTGCACATGGATTCAGTATGGGACATTTTTTATTCCTTTGGCCCAGGCAGCTTTGTTGAGCCTGGTATCTGTGTGCACATCTGGAGTTCCCATCTCCTTCACGGCAAATTTCCAAATCTATTTGAGTGCCTGAGGGGCACCCTTCTTGAAGCCCACTCCATAGATGTGCTTGTGAATGTTGATGGTGTATTCTGGGGCCACCACCTCGTTGATGGCAGAATGGCCCTTTTTCTTCTTGCCACCCTTTTCTGCGGGAACCTTTCAGCCTGGTTCAAGTTGGAAAGCCCATCTCTATTTAAAATATGAAATTAGCTTGGCATGGTGGTGGGCGTGCCTGTAGTCCCAGCTACTGGGAGGCTGAGACAGCAGAATCGCTTGAAACTGGGAGGGGGAGGTTGCAGTGAGCTGAGGTCGCACCATTGCACCCAGCCTGGGAAACAAGAGTAAAACTTTGTCAAATAAAGAAAGAAAAAAAGAAAGAAAGAAAGAAGGAAGGAAGGAGCTGGGTGCGGTGGCTCACGCCTGTAATCCCAGCACTTTGGGAGGCCGAGGCAGGCAGATCATGAGGTCAAGAGATTGAGACCAACCTGGCCAACATGGTGAAACCCCGTCTCTACTAAAAATAAAAAAATTAGCTGGGTGTGGTGGCGCATGCCTGTAGTCCGAGCTACTTAGGAGGCTGAGGCAGGAGAATGCTTGAACCCGGGAGGTGGAGGTTGCAGTGAGCCAAGATTGCTCCAGCCTGGCGCCTGGCAACAGAACAAGACTCTGTCTCAAAAAAAGAAAGAAAGTAAAGAAAAACACACCCCAACTGATTCTCTCGTACCTCTAGAAATCAGAAGCCCAACACTGGTATCACTGTGGGGAGGTCGGGGGCAGCAGGGCTCTCTCTCCATGTGGGTGCTGACCATCTTGGCCCTGTGGCCACATCACTCCACCCTCTGCCTCTGTGATAGATTTCCATCTCCTTTCTTTTCCATGTCAAATTCCCCTCTGACTTTTAGTTACTAAATACAGGAGTTGGGGTTAGGAAGCACCAGATTATTCAGAATAATGTCCCCATCTCAAGATCCTTAACTGAATCACATCTACACAATGCCTTTTCATCTTGTAATGGAACACTCACAGATTCCAGGTATTCCAATGTGGATATGTTTTAGGAGATGGAGGCATAAATCAGCCAACTACCGCTCCCTCCCTCCCGACTCCTCACTGTATACTAAGTTCTATTGACTTCACGGCCACAGCATCACCTCCGCAAGTCCCTTCTTTCCCATCACACAACCACCTAACAGTCTTGCCTGAGTCCTTCCAAACTCAACTCAGATGTAAGTTTCCTAAATTGTCTCCCAGCCTCTGTGAACCCTACCTGTGATAAATCCTCCTTATTCATGCCAATGTGAGCCCCCGCAAAGTGAAACATGATCTTATCCTCTTTCAACAACCCTAAATGACCAGAGGGCTTCTGAAAGGTTTCAAGTAAGGGGACTTATGTTTTACCCTAAACTCATCTTTAAATAGTTATTAGACAATTGAGAAAACAGCAAATAACAGTAGTTATTATTAAACATTACTTTTAAAAGAAATTTCTATGTTAATAACACCAGAAAATACTTGCAGTTAAAAAATGTGCAGACCTCATGAAGAGTTCAGTCTCCACCTGGGTCATAGACAGACACTGACTCCTGACACCACCAAGGCTGTCACTTAGGGCCTCTTCCTTAGCTACTTTCACAGCCTTTGAAGCCTGGGGGTTGCAAGGTGCTCAGTCTTTCCACCCTTATAAGTTAATCACATTCACGCCATACACAGTAACGTTTCGCTTCCTGAGATGCTGTTAAAGAGTGTGAAGTGGGATCCAGCAAGACTGCTTGGGCAGGGACAGTGGGAAGAGGGTATTGGGAGTCATTGTTTAAAGTGGACAGAATTTCTGAGTGGAATGAGAATATCTTAGAAATGTATAGTGTGAGGTCAGCTGTAGTGGCTCATGCCTGTAATCCCAGCACTTTGGGAGGCCAAGGTGAGAGGATCACCAGAGGTTGGGAGTTCGAGATCAGCCTGGCTAACATGGTAAAACCTCATCTCTACTAAATATACAAAATTAGCTGGGCTTAGTGGCATGCACCTGTAATCCCAGCTACCCAAGAGGCTGAGGCAGGAGAATCACTTGAACCCAGGAGGCAGAGGCTGCAGTGAGCCAGGATGGTGCCACTGCACTCCAGGCTGGGTGACAGAGTGAGACTTGGGGTCTCAAAAAAAAAAAAAGAAAGAAAAGAAATGTATAGTGTGACATCATGAGGCACTGAAGGTCACATAATAGTACACTTAAAAATGATTGAAATTACAAATTTCATGAAATGAGAATACAATTTGAAAAATGCAAGGACTGCTGCTCTCTGAGGGGCAGGAGGAATGTAACTGCAGGGGAGCTGGGCCTGTGTTTTACCCCTGGAAATGCCTTCCTAGACCTGCCAGCATCCTACAGTCAGCAAATTTCTCAGTGTCTATGCTCTCATTGATTTGCATCCTGGATTTCTTTTTTGTTGAGGATATTACTAGTTTTGAACATATAGGTCAAAAACCTGAGATTGAGGTTTACCAAGGACATATAATTGACTCATGCAGGGTCTCTTGACTTTATCTTTTAAGGCGTCTCTCATGACCACTGAGCTAAGTAGAGTCTCATAATGTGCCCCTGGATAAATATTATCAATTTCTGCCTAGGCACTTTTTCTCCAGTGTCTTCTTCCCGCGATCCATCTTACACTCTGACAAGCTAAATATTCTGAATACAAAGTTTTTGTCTGGTAATTGCTTTTTTTTTTTTTAAATGTATGTCTCAATGAATCTTCTCACTTTTTATAAAACTTAATAACTCAAATTAGAATATTCAAGTTTGTATGATAATCTAAGCTTCACATTGTTTAAAAATATGTTTTTTTATTTCTTTCTCTTCTTATACTTCTGTTTTTCTTATATTTTCATCTTTTCTCTTTCAACCATGGTTTCTGACAGAGTTAGGGCTTAGGAGAAGAGGAGAGAAAGGGAAATTGGAAAGTTCTTAATGGACTCATAGTGCTATGTGCTTGGTTCCTGTTCCCTGGGCCTGGCACATGCTCTGTGTCTTGGGACAGTTTCATGGGTGCTTCAGAAAGTCCAGATTACTAAGCTGTATTTTTCCTTTTATGGCTTAGAAAGTATGTGAATGATAACAAAGAACCCTAGAAAAATTAAAAATATGATAGCTGGAACACTTAATTAAAAATTGGAAAAAATAGTAAAATAGTGTAACAAAAATGTAGTTGAAAAGTTAAAGAAAAAAAAGTGTAAGATAAAAGAAAACAAAGCTAGAGGATGAATCCATTATGTCCAGCTAAAAAAAAATCCAAAATGAGAGAAATCATGGTGGGAAGAAAGTCATCCCCCCCGCAAAAAAAAATACAAGAAAATGTCCCAGAAAAAAATGTGTGAAATTAAGATTGGAATGAGATTTAAAAATTCACTAATTTCCCATACAGAAAAATCGTTTGTTAATGTTTTGAAACATCATTTAAAGAAAAGATCTTTCCAGAAAGAAACACAAGACCCATCCAAAGATGGGGAATAAAAATGGAACCAACACAAGAACAGGACGGCAGAGGAAAAACCAACTCAAAATCCAGAGGGTCCCAACCTGTGATTCTACACAGACGTAAATCTACCTCCAGCCTACCATCATTCAAGCATGAAGACAGAATACAGACATTTTCAGGCATGCAAATCCTCAAACACTTTATTACCAATGAACTTTTTCTCAGAAAGGTATTGGAGAATATGCTCCACCAGAAAGGAGTAGAATAAGTAAGAGGAAGACTTAAGATTTGGTGAACAGGAATTAAAATGGGAGTTAGTGGATGCTCAAGAAGACTGCAATAAAAATGATTTAGAACATGGACACCCTTCTGCAGGGAAAGAAGCTCAGGGTGAGGATGGAAATGGGGGGTTCCTAGGGGAAGGGCAACCAAAGGTCACTTTTAATAAAATTCTTTTTTGTGCTATTTTATTTTTCAAAACATGCATCTATATCAGCTTTTAAAAATAAAAGTTGCCAGGTCAAATGATATTTCTGGTTCTAGATACCATTTGACCCGGCAACTTTTATTTTTAAAAGATGATAACAGATGCATGTTTTGTAAATACATATACACAAAGGATTATAAATCATTCTATATAAAGACACATGCACTTGTACGTTTATTGCAGCACTATTTACAATAACAAAGACTTGGAACCAACCCAAATGCCCATCAATGATAGACTGTATAAAGAAAATATGGCACATATACACCGTGGAATACAATGCAGCCATTAAAAAAGAATGAGTTCCTGGCCTTTGCAGGGGCATGTATGAAACCAGAAAGCATCATCCTCAGCAAACTAACACAGGAACAGAAAACCAGACACTGCATGTTCTCACTTGTAAGTGGGCATTGAACAATGAGAATGCATAAACACAGGGAGAAAAACATCACACACTGGGGCCTGTCGGTGGGTGGGGAGAAGGGGGAGGGAGAGCATTAGGATAAATACCTAATGCACGCAGGACTTAAAACCTAGATGACAGGTAGGTGGGTGCAGCAAACCACCATGGCACATGTATTCCTATGTAAAAATCCTGCACGTTCTGCACATGTATCCCAGACCTTACAATAAAAATAAAAATTGTGAAAAATAGAGGGTGCTGGAAGACAGAAAAAAAGGAAAGAGAGGATAAAAGAAAAAGTACAAAAAATTAGGCAGAGGGCAGATAGTTGGCAGAAAGAAGCTAAGAAGCTGCAAATGGTTTTAGGTAAATGCAGAATGGACACCACATCAAATTATAGAGGAGGATGTTATATTTTGTTAAGAGTATTAATATATAAAACCTCAAACTATAAAAGACAACCTGGGCGGTGCCTTTCAGGACATAGACACAGGCAAAGATTTCAAGACAAAGATACCAAGCAATTGCAACACAAGCAAAAGTTGGCAAATGGGAACTAATTAAACTAAAGAGCAAAATAAATTATCGACAGACCAAACAGAATGGGAGAAGATTTTTGCAAACTATGCATCTGACAAAGGTTCAGTATCCAGCACTTATGAGAAAATTAAACAAATTGATACTTGCACACACACACACACAAACAAACAAAAATGTGGGCAAAGGACATGGACAGACATTTTCCAAAGAAGACATACATGTGGCCAACAAGCATGAAAAAAAGCTCAACATCACTGATCATTAGAGAAATGCAAATTAAAACCACAATGAGATATCATCTTACTCCAGGCAGAATGAATATTACTAAAAAGTCAAAACATAAAAGATGCTGGTGAGGTTGCGGAGAAAAAGGAATACTTATGCACTGTTGTTGGGAGTTAAATTAGTTTGACCATTCTGTAAGACAGTGTGGTCTTCCTCAAAGAGATAAAGTCAAAAACAGCATTTTACCCAGTAATCCCATGCATGCATATGTTCAATGCAGCACTATTCACAATGGCAAAGGCATGGAATCAACCAAAAACCTTATCAACGATAGCCTGGATAAAGAAAGTGTGGCACATACACACCATGGAATACTATGTAGCCATACAAAAGGAATGAGATCATGTCTTTTGCAGAGACATAGATAGAGCTGCAGACAATTATCCTTAGCAAACTTAGGAACAGAAAACCAGGTATCTCACGTCCTCACATATAAGTAGAAGCTAATAAATGAGAACACGTGGACACATAGAGGGGAACAACAGACACTGGTGTCTACTGGAGGGTGGAGGGTGGGTGGAAAAAGAATCAGAAAAAATAACTAACTGGCACTATGCTTAATACCCGGGTGATGAAACAAACCCCCATGACACATGTTTACTTGTGTAACAAACATGCACATCCTGTACATATACTTCTGAACCTAAAATAAAAGTTGAAAAAGAATGAATTTTTTTAAAGAATTCATTGACAAGTTGAATGAAAAGACAAGATGTAGAACTAAAGAGGACACAGTGTATATCACTGAGATCTTATTATACGGTTTAAACGCCCATATAATTCAAGGATATACAAAGGAAGGCTTGTGGAAGAGGTGATGGCTGAGCTGAACTGTGAAGCACCGAGAAGATGAAAATGACAGGCAGGGGAATTAAGGCCTCCAGGTGCATGGAGCAGCCTGGGCAAAGGCATGGACGTGAGGCTGACCCAGCCCCGCTGCAGAACAAAGATGCCCCCAATCCTGCTGGCATCTTGAATGCTGGTAGATATTTCTGTAGCTCAGGATTTCTCAATCTTAGTGACATCAAGAGTGAATAAACCTTTTGGGGTCTAACCTGTGCAGTGTAGAAGGGTCAGCAGCACCCCTGGCTTTTGCCCACTTGATGCCAATAGCGCTCCCACTACCATCCAGCCCTGAAAACCAAAACATCTCCGGACTGACAACTGCAGGGGTCAGGAGAAGAGGAAAGATGTGTCCAAGTTGGGACACCACTGCTCTAGAGTGGGAAACTTTACCTCAATTCTCCTCTGTGACTCTACTAATGGTCGTAAGGACTGGACACTCACAACTCTGGGATCATTTCAGTTACCAGGAAAATGGGGCATTGGAAAAAAGAAAAATTATGAACTTAAGAGACCTGTCGGCACAAATATTTGATGAACTAAATCCACAGTTACGTGTGTACCAGGAGTAAGCCTTTAACCACACATTATAGGGAAATGTCAGGTTGAGTAAAGTTGGGGATTTGGTGAAGGAGCCATGGAGAATTAGCCAGGGGCAGAAACCTATTCCTGGCTCTGCTTCCAAATCCAGCTCGTGGTCTGAACTCATCAAGTGGATCCAGTTAAGATAGTGTCATGGAAATGGTCACTTCTGGGGAAAAGGGACACCAAAGTGGCCTAGGCCCTGGTTGGCACAGTCTCCAACTACCTCTGCTCCTTACCCATGTCCTGACACCCTAACCCTGAACCCCTCATCCAGGAAAAGGAGAACATTAGTATAAATATTGTCATGTCGATCCTTCCCCTTACTAAAGATTCAAAATAGACAAGCACCTTTTTTTCTTTTTCTTTTTCTTTCTTTCTCTTTCTTTCTTTCTTTCTTTCTTTCTTTCTTTCTTTCTTTCTTTCTTTCTTTCTTTCTCTTTTTCTTTCTCTTTCTTTCCTTCTTTCTTTCTCTTTCTTTTCTCCTTCCTTCCTTCCTTCCTTCCTTCCTTCCTTCCTTCCTGCCTGCCTGCCTGCCTGCCTGCCTGCCTGCCTTCCCTCTCTCTCTTTCTTTCTTGCTTCTTGCTTGCTCTGTTGCCCAGGCTGGAGTGTGGCGCCTTGATCTCAGCTCACTGCAACCTCCTCCTCCCTTGTTCAAGTGATTCTCCTGCCTCAGCCTCCTGAGTAGCTAGGACTACAGGTGCCTGTCATCATACCCAGCTAATTTTTGTATTTTTAGTACAGATGGTGTTTCGCCATATTTGCCAGGCTGGTCTTGAACTTCTGACCTTGTGATCCGTCCGCTTTGGCCTCCCAAAGTTCTGCGATTACAGGCGTGAGCCACCACATCCAGCCATATTTCTAAATAGACCTAATAATAATACATATAATATCATCAGGAAAATCTTGTAAAACATCAAATTCTGCTCCAGAAAATCAATTACAAAATTATTTATTGAGCATCTACTGTATAATGTTGCCACACAAAGACAGAAGATGCAGAGAACATGCTGTCCAGGGGCATGAGCAGAGAGGGAAGGTCAGCATCACGGTCCTGCAGATGTCAGGATGGAGCTGCCCGTGGAGAGCCAGAGGCCCTGTGAAGAGGGAGATCCAGGAGATGCAGGGGCTGAGAAAGGGGGACCAGATGTGGGCTGTCTTTGATGTGACTTTGGGAATGATGAAGTATTTCAACTCAGAGAGTCTGAGGCAAGGTCAGTTGAGGAGGGGAGGCCACAGGGAACAAAGGTCTCAGGCAGAAAATAATGGGCTGGTACAATCAACCGGAGTACATATAGAGCAGCAGTGGGAGTCAAGGCCTCCAGGACCCATCTGAGCGATGGTGTGCACGTCCCTCAGGGTCCAGCCAAGAAGTGTTGAGAGCAGCAGAATGCCTGGCTTCATATCCTGCTTCTGCCACTTCCTAGCTGTGTCCTGGGAAATTCTATGGAATCTCTGTGTCCTGTAGCTTGGTTTGAATGATCTTCCCACCTCACGGGGTAGTGATCACACATCCAGTTTGCTCAGGACAGTACTGGTTTATGTTGCTGTCTTGGGGTCCACCCTTTTAGGGTTCCCAAATGGTCTCCAAAGTGCCCCACATTTACAATCAATACTATGGCCAGGCTGCTCACAGGATTGTGGCTGTGAGATTCAAAGAGGCTTACAACAGTGCCTGTCACTTAGGATCTAATATAAAATATTATTTCATTCATATTTTATTCAACATTGTCATAAAAATTATTAAGAAATTAGATTGTAAGTTCTTATCACACAAAATTTTGTGTGTTCTTGTCACACAAGTTTTGAGATGATAGATATTTTAATCCTTTAATAATATAAACATATCAAAACACGTTATACACCATAAATATATACAATTTATATCCATCGATTATACCTTAATAAAGATGGGTACAATTTTTAAATGATTTTTTTTTTTGAGACAGAGTTTCGCTGTTGTTACCCAGACTGGAGTGCAATGGCATGATCTCGGCTCACCGCAACCTCCGCCTTCTGGGTTCAAGCAATTCTCCTGCCTCAGCCTCCTGAGTAGCTGGGACTACAGGGGCGCACCACCATGCCCAGCTAATTTTTGTATCTTTAGTAGAGACGGGGTTTCACCGTGTTGACCAGGATGGTCTCAATCTCTTGACCTTGTGATCCACCCGCCTCGGCCTCCCAAAGTGCTGGGATTATAGGTGTGAGCCACCACACCCGGTGAAATGATTTTTAAAACATGGACAATTAATTAGAGCTGGGTTCCAAAAGATTAATATAGAAGCAGTATATGAAATATACTTGGGAGATAATTTTTTTTTTTTTACTGAGGGCTGTCAGGGAGATTAGGATGGACTTTATCGTTAGCCTCCATCACCCCTGCAGAACCCTGACCCTGTTTCTCAGAGCTGTTTGAACCAAGCAACTCCATTTTGAGTGAGAGCCAAAAAATGAGGCTGGGACTTGCTGGGCTGTATTCTCAGAAAGTCAGGCATTCCTAGCCTCTAGATGTTTATGGTTAAGGGAACAAATTACCAATGTTTTTAAATGGGCAAAGGATATGAACAGACACTTTACAAAAGAAGACAGACATGAGGCCAACAAACATATGAAAAAATGCTCATCATCACTGGTCATTAGAGAGATGCAAAT
Source organism: Callithrix jacchus (assembly GCF_049354715.1). Classification (NCBI taxonomy): domain Eukaryota; kingdom Metazoa; phylum Chordata; class Mammalia; order Primates; family Cebidae; genus Callithrix; species Callithrix jacchus. The sequence continues at coordinate 119,423,224 of NC_133511.1, read as the reverse complement.
CAAAACCACATTGAGATACCAACTCATGCCAGTTAGAATGGCGATCATTAAAAAATCTGGAGACAACAGATGCTGGAGAGGATGTGGAGAAATAGGAACACTTTTACACTATTGGTGGGAGTGCAAATTAGTTCAACCATTGTGGAAGACAGTGTGGTGATTCCTCAAGGCCTTAGAAATAGAAATTCCATTTGACCCAGCAATCCCATTACTGGGTATATATCCAAAGGACTATAAATCATTCTACTATAAGGACACATGCACACGAATGTTCATTGCAGCACTGTTTACAATAGCAAAGACCTGGAACCAACCTAAATGCCTATCGATGATAGAATGGATTGGGAAAATGTGGCACATATACACCATGGAATATTATGCAGCAATCAAAAATGATGAGTTCGTGTCCTTTGTAGGGACATGGATGAATCTGGAGAACATCATTCTCAGCAAACTGACACAAGAACAGAAAATGAAATACCGCATATTCTCACTCATAGGCGGGTGATGAAAAATGAGAACACATGGAGACAGGGAAGGGAGTACTACACACTGGGGTCTATTGGGGGGAATAGGGGAGGGACAGCCGGGGGGAGCTGGGGAGGGATAGCCTGGGGAGAAATGCCAAGTGTGGGTGAAGGGGAGGAAGGCAGCAGAACACACTGCCATGTGTGTACCTATGCAACTACCTTGCATGTTCTGCACATGTACCCCCAAACCTAAAATGCAATTAAAAAAAAACAAAGTTTTCTCAACAGACCCAGACTTGGGAGTATGCCAATATATCCCCATATCTAGCAAACAAAGGCATTCCTAATTTTACTTTAAAGATCATGATATTGATTCTTGCAAAATATAATAATTAAGAAAATTAATTCTTTATCACAAACCCTTGTAGCAGAGCACATCTCCTCAAGACCTCCTTTTATCCTGTATATAAACAAGCATGGTATCTAGGGTGGACGCGTTCCTCCTCTTACTTTTGGGAACATCTTATTTTGTCTATGGAGTAGCTGTACTTTCACTATTTTACTTTTTTTTTTTTTTTTTAAGGAAAGAAAGAGAAAGGGGGAGAGAGAACAGGAGTCTTGCTCTATTGCCCAGGCTGGAATGCAATCTAAAAATAGGTATAAAAAACCTCTTTTATGCTGATAATTGTGCTTAACATTGGAGACAGGGAGGAATAAGGGAAGAAAATAACAAATAAACAGCCAACCAATATTTCATTTAAGTCTGTAAAGAAGTCTTTCATTTCATTTGCTATGCAAATGCTGAAGAGTGATTTACTTCCAATTATGTGGTCACTTTCAAAATAGGTGTAATGTGCAAATGTATGTTTTGCACACTGAGCAAAATGTATGTTTTGTGGACCTGGGGTGAAGAATTATATAAATATTCACTGTGTTTACTTATTCCAGGTGTGAGTTCAAATCATAGATGTCCCTGTTAATTTTTTATCTCGTTGACCCGTTGAATATTAACAATATGGTGTCAAAGTCTCCTGCTATTATTGTGCTGGAGTCCAAGTCTCTTTATAAGTCATTAAGAACTTGTCTTATGTATCTGGGTGTTCCTATATTGGGTGCATATATATTTATGATCATTGACTCCTGTTGTTGCATTAATCCTTTTACCATTATGTAATGTCCTTCTTTGTTTCTTTTAGTCTTTGTTACTATTAAAGTCTATTTTGTTGGAGATGAAAGTTACAACTCCTGTGTTGTTTTTGTTTTGTTTTTGTTTTTTTTTGGCTCTTCATTTGATTGTTAAGTCTTCCACCAACCCTTTGTTTTGAGTCTTTGTATGTCCTTGCTTATGAGATGGATCTGGATACAGCATACTGATGGGTTTTGACTTTTTATTCAATTTGCCTGTCTGTGTCTTTGATTGAGGCATTTAATCCATTTAAATTTAGGATTAATATTGATATTTGTGAGTTTAATATTGTCATTTAATGCTAGCTGGCTATTTTGCCCATTAGTTGATATAAATTCTTCATTATGGAGATACTCTTTACCTTTTGGTAAATTCCTACTGGTTGTTCCTTTCTGTGTATAGTGCTTCTTTCAGAAGATCTTGTAAAGCAGGCCTGGTGGTGATGAAATCTCTGAGTGCTTGCTTCTTCGTGAAAAATTTTATTTTTCCTTCATCTGTAAAGCTTAGTTCGGCTGGATATGAGATTCTGGGTTGAAAATTCTTTTCTTTGAGGATATTGAATATTGACCCCCACTCTGTTCTAGTTTGTAGGGTTTCAGCTGAGAGATCTGCTGTGAGTCTAATAGGCTTCCCTTTATGGGTAACCTGACCTTTCTCTCTAGCTACCATTAGAATTTTCTCCTTTATTTCAACCCTGGTGAATCTAGTGATTATGTGTCTTGGGGTTGCTCTACTTGAGGAATATCTTTGTGGTGTTCTCTGTATTACCTGGAGTTGAGTATTGTCCTGCCTTGCTAGGTTGGGAAAGTTTTCCTGAATAATATCCTGAAGAATATTTTCCAGCTTGGATTCATTCTCTTCATGACATTCAGGTACACCTATCAAACATAAATTAGGTCTTTTCACATAGTCCTGTATTTCTTGGAGACGTTGCGCATTCCTTTTTACTCTTTCTTCTCTAATCTTGTCTTCTTGTTTCATTTCATTAAGTTGGTCTTTGACCTCTGATATCCTTTCTTCTGCTTGATCAATTCGACTGTTAAAACCTGTGCATACTTCACAGAGTTCTTGTATTGTATTCTTCACTTCCATTAATTCACTTATATTCCTCTCCAGATTGTCTATTCTCATTAGGATTTCATCAAACCTTTTTTCAAGGTTCTTAGTTTCTTTACATTGGGCTACAACATGTTCTTTTAACTCACAGGAGTTTCTTATTATCCACTTTCTGAAGCCCGATTCTGTTATTGGAACACACTCATTCTCCATCAGGCCTTGTTCCCTTGTTGATGAGGAACTGTGATCCTCTGTACAGGGAGAGGCATTCTGATTTGGGGTATTCTCAGGCTTTTTACGCTGGCTTCTTCCCATCATTGTAAATGTATCCACCTGTTGTCTTTGTAATTACCGACTTTCAAATTAGGTCTCTGAGTGGACGTCCAACTTGTTGATTCCCAGTGCTGGAATCTGAGCAACACACTGCACCAGCTAAAACAGCAGCGTTAAGATTCATGGTGCTTTTTTGCCCAGGAAACTCCGGTCTGGCTTCCTTCGTAAGCCCCTTTTTCAATCAGCTGAATAGGCGAATCTGCCTTCCCAGAGCTCCAAACATCGACCAAAAGGGGACCCAGTCCCGTTTACTCTGCACCAAGAACTGCTGCACCAGGGCGCCAGCAAAACCATCACGCCAGCCACAAGAGTCACGCTGGTGACCCATGGGGCTCCTCTGCTGTGAATCCCCTGGTCTGTGAGCAATAAAAATTCATCTGAAAGTGTGGCGTCCTCTAGATCTCTATGCTTTCACTGGGAGCTATGATCCCGAGCTGCTAGTCATCAGTCATCTTGGATCTCTCTCTGAGAAAAATTTTTTTTGAGACAGAGTCTCACTTTGTTGCCCAGGCTGGTGTGCAGTGGCATGATCTCAGCCCACTGCAACCTCTGCCTCCCAGGTTCAAGCGATTCTTCTGCCTCAGCCTCCCAAGTAGCTGGGACTACAGGTGCGTGCCACCATGACTGGCTAACTTTTGTATTTTTAGTAGAGATATGGAATCACCATGTTGGCTAGGCTGGTCTTGAACTCCTGACCTCATGATCTGCCTGCTTCTGCCTCCCAAAGTGCTGGGATTATAGGCATAAGCCACTGCACCCAGCTGAGAAATCTTTTACAAATTATATCTTTAATGTCTTTGAGAAAAGAAGAACTCATAAAACATTACACAAACATAAATCAACACAGTGCTTTCTTTTCAGAGTGAAAACTTTTAGCCTGTATTTGAGTAGGTTGCTCTGTTTTAGAGAAAGTGATGTGCAAACTCAGTTTTCAGAGACTACAAAGCACCTTAGAGTTTATCAGAAACACACAGTGAGGTAGCACCTACACTGTGCCAAGCACTGTTCTTAGGACCTCACACTTGTTAACTCAATGATGAGTCACAACAACTCTATGACTGTTTCTGTTATAAGGGAGACACAGAGGATCAAGACTCCTATCCAATGTGGCAGTCAGCAAATGGGGAAGGTGGCATGAAAACACAGAGGGTCCAGTTCAGAGTCCTCACTCACCAGCCACCTGCCATTGGACCATGAAAGGAAAAAAACTGCAGAACTTGCAGGGACTGGAACGGCAGCACAGCACAGAGGTGCTCAGCAGAACTGCAGCTTCCCAGATCCTCTGTTCCCAAGTCTTCCCTTCCCACATCTCTTCCCAGGTGCCTTGGGAATGTCCTGCTGGGGTAGGACTACCCATTGGAATAAGGGGTTTTATTTCTTCCTGACCTGTCAATCATCTGACTCCTCTGGACACATCCTCACCTCCCCTGAGGTGAGGTGGATACATCTGAACGTATTCACTTTTAACCTACTTGTTTTCTATCCACAGTTTCCCCTGTTCCTCTGAGTCAGAGGAAGTTTCTCCTACTTAAAGGAAAGCACCCTCTCCATCCTCTGGACTCCCAGAGCCCTTTATCAATCTCTCTGCACCTCTCCTTTCCCATTGGGGTTGATAGTCTCCTGTGTGGGTCTTCTCAGGCCTCCGAAAGACACAAAGGGACACAGGTTTCTTTGGACAACTGCACATAAAAACCACACTACTATGACACCCATTTTCTTGTGTTTTTGTGTAAGGGGAAGAGGGTTCTTCCTTGGTTGTTGTAGACTCCCCATGGAGGCTACAGCCTCTCCTTTTCTCAGCTCCATTTCAGAAAGGAGAGGTTTCAATGTGTTGCTGATGTTCGTGGTCTCTTTAGGGGAATCACACGGTTCTGTTCACACAATCCCAACCCTGTGTTGTCATGCACACACACACCCATTCAGGGGAATGTCAGTCTTTGCAGGCTTCTTCGGGCACATTTTGGTATACTGAGCTGAAATATAGGGGTGGTGGTAGGGTGTGGATTAAACACTGAGATACACATGGACATGGAATTCCAGCCCCAGACTTGGACTAAGACAAGGGAGGCACTAGGTCTGGGAGAGGCATTGGTGACTTAATCAACATCTAAATGTGAAACAAGACAGCTCCAAGACCAGAGGCCTTTCCTAAAGTCTCCTGGACAAGCAGCTCCTCACTTAACATCTACATTGTGCAAAGTCTCTTATTCACCTCAAAAGACCTGTCTCAAGTGGTTTCCCGCCAACCTAGTAGGGGAGAGGATAAACTAGATGCAGGGAATGAAGTAAAAAAAGTATATCTGTGTCATGTTTCCTCAAACACACTGGAGGTGGTTCATACCCGTAATGCACAATTTAAAATATAAAACTTAATGATCATTTCACCTTCAAAAAACATTTTTTACGCTTTTTGTTTAAATGCACAAATCACTAAACCCTGTGTGGCTCTCAAAAAAGTTGCTACTTAATATTAAGGATGGCAAGGCCTTTCAAATGTCAAAAAATATTAATACGTCTTTATCTGAGTCTCCTGGGAACCTGAGGCAGCCCAAACATCACTATTTCTTACCAAGGACTTTTATTCTTTCCAGAGACACCAGCTCACTCCAGATAGAACTTGTAAATAATTTATTTCTGCAGTGTACTTGTCACAGCAGGTGATGAATAAATATTAGTGAAACTAAGCGTGGCACTGAAGGACACTAGACTTCCCCAGTTCCTGAACTTCATTAAGAGACCCAAGCAAAGACCCTTCGTGAAGAGAAAAAGACTGCAAACTGCACCAGCAACACGAGTGTGCTGAGTTCCGGGGCTCTCCTAGTTCTTTCTGGGAAGACTGCATTGCCAATGAGTCCTTTTTTTTTGAGACAGAGTCTTGCTGTGTCATCCAGGCTGCAGTGCAGTGGCGTGATCTCAGTTCACTGCAACCTCCATCTCCTGGGTTCAAGTGATTCTCCTGCCTCAGCCTCCTGAGTAGCTGGGATTACAGGCGTGTGCCACCGTGCCTAGCCAATTTTTGTATTTTTAGTAGAGACGGGGTTTCACCATGTTGGTCAGGTTGGTGTTGAACTCCTGACCTCGTGATCTGCCCCCTTCAGCCTCCCAAAGTTCTGGGGTTACAGGAGTGAGTCACTGTGCCCAGCTAGCCAATGAGTCTTTTTAGGCTTGAGTTACTGTTATTTCACTCACGAGAGAATAATCACTTTCCGATGCCCTGCTGGAGGTTAAAGAAAACACAACCTTTTTAGTGTGGGCAACTGCACCTGTCACCTCTGGCCCAAGAGGTGACAGAGCAGGGTCATAAGGACTGTGATACTAGGTAGAGACCCAATAAGCCTTGGCTAAAAAGACAGCACTCATTTCCTGATCAAAGTCCTTAACTTCCCCTGGGAATGAAGGATGCCAGCCATGGTCAACCGTTTACACAGGTAAGTACACAACCCTTCTACTTTCTGTCCTCCCCAAATTAGGTCTGTTCTTGGTATCATAGGCTCTGGCTGAATGATGGCAAATATATGTCACAAATAATTCAGACAGCAAATAATGCATTCATGGGTAGGAAGGACACATAATTTTGGCTGTCTCATTTATTTTTGTTAAACTTGAGCCAACTTTGTGTTTCTAGTACCTTTTGTCTTTATGTTATTCCTAAATAAATGAGGGCTGATTTCTATCGTGTGAAGCCAACTTGTCCCCAAAAGGTACATGTGCCCTACCTTCCTTGACCTCACCAAGTGCCCTCCACCCTCAGGCCCTGTACTTGCTCTTCCCAACCTGGAGCACTCTTCCTCAGATGTGTCTCTGTATATCACTCTCCATTCATTCAAGCCTCAGCTGAAATGGCACCTGCTCTCCAGGCTGCCTTGGGCTGCTTACAGGACGCTGCTCCTCACCATCCAGTCCATGACAGCATTCCGCCATTATGGATATTCTGCTGTCCTTCGCAGCAATTCTCACTTCTCAATATCTCTGATTCATTTGCAGGGTTATTTTTGACCTTCTGGGAAAGAAAAGTACATGAAGGCAAGGACTTGATTGAATTTTTGTCTACAATGAAATTTCCATGGCTCAGCTCATAGGAGAAGCCCACGAGTTATGTGGTCAACAATGGATGTGAATATAGATGAAAACTGACATTTATTCAGAATTCTCTTATGCTACACCATGTTCTAAAAACTTGGCATAGAGTATCCAACATCATTACAAATTTTAGCATGGTATTGTTTAGGTCCATTTCACAAAAGAGAGACAGAAATCCTAGAGAAACCAGCATTGTAACTTGCCCAAAGACACGGCATGACTACATATGGCCTCCAGGATCTAAGTCCACATCTCCATGAGCCTAAATCCCATCACCACCCACTGCCCAGCACTGCCTGCCCAGGAATTCAGTTACTCCACTAACTCACAGCATCCTTTCAATCAGTGGGAGGGAAACCTTAAAATGCTACCAAAGTGATAAACAAATATTAATTCCTAGGTTTCTACTACAGTGAATTTGTAAACTTGGGTTAATTTCTTATTTCTAAAACACGGAAACTTTCAGTGGCTAATAAATACACGAAAAATAGCTCAACATCACTGATCATTAGAGAAATGCAAATCAAAACCGCAATGAAATATTATCTCATACCAGTTAGAATGGCAATTATTAAAAAGGTAAGAAACGATGGATACTGGCAAGGTTGTAGGGAAGTTGGAATGCTTTCACATTGTTAGTAGAAATGTAGATTAGTTCAACCATTGTGCAAGATGGAGGGACAAGTTGTCAGAGATCTGGAAATGGAAATATCATTTGCCCCAGTAAACCCATTACTATGTATGTACCCAAAGGAATATAAATCATTCTGGTATAAAGATACATGCATAGCAGCACTATCCACAATAGCAAAGACCTGAAATTAAGCCGAATACCCATCAATGATAGACTGGATAAAGAAAATGTGGCATGTATACATCATGGAATACTATGCAGTTATAAAAGGGAAGGAGAGTATGTCTTTTGCAGGGACAACGATGAAGCTGGAAGACATTATCCTCAGCAACTAACGCAGGAACAGAAAAGCAAGTATTGCATGTTCTCACTTATAATTGGGAGGTTAACAATGAGAATACATGGACACACGGAGGAAAACAACACTTAATGGGGCCTGTTGTGGGAAGTCAGGAAGGGAGAGTTTTAAGGACAAGAGCTGATGCATGCTTGGTTTTATACCTAGCTGGTGGGTTGATAAGTGCAGCAAACGACCACGGCACACGTTTACCTACGTAACAAACTGGCACATACTGCACATGTGCTCTGGAACTTCAAAAAAAATTTAAAAACCCAGAGATTAGATATTGATATATTCCCTTTGCACTTGAAATAGCTTTAATGAAAAAGGAATGACTATGGGTGAAGAAGGACTGCCTCCCAGGTCCCAGGAAGATACAGGTATTGCGCCTACTCCAACTATAATAGTTCCAGGAGAGAAAGACAGGATATGGAGCTGTGTGCACCTAGAAAAATAGGAGAAGAGGTGAAGAGAGGCAGAAGAAGAGTTGAGGCGGCAGGAAGCACAAGGCAGGAAGGAATAAAGAAGTCATGATCACAATCACCACAGTGACGAGAACACAGGTCACATTGCTGGGTTTTGCTTTGTATTTTGGAAAACATTGTCGCATTCATTTTATCCGGAGCCATGTGTCATTATTTCAGTCCCCAGATTGTCAGGGGACTCCAAATCACTGCCTTCTCTGTTTCTACAAACAGAGCACAGGCTGGCCGGGTTCCCCTTGGTGCTTGCTAATGTGTCCTGGTCCCATGCCAGGTTGACGCATTGCTTTATTCCTGGAAGGGACTAAGGTGCCTCCCTGGGGAATAAATAGAGCAGTGCTGGGCGCTCACCTCCACAGCAGCTTCCTTGATCCCTGCCACACACAACTGAACGCCGACAGCACCTGCCTCACCATGAAGCTGCTGGTGGTCCTCATGCTGGCGGCCCTCCCTCTGTGCTGCTACGCAGGTGAGTTCTGGGCAGGGAGGTCTGCCTCAAAGCTAGGGGTTGTGCAGTCACAAAGCTTACCCTGAACACTCTGCCTCATTTGTTGCCAAAGTAGGTGCAAGTGGGTGAATAGCTGACAAGTTCACAGTCAACTAAATAGAAAACAGCAGAGCCCAGAGCACAAGCAGCTCATGCAAATCCACGTCCTGAGAACTTTCCATTCCCCAAAAGTGGGGACCACCTCAGAGCCTATCATAAGCAAGAAGTTCTGTTTTAGGTTCCTTTTTTATTGCAGTTGACTTAATAGCGCTGTTGGACAATATCTTGGGCCCATTCATCTGAAATCATTGAACCCCTACTTGATGCTGGGAATGATAAAAGGGAAGCATTGTATGATTTTGGACCAAAGAAGTTGAAGCAGCGTTTGCTGTGTGTCCCCAGTCGGAGCCGCTCATTTCTCGAGGGTTCTCTTCACCAAGAATGCACAGGGATGGGCTGATCTGAGCTTTAGAGGTCAGGAGAATTTGCGCAGACTGAGTTTATGCTCCTAGAATTGAAAACCTGAGACCCTGCGCCATAATCTTTCTGAAGCTCAGTCTCTCCTGGGAGGTAAGCAGATGACCAGCCTCAGAGCTCATCCCCAGAATGGGTTTGAGGGAATGTGTTCTCTTTTGGGGTCCATGAGGGGGCGTAGCTTTAAGGGCAAGAATTTCCCAGCGCCAAGCCCCCCTCCCATCTCTCTCCATCCGGGAGATTCAATGGTTTATGTTTGAATTTCGCGGTCGCGGGAAGAAACTAAGTCAGTCACTCCCGCGGAAGCTGTAAGGAACTCCTTTCATTGGCTCAGGGTCTTAGAGAAGGTGTGGGTTTCTACCAGGATAAAAGTCTGTGCTCCCTCACCTGAGCTGGATTTTCCAGCTTTCTGGAATCCCCTCCCACATGGTGGGAGCTCCTTCTGGGATTTCCCCTCTGGAATTCCCTTCCACACTCTTCTTGGAAGCATTTCTCTTCTCCTTTCCTTCTCTTTTCTCTACCTAAATAAAATCACCTTTCTGCAAGGCTTTTTGGGTCCGGTATTCTTTTTATGAGCATAAGGTCCACCTGCAGTGGCCCCACCGCTTATTCCTTAAGAGGTTGGAGGCTAAAAACCCACGACGATCACCGGCATTCAAGAAAAAACCCAGTTACAGGTTCACCCCTCTGGTGATGGCCCATGTTCTTGTGCCTTTTTCTCAGGTTCTGGCTGCCAACTGCTGGAGGAGGTGGTGGACAAGACCCACGATCCTGAAGTGTCTGTACCAGAATACAAGCAATATCTACAAGAGTTCATACACGGTGATGAGAGTGCAGAGGCTGTAGGGGAATTCAAACAGTGTTTCCTCAAACAGTCAAATGAAACTCTGCAAGATTTTCAAGTGTTGATGGTAATTTCATTTTTTTTCTTATGTGCCCTTTAAAATCACTATCCAGAAACAAACAGGCTCCAAATATGCCACGAGGAATGTTAAGCACTGGTGAACAAGCTTTCTTTATACATCGGTTAATTTAAGGGTGCTTTGCAACTTTACTTCGAGTGTCTTCAGGGAGTGATAATTGGAAAAAAAGAAAAAAGAAAGAAAGAAAGACAGAAAAGAAATCTCCAGAAAAGAAGTCAGAGCTAATCAGCTCCCCAGTCCATTCACACACACAGACACACACACACACACACACACACACACACACTCTCTCTCTCTCTCTCACATAGACACACACAGACACAGACACACACACTTATAGAAACAGAAACACATAGAAACACAGACACACACACACACACAGAATCAGAGACACAGACACACACGTACATAGAAACACACAGACACATGCACAGAGACAGAAAAATAAACACATAGACATACACACATGGACACAGACAGGGACAGAGATACACCTATATTTTCTTTATTTCTTTAATTTTTGTGAGACAGGGTCTCACTCTGTCACTGGGCTGGAGTGCAGTGGTGCAATCTCGGCTCACTGAAACCTCCACCTCGCAACTTCAAGGTATTTTCCTGCCTCAGTCTCCCCACTAGCTGCAATTACAGGTGCCTGCCACCACACCGGGCAAGTTTTGTATTTTCAGTAGAAATGGGGTTTCACCATGTTGATGAGGCTGGACATTTTCTATCAAGAGAAAATATCTGATTCTCAAAGAGCCACTCACTACTGGGAACAACCAACAATACAGTTTTCCTTTTCATAGTAATGAATAATCAAAATGTTCTCAAAATTATTTTATACAGTGCAGAAAATACTATTTGGGCAAACTCTACAGATTCTAATATAAAGAATTGAAAACCCATGCCCAGATTTGTTAGCACACCTGACTGGGGATCATGGGCTACTTAATTAAGCACCTCTGGAAATATGAAGCACAGATCATGGTGTGAAACAGCACACGTGCCAGAATTCTTCATCAAAATAAAAGTCTGTGATTATAACAAGTATTTCTGCCTATTAAAAAAACCATGTTACCTACAGTTTCTATTTTTAACATTTATGTAATATTTCAAAATTCCATTTGAAACATTTTATGGTAGAAAATGTAAAGACTTACCAAACATTCGTAGAATCATTTCTTCTTTAAAAACCTAGAGTAGACTAATCATACCTAGCTCCAATATTCTTAAATCTATTCCAAGGTAAAGGGTGAAGAGCCTCAGACTGCTATAATATTTCTCACTTGTAAGGCGACACAGCAACTCCAAACCATCACATTAATATATCTGAGCTGAGGTTTTAACAATTCTGCATTGTAGCCGGGTGCAGTGGTGCGTGCCTGTAGTCCCAGCTACTCAGGAGGCTGAGGCGGGAGGATCACTTGAGTGCAGGAGTTCTGGGCTGCAGTGCGCTATGCTGATCTGGTGTCCGCACTAAGTTTGGCATCAATATGGTGACCTCCTGGGAATGGGGGACCACCAAGTTGCCTACAGAGGGGTGAACTGGCCCAGGTCAGAAACAGAGCTGGTCAAAATTCCCATGCTGATTGGTAGTGGGATCGCGCCTGTGAATAGCCACTGCACTCCAGCCTGGGCAACATAGGGAGACACCGTCTTTTAAAAACAAAAACAATTCTGTGTGGAAAGAGCGGTCTCAGAATCAGTTTCAACTGGCATGTCTTCATCCAATAGTGCATGTCACATAGGCATTGGATAAATTATTTCAAGGAATAGGATTTTTGGAGAAGAAAATCTTAAGGGGATCCTGGCAGGGAAGATCCGAAAACCCTGACCCCTGTTGGATGTCTGTAGGAGTAAGTGTCTCCTGGGTCTTGTGCGACGGCTCACAGCTGTAACCCCAGCACTCTGGGGTGGATTAACTGAGGTGGGTGGATTAACTGAGGTCAAGAGTTCAAGACCAGCCTGGCCATCATGGTGAAAACCTATCTCTACTAAAAATACAAAAATTAACTGGGCATGGTGGCAGGCATCTGTAATCCCACCTACTTGGGAGGCCGAGGCAGGAGAATGGCTTGAACCTGGAGGCAGAGATTGCAGAGAGCTGAGATCGTGCCGCTTGTACTCCAGCCTGGGAGGCAGAGAAACATTGCCTTAAAGAAAATGTGTCTTCTGGATGGCAGAATAAATGGAAATAGAATTATTGTTTTGCTTCCAATGCAAATTTTCCTAAGTGTTAGATGTTTGTGAACAAACGCAGAAAAACAACATGAAGAGAAATGTCTGTATGTTAGTATCTGACTTTCTAAGAGTGATTTGCAAATCTAAGTGGCCTGCTTTTGTTTTCCAGCAAAAAATATACGACAGCATTTACTGTGCACTCTACTAACTTTATACGGGACCTTTGACTCAGACACAGCTACAACATGGAAGACGGCCAGAAAACTGCTGCCTACTGCTAGAAACCACAATTTTTCTTATTTTCTTTTTCCTTTGGACCTTTTTTTTGTGGAAACTGCAAGGCAATTGTTGAAACCTCAAATTCATTTTCATTTCAATAAACTGCAAATCATCAAGTTCCCTTTGTCATTTCATGAAAAGGGAGGCTTTCCAGGCCTCACAGTCAGGCTACCTGTGGGAGGCAGACACAGACAGGCCACAGACAGGCCTTGCAAGTGTCAGGTGAGGGACAAGGCTTCTGTGGAGCACTTGCTTTCTCAGCATCTCTGGCCCAAGCACTAGGCCTCTCTCTGAAGACTGTTTCCCTACCCTCATCCTGCCATCTGCCCACATGCCTCTCCCTGGGGTCCTCAGGCTCTGGGGTCTGAGGTGGGGTCCTGCTCAGAGGCTCTGCTTTTACTCCAGTCCTCCTGTGTGTGCTGAGCCCTGCTGTCCACACCAGACTCCTCTGCACTGTCCCTGGGCCTCCCCGAGGTGTGCAGGTTTCAGACCAGAGCCAACCAGGGATAAGAGAACTGCAAAGCAGGGTGGATGGTGTCTGGCTTTTAAATTATTATTTTTGTTCATCATGGATGTCGGCCTCAGATTTAATTTTTTAAACATTGCATTAAAATATTATTTATAATATTATCTTATTTTAGACACATAAAAATATAATTACTGAGTTTCATAACATCCTCCTAAATTGTTGGGTTTCCCTGAGTCCTTTCTCTGCAGTGGGAATGGGGTCCATCCTCCCCTGCCCCACAGTGAGCTGCAAAGGCAATGAGGGTGGAGGGGAGTGAGTGTGCTCCGCAGAACCCAGCACAGCAGGGGATGTTTAAATGGAATCTGGGGTCTCCTTCATGTCCCCAGCGTACCTGTCACCAGGGGTCGGTTATTGCCACCTCTTCTGCTCTTACCTCAGCCTGTCCCTCTTCTTTCTGGTGCCATCCCCTCACTCAGGAAGACCCTGTCTATTTCTCAGGACAGCTCACCTCCACCAGGGCCAACTCTTTTCTCAGGCAAGGCAGCTTCAGGGATCCAGGCTCGCAATATGTATAGGGGTACGTGAAAATGTTATAATTTTTAGAAAATCATTTCCTAAAGTGAATATAATGATGATGAATATATATACCAACAAATATAGCCAGAAATGTATACACCATTTACCAATGTGGTTGTAAAATACAAAGTGTAATGTGTTTTTATCAAGAAGTGGCAGAAAGCAGAAACTGGATCCCTTCCTGACATCTTACACTAAAATTAACTCCAGATGGATTAAAGACTTAAACATAAGACCTAACACCATAAAAGCTCTAGAAGAAAATCTAGGCAAAACCATCCAGGACATAGGCACAGGCAAGGAATTCATGAGAAAAACACCAAAAGCAATTGCAACAAAAGCCAAAATAGACAAGTGGGATTTAATTAAACATCAGAGCTTCTGTACAACAAAAGAAACAATTGCTAGAGCAAACCAGCAACCAACAATGGAAAAAATCTTTTGCAATCTACCCATCTGACAAAGGGCTAATATTCAGAATCACAAATAACTAAAACGGATCTACAAGAAAACAAACAAACAAACCCATCCAAAAGTAGGCGAAGGATATGAACAGACACTTTTCAAAAGAAGACATTTATGCAGCCAACAAACATATGAAAAAATGCTCATATTACTGGTCATTAGCGAAATGCAAATCAAAACCACATTGAAATACCATCTCATGCCAGTTAGAATGGTGATCATTAAAAAATCTGGAGACAACAGATGCTAGAGAGGATGTGGAGAAATAGGAACACTTTTACACTATTGGTGGGAGTGTAAATTAGTTCAACCATTGTGGAAGACAGTGTGGTGATTCCTCAAGGACCTAGACATAGAAATTCCATTTAACCCAGCAATCCCATTACTGGGTATATACCCAAAGGCTTATAAATTTTTCTATTATAAGAACACATGCACATGCATGTTCATTGTAGCACTGTTTACAAGATCAAAGACCTGGAACTGACCCAAATGCCCATCGATGATAGGCTGGACAAAGGAAATGTGATACATATACACCATGGAATACTATGCAGCCATAAAAAATGATGAGTTCATGTCCTTGGTACGGACATGGATGAACCTGGAAACCATCATTCTCAGCAAACTGACGCAAGAACAGAAAATCAAACACCCCAGTTTGTGATGCTCCCCTCTCTGTGTCCACATGTTCTCATTGTTCAACACTATCACTCATAGGCAGATGTTGAACAATGAGAACACGTGGACACAGAAAGGGAAGCATCACACACTGGGGTCCATTGTCAGGGGGCTACGGGAGGGAGGGTGGAGAGGGATAATGTGGGGAGAAATGTCAAATATAGGTGATGGGGGTATGGAAGCAGCAAACCACCTTGCCATGAATATACCTATGCAACAATCTTGCATGATCTGCACATGTACACCAGAGTCTAAAGTACAATAAAACAAAAAAGAAAAAAAAAAAAGAAGTGGCCTATGACTGCAGTAAAACACACATCAACTACAAAAGTTACAATGAGGCCTTGTCCCCAAGAACTTGCTGAAACCATAGTCCATCCTTGTTAGTTTAAGATCCAGAAAGAGAGGAAAAAGGAGAAGTGATTCAGAGCTAGAAACTGAAAGGAACACCTGGGTAGTGGAAAATGTGAATCTGTTCAGAGAAGGCCCTGGCCCATTTGGTGAGGGGGCCATATACATTCTAGAGAGGCAACAGGCTGTAAGGGAAGGAGCCATTTCCAGATACCCACATCACAGGGGAGCATCACACAACAAAAACTAGGTTTGCACTAGTGGAGGAGTCTATGCCTGAGCATGTCAGACCCCTACAGTGGAAAGGGGACCCTATGTATAGTAGGTGACAGACATAACAGCTCCTGAAATTGCCAATGAAATGAACATTCTTGAGAGGAGGTCTTTTTTTTTTTTTAAGCACAAGAGATTCACTTAATCAAAGTTTTATTTGACATGGGAAACTTCAGAAATGAATACCCAAAGAACCAAGGGGAAACTGTTCATTTTAAAGCTTAAATCCAATAAAGAGTGCACAGCCATGCAGAAATCCGATGGGACAAAAAGCAAATGATCTCATGCGAATAGACTGAGTGGGAAAACCCAGCAAACCCTGTCTGTTTTGATTCTCCTTAACTTCTCTGTGCAGCATTCTCAGAGGAGGGGTCTTAAGAAGCCTCAGGGTGATGACAAAGTATAACTTTGAGTCTTCGAGGCAGAAGGTACCCACACCTAGCATTTCTTGAAGACCCCTGAGAAATTCATCACTGTTGCCCCCAGAGTCCTGGCCTACTATGGGACACAGGACTCCAACTGGCTACACTGGGAACCAGGTGAGACTCCAGATTGCTTAGAGGAACCATCCTGGGTTACTTATGAGAGCCGTGGGAAAAGCCCATCTTGGACTCAAGCAGGGAAAACTGAACATTCAGAACATTGCTTAGAGTGGTGGCTGATGAAGGAAATTATTTATGGACATTAACTGAGGGAAATACATATCCCTGGAGGAATTCCACAGTGGGATGGAAATTTGCTGCTTTAGGCAGAGATGGAGGCTGAGTCCTTGAGGCAGGACTGAATAAAGAGGCCTGGAGACTGAGGGCAGGAGCAGTGCCCAGCAAGAGAAACACTGATCATGAGTGGTGCTGGCCCCGGCACTGACTGTGCAGAGAGCTCTAGGGACATCAGGGACATCGACGTGGTCACCAACTCATGGCCCAACCAGCTTCAGAGGCTGGATATGGTGACTAGGGACCACTGAATAAGACTGCAGGAGCCCACCAGGGGCATTCAAGATGGCCAAATAAGAACAACTCTGGATTGTAGCTCCCAGCAAAAATGCAGAGGGTGACTGGAATGCCTGGGAGACAGAGTCGCCTGATCAACTGAAAAAAAGGGGACTGAAACAGGGAGCCAGGCCAGGAGATTCCTGGGCAAAAAAGCATCACCAGTCTCCCTTGTGGTTGTTTCAGCCAGAGCAGCAGGTCTCCGCACAGAAACTCACACAAATCTGGGTGCCATTTCAACTGGCGACTGGAATGCCTGGAGACAAACTCACCCATTCAAGTGAAAAAAAAAAGGGGGGGATGGAAACAGGGAACCAGGTGATCTGGCTTGGCTGGTCCCACCTCCACAAAGACCAGCAATCTGAAACACTCTGGAATGAGAGTTTCACAGCAAGCACAGCTGAACCCAGGATGGTCCAGGTCTGTGGGGGAAGGGTGCCTGCCATTACTGAGGCAGTCCACCACTGCCAGGGTAGTCCACTATTACTGAGGCAGCCTGCCATTACCAAGGCAGTTCTAACTATACCCCTATAAACAAAACTGCAAGGAAGTTCACATAGCAGCTGGGCAGAGCCCACAGCAGCTCAGCAACGCCTCTACTGGCAGACTGTGACTAGGCTACCTCCTTGCTGGGTAGGGCATCCCTGAAAAAAGGCAGCAGCATGACAGAAACTTATAAATAAAGCCCTATCTTGCCAGGACAGAGCACCTGGGAAGAAAAGGTGGTTATGAGTTCTGCTGCAGCAGACTTAAATGTACCTGCCCAGCAGCTCTGAACAGAACAATGGAGCTCACAGCTTAGTACTTGAGCTCCTATAAAGGACAGACTGTCTCCTTAAGCAGCTCCCTGACCCCCATATAGCCAAAGAGTCACCTCATACAGGAGAGCTCAGACTGACATCTGGCGGGTATCCTTCTAGGACAAAGATAGCAGCAGAAGAAACTAGCAGCAACCCTTACTGTTCTGCAGCTGCTGCCAGTGATCCCCAGGCAAGTGGGTCTGGAGTCGACCTCCTGCAGTTCTATAGCAAAGGGTCCTGACTGTTAGAAGAAAAACTATGAAACAGAAAGGAATAACTTCATCATCAACAAAAAGGACATCCACTCAGAGACCCCATGTGAAAGTCACCAACTATGAAGACCACAGGTAAAGAAATCCAAAAAGATGGGAAGAAGCCAGTGCAAAAAGGATGAAAACACCCAAAACCAGAATGCCTGTCTTCCTCCAAGGGATCACAACTCCTCACCAGCAAGGGAACAAGGCTGGATGGAGAATGAGTCTGATGAATTGACAGAAACAGGCTTCAGAAGGTGGGTAATAAGAAACTTCTCTGAGCTAAAGAACATGTTCTAACCCAATGCAAAGAAACTAAGAAAGTTGAAAAAAGATTTGATCAAATGCTAAGGAGAATAAACTGCTTAGAGAGGGGTATAAATGAATTGATGGAACTGAAAAACACAACACAAAAACTTCAGGAACCATACACAAGTTTCAATAGCCAAATTGACTAAGCAGAAGAAAGGATATCAGAGATTGAAGATCAACTCAACGAAATAAAATGAGAAGGCAAGATTAGAGAAAAAAGAGTAAAAAGAAATGAACAAAGCCTCCAAGAAATATGGGATTATGTGAAAAGACCTAAACTACCTTTGATAGGTGTACCTGAATGTGATGGAGAGAATGAATCCAAGCTGGAAAACACGCTTCAGGACAAAATCCAGGAAAACTTCCCCAACCTAGCGAGGCAGGCCAACGTTCAAGTCCAGGAAATACAGCGAATACCACAAAGATATTCCTCAAGAAGAGCAACCCCAAGACACATAATTGTCAGATTCACCAGGGTGGAAATGAAGGAGAACATGCTAAGGACAGCCAGAGAGAAAGGTCGGGTTGCCCACAAAGGGAAACCCATCAGACTCACAGTGGATCTCTGTAGAAACCCTACAAGCCAGAAAAGAATTGGGACCAATATTCAACATCCTTAAAGAAAAGAACTTTCAACCCAGAATTTCATATCCAGCCAACCTGAGCTTCATACGTGAAGGAAAAATAAAATCCTTTGCAAACAAGCAAGTACTCAGAGATTTTGTCACCACCAGGCCTGCTTTACAAGAGCTCCTGAAAGAGGCACTACACATAGAAAGGAACAACCAGTACTAGCCACTCCAAAAACATACCAAATGGTAAAGAGCATCAACAAAATGAAGAATCTGCATCAACTAACGGGCAAAACAGCCAGCTAGCATCAAAATGGCAGTATCAAATTCACACATAACAATATTTACCCTAAAAGTAAATGGACTAAATGCACCAATCAAAAGACACTGACTGGCAAATTGGATAAAAATCCAAAACCCATCGGTGTGCTGTATCCAGGAAACCTCTCACATGCAAGGATACACAAAGGCTCAAAATAAAGGCGTGGAGGAAGATTTACCAAGCAAATGGAGAGCAAAATAAAGCAGGAGTTGCAATTCTCATCTCTGATAAAATAGGCTTTAAAGCAACAAAGATCAAGAGACAAAGAAGGCCATTACATAATGGTAAAAGGATTGATACAGCAAGAAGAGCTAAAGATCCTAAATATATATGGACCCAATACAGGAGCACCCAGATACATAAGGCAAGTTCTTAATGACTTACAAAGAGACTTAGACTCCCACACAATAATAGTGGGAGACTTTAACACTCCACTGTCAATATTAGACAGATAAATCAGGCAGAAAATCAACAAGGATATCCAGGGCTTGAACTCAGACCTGGAACAAGCAAACCTGATAGACATTTACAGAACTCTCCACCCCAAATCCACAGAATATACCTTCTTCTCAGCACCACATCACACCTACTCTAAAATTGACCACATAATTGGAAGTAAATCACTCCTCAGCAAGTGCAAAACAACTGAAATCATAACAGTCTCTCAGACCACAGTGCAATCAAGTTAGAACTCAGAATTCAGAAACTAACTCAGAACCACACAGCTTCATGGAAACTGAACAACTGGCTCTTGAATGTTGACTGGATAAACAATGAAATGAAGGCAGAAATAAAGATGTTCTTTGAAACCAACAAAAACAAAGACACAACATACCAGAATCTCTAGGACACATTTAAAGCCGTGTCTAGAGGAAGATATATAGTAATAAATGCCCACATGAGAAGCAAGGGAAGGTCTAAAATTGACACCCTGTCGTCAAAATTGAAAGAGCTAGAGGAGCAACATAAAAAAAACCCTCAAAAACCTAGTGGAAGACAAGAAATAACTAAGAGCAGAACTGAAGGAGATAGAGACACAAAAAACCGTTAAAAAAATCAATAAATTAAAAAAAAATAATAATAATAATAATAAAACAAATCAATAAATCCAGGAGCTGGTTTTTCACAAAGATCAACAAAATAGACAGACCACTAGCCAGATTAATAAAAAAGAAAAGAGAGAATCAAATAGATGCAATAAAAAATGATATAGGTGACGTCACCACTGATTCCACAGAAATATGAACTACCATCAGAGATTACTACAAACAACTTTATGCACATAAACCAGGAAGCCTAGAAGAAATGGATAAATTCCTGGAGATTTGCATCCTCCCAAGCCTAAACCAAGAAGAAGTCGAAACCCTGAATAGACCAATAATAAGGGCTGAAGAAGAGGCAGCAATTAAGAGCCTACCACCCAGAAAAAGCCCAGGTCCAGATGGGTTCACAGCCGAATTCTACCATTCCTTCTGAAATGATTCCAAACAATCCAAAAACAGGGAATCCTCCCCAAATCATTTTATGAGACCAACATCACCCTGATACCAAAACCCGGCAGAGACTCAACAAGAAAAGAAAACTTCAGACCAATATCCATGATGAACATAGATGCAAAATCTTCAATAAAATACTGGGAAACCTATTGCAACAGCACATCAAAAAGCTTATCCATCATGATCAAGTAGGCTTCATCCCAGGGATGCAAGGCTGGTTCAACATACACAAGTCTATAAACATAATTCACCACATAAACAGAACCAAAGACAAAAACTACATGATTATCTCAATAGATGCAGAGAAGGCCTTCGACAAAATTCAACAGCCCTTTGTTCTAAAAACTCTCAATAAACTAGGTATCAATGAAACATATCTCAAAATAATAAAAGCTATTTATGACAAAACCACAGCCAATAGCATACTTAGTGGGCAAAAACTGGAAGCACTCCCTTTGAAATCTGGCACTAGACAAGGATGCTGTCTCTCACCACTCCTATTCAATATAGTATTGGAAGTTCTAGCCAGAGAAATCAGGCAAGAAAAAGAAAAAAAGCATTAACCAAATAGAGACAATTTGACTTCCTCCTTTCCTAATTGAATACACTTTATTTCAAGCTACCAATGACCTTCTTCACAGAACTGGAAGAAACCACCTTAAACTTCATATGGAACCAAAAGAGGGCACAGTCAGTGCCGGGGCCAGCACCACTCATGATCAGTGTTTCTCTTGCTGGGCACTGCTTCTGCCCTCCAGGCCTCTTTATTCAGTCCTGCCTCAAGGACTCAGCCTCCATCTCTGCCTAAAGCAGCAAATTTCCATCCCACTGTGGAATTCCTCCGGGGATATGTATTTCCCTCAGTTAATGTCCATAAATAATTTCCTTCATCAGCCATGACTCTAAGCAATGTTCTGAATGTTCAGTTTTCCCTGCTTGAGTCCAAGATGGGCTTTTCCCACGGCTCTCATAAGTAACCCAGGATGGTTCCTCTAAGCAATCTGGAGTCTCACCTGGTTCCCAGTGTAGCCAGTTGGAGTCCTGTGTCCCATAGTAGGCCAGGACTCTGGGGGCAACAGTGATGAATTTCTCAGGGGTCTTCAAGAAATGCTAGGTGTGGGTACCTTCTGCCTCGAAGACTCAAAGTTATACTTTGTCATCACCCTGAGGCTTCTTAAGACCCCTCCTCTGAGAATGCTGCACAGAGAAGTTAAGGAGAATCAAAACAGACAGGGTTTGCTGGGTTTTCCCACTCAGTCTATTCGCATGAGATCATTTGCTTTTTGTCCCATCGGATTTCTGCATGGCTGTGCACTCTTTATTGGATTTAAGCTTTAAAATGAACAGTTTCCCCTTGGTTCTTTGGGTATTCATTTCTGAAGTTTCCCATGTCAAATAAAACTTTGATTAAGTGAATCTCATGTGCTTAAAAAAAAAAAAAGACCTCCTCTCAAGAATGTTCATTTCATTGGCAATTTCAGGAGCTGTTATGTCTGTCACCTACTATACATAGGGTCCCCTTTCCACTGTAGGGGTCTGACATGCTCAGGCATAGACTCCTCCACTGGTGCAAACCTAGTTTTTGTTGTGTGATGCTCCCCTGTGATGTGGGTATCTGGAAATGGCTCCTTCCCTTACAGCCTGTTGCCTCTCTAGAATGTATATGGCCCCCTCACCAAATGGGCCAGGGGCTTCTCTGAACAGATTCACATTTTCCACTACCCAGGTGTTCCTTTCAGTTTCTGGCTCTGAATCACTTCTCCTTTTTCCTCTCTTTCTGGGTCTTAAACTAACAAGGATGGACTATGGTTTCAGCAAGTTCTTGGGGACAAGGCCTCATTGTAACTTTTGTAGTTGATGTGTATTTTACTGCAGTCTCTATTTGCAGATGACATGATTGTATATTATAAGACACCATCGTCTCAACCCCAAATCTCCTGAAACTGATAAGCAACTTCAGCAAAGTCTCAGGATACAAAATCAATGTGCAAAACCCACAAGCATTCCTATACACCAATAACAGACTTAAGGAGAGCCAAATGAAGAATGAGCTGCCATTCACAATTGCTATGAAGAGCATAAAATACCTAGGAATACAACTCACAAAGGATGTAAAGGACCTCTTCAAGGAGAACTACAAACCACTGCTCTAGGAAATAAGAGAGGACACAAACAGATGGAAAAACATTCCATGCTAATGGTTAGGAAGAATCAGTGAGACCAACATCATCCTGATACCAAAGCCCGGCAGAGACTCAACAAGAAAAGAAAACTTCACACCAATATCCATGATGAACGTAGATGCAAAACTCTTCAATAAAATACTGGGAAACCTATTGCAAACTGGCCATACTGCCCAAAGTAATTTATAGATTCAACGCTATCCCCATCAAACTACCAATGACCTTCACAGAATGGGGAAAAAAACACCTTAAACTTCATATGGAACCAAAAGAGAGTCTACATAGCCAAGTCAATTCTAAGCAAAAAGAACAAGGCTGGAGGCATCACATTACTTGACTTCAAACTATACTACAAGGCTACAGTAATCAAACAAATATAGTACTGGTACCAAAACAGAGATATAGATCAATGGAACAGAACAGAGGTCTTGGAGACAACACCACACATCTACAACCATCTGATCTTTGACAAACCCGACAAAAACAAGCAATGGGGAAAAGATTCCCTGTTTAATAAATGGTGTTGGGAAAACTGGCTAGCCATGTGCAGAAAACAGAAACTAGACCCCTTCCTAACACCTTACACTAAAATTAACTCCAGATGGATTAAAGACTTAAACATAAGACCTAACACCAGGAAAACCCTAGAAGAAAATCTAGGCAAAACCATTCAGGACATAGGCATAGGCAAGGACTTCATGACTAAAACACCAAAAGAATTGGGAACAAAAGCCAAAATAGACAAATGGGACCTAATTAAACTCCAGAGCTTTTGCACAGCAAAAGAAAGAATCATTTGAGTGAACCAGCAACCAACAGAATGGGAAAAAATTTTTGCAATCTACCCATCTGACAAAGGGCTGATATCCAGAATCTACAAAGAACTAAAACAGATTTACAAGAAAAAAACAAGCCCACTCAAAAGTGGGCAAAGGATATGAACAGACACTTTACAAAAGAAGACATATATGAAGCCAATAAATATATGAAAAATGCTCATCATCACTGGTCATTAGAGAAATGCAAATCAAAACTACATTGAGATCCCATCTCACGCCAGTTAGAATGGCGATCATTAAAAAATCTGGAGACAACAGATGCTGGAGAGGATGTGGAGAAATAGGAACACTTTTACACTGTTGGTGGGAGTGTAAGTTAGTTCAACCATTGTGGAAGACAGTGTGATGATTCCTCAAGGACCTAGAAATAGAAATTCCATTTGACCCAACAATCCCATTACTGCGTACATATCCAAAGGTTTATAAATAGTTCTATAATAAGGACACCTGCACACGAATGTTCATTGCAGTACTGTTTACAATAGCAAAGAATTGGAACCAACCCAAATGCCAATCGATGATAGACTGGACAGGGAAAATGTGGCACATATACACCACGGAATACTATGCAACCATAAAAAACGATGAGTTTGTGTTCTTTGTAGGGACATGAATGAACCTGGAAACCATCATTCTCAGCAAACTGACACAAAAACAGAAAATCAAATACCACATGTTCTCACTCATAGGCGAGTGTTGAACAGTGGGAACACATGGACACAGGGAGGGGAGCATCACACACTGAGGTCTGTTGGGGGGAACTAGGGGAGGGACAGTGTGGGGTGGGGAGTTGGGGAGTTGGGGAGGGATAACATGGGGAGAAATGCCAGATATAGGTGATGGGGAGGAAGGCAGCAAATCACATTGCCATGTATGTACCTATGCAACAATCCTGCATGTTCTTCACGTGTACCTCAAAACCTAAAATGCAATTATATATATATGCATATACACACACACACACACACACACACACATATATATATACACCTTGACTATTTAACAAGAAGTGTAGAAAATGGATATGAAGCCACCATGAGGAAGAAATTGTTTCAAAGGAAAATCAATAGTTTAATGGTATTTCCTTCTAATTATATGTAGTTTGATAATTTTACTGACCATTTATTCATATGCTAAAATTGTACTTTAATCTTTGTGCAGTAAAAAGGTTAGACATATACCAAAATATCCCCTAAAGACAAAAGTGAACATTACCTTGGGAAATCTGACACCTCCTACAACATAGATGAATGCTGAAGACATTATGTAGAGTGAAACAAGGAGTCACAGAAACACAAATGCCGCACGACCTACACATGTGGGCATCTGGGGAGTCAAACTTGGAGACGCTGAAAGGAACACGGTGGTTGTCAGGGCTTGGGTGCCAAGGAGAAAGGAGAGTTGTTTTTCATGGGTACAGAATTTCGGGTATTCAGGACAATCAAACCTGAAACCAAAGTTCTGGAGCTGGATTTCACAGCCACGTGCAGATACAGAACGCTCCTGAACTGTTAACGCAAAATGGCAAATTTCATGAGATGTACATTTTGTCGCATTAATAATTTATTTAAAAACTAAATATCAACTTCAATGAAGGATGATGTGATTTGCTTCTTTAAAAGCCTGTTTAGACTAGTCATAGTCTACAGTGTCAGTCATTAGAAGGGCACAGAGATAGTGGTGGAGGGTGTCAGACTGCTGCCCATATTTCCACATGGAAGGTCATACAAAAACTCAAATCTTCACACTTCCTTGCATGTGAACTAGGATGTTAACAGTTCTATGTGGTGGGGTAATGATTCAGAAACAGTAGCCCTTCTTTGTCATCAATAAGTGTCTCTTGAATGACGGCATTAACAAGTAGATCATTTTCATTTTACTACCAGCAATAACTTTCTTGGATGCTAGATATTTGTAGGCAAACCCAGGAAACCAATAAGAAGTTTCTGTTTTTTAAGATGTTATTTAGTTAGAGGGTGCTGAAAATCGAAGTGACATCTTTGTTTCTGCTTTTTAGGACTCAGTATATGGCAGCAGTTTCTGTGATTTATTTTAACTTTCCACAAGACCTTTGGCTCATAGGACTGGAGTATGGTGAGAAACCAACCTCAGATTGCTATAAACTACTTTTCCCTCTTACATCCTTTAAATACAAACTGCAAGATAATTGTTGAAATCTGCTTTTCATTTTTATTTTAATACATTAACTTAAATGTGGTGCATATACACCATGGAATACTATGCAGCCATAAAAAATGATGAGTTTGTGTCCTTTGTAGGGACATGGATGAACCTGGAAACCATCATTCTCAGCAAACTGACACAAGAACAGAAAATCAAACACCGCATGTTCTTACTCATAGGTGGGCCTTGAACAATGAGAACACATGGACACGGAGGGGAGCATCACACACTGGGGTCTGTGCGGGGGGTACTAGGGGAGGGACAGCAGGGGGGGTGCGGAGTTGGGGAGGGATAACATAGGGAGAAATGCCGGATATAGGTGATGGGGAGGAAGGCAGCAAACCACACTGCCTATGTGCCTATGCAACAATCTTGCATGCTCTTCACATGTACCCCAAAACCGAAAATGCAATTAAAAATATATTTTTTAAAAACCCTGAAGATTCTCTTTATTTTCCCATAATAAGGATGGATTGAGAGGGTCTCATCACATATCACCTCCTTATGTGCATGTGTGCATGCACATACACACACACACACGCACACACTTGTTAATGAAAGAACTCATGGTTGTGGATTGAAGACTGCAAAACACTTGCTTCCTTGGTCTGTTCCCCAAGCCTTGGTCCTCTCTCCAAAGACTGTTTCCCTGTCCCCATACACCACCTGCCCACACTACTGTCTCTGGGGCCCTCAAGCTCTGGGGTCTGAGACGGGATTCTGTTCAGTGGCCCTGCTTCCACTCCAGTCCTCCTGTTCCTGCTGAGGCCTGCTGGCCATGTCAGTCTATTCTGCACTCTCTCTGAGCTTCTCCCAGGTGTGCAGGGCTGAGACCATAGCCTGCCAGAGAGAGGAGGCCTGCAGAACAGTGCAGCTCCAGTCTGGATTTTAAATTTTGACTTTTGTTCATCATGAATGTCAGCTTCAATTTTAATTTTTAAAGATATTGCATAAAATATTATATATAACAGCATTATGCTATTATTTTAATAATAAGGTTATGATTACTGACTTTAGTAGCACCCCCTCAAATTATTCAGCTTCCCCTAAGTCCTGTTCCTGCAGTGGGAATGGGGCACATCCTCTCTGCCACACAGTGAACTGCAAAGGCAATGAGGGTCGAGGGGAGTGTGTGTGCTGTGCAGAGACCCAGCACCCCAGGGGATTTAAAAATGGTACCTGGGGTATCCTTCATGTTGTGTCCCCAGCTTTTCTGTCAGCAGTGGTAGTAATTGCAACCTGTTCTGCTCTCACCTCAGTCTGTCCTTCCTCTTCCCCAGGCAATCCCCTCACCCAGGAAGACCCTCTCTATATCTCAGGACAATTCAGCTCCACCAGGGCCGACACTTCCCTGAGGCAAGGCAGGTGCAGAGATCCAGGCTCACAACAGGGGCTTATGATACTGTTATAATTTTTAAAATTGTACTAATATACATACCGTATTACCAATGCAGTTGTAAAATACAAAGTTTATTTTTATGGAGGAGTGGCCTATGAAAGCCATAATACTTGTGACTTACAAAAGTTATAATGAGATCCTCCCTTAGCACCTTTCCCAAACCAAAGCCCATCCTGTTTTGCTTAAGACTATGAAAGGGAGGAAAGGGGAGAAGAGATTCAGAGCTCGGAGCTGGAAGATATGCATATGGGCCCTCAGTAAATGCAAATCTGTTCAGTGAAGGCCGTGGCCCATTTGGTGAGGTGGCCAAATACATTCTAGAAAGGAAACAGGCTCCAATGGAAGGGGCTGCTCCAGGATGCCCATGCCACATGGGGAGCATCTCACGAGGAAAAACAGGTTGAGTCTGA
This sequence comes from Callithrix jacchus, assembly GCF_049354715.1. Lineage (NCBI taxonomy): Eukaryota > Metazoa > Chordata > Mammalia > Primates > Cebidae > Callithrix > Callithrix jacchus. The sequence goes on along the minus strand of NC_133511.1, from coordinate 119,395,721 downwards.
CGGCCAAGCCTGTGCTTGCACATGTAAGGCCCATGTAACTGATAGAGGAAACAACCCAAGTTGGTCTAATAGCAACTAAATTTGCCCAGGAAAAGAATATGTATGAGAAGAGTCTTAAGGCAGCATGAGGATGATGAGAAAGTATGACTCAGGACCTTGAGGCATAAGCTGCCCACACCCAGCACTTCCTGAAGACCCCTGGGAAGCTCATCACTGTCCGCCCCAGTGTCCTGGCTCAGTGGGGGATATAGGTCTCCCAGGTGGCTGCAGTGGGGAAACAGAGGAGACTCCAAATAGCTTAGACCAACCATCCATGGTGACTTTGACAATGCTGGGGAAAGCCTATTTTAATCAAGACTCAAATAAGGAAAAAACTGCACATTCAGAGCAATGCTCAGAGTTGCGCCTGATGGAGAAAATCACCTCTGTGTTTCAGTTCAAGAGAGCACATAACCCATTGAGGAATTCCTCAGTGGGATGGACATTACCTGGTTCAGGCAAGGGTGGATGCTGTGGTCCCAAGGCAAAACTGCATGAAGAGGCTTGGAGACTGAGAACTAGAGTGGTGCTCATCAAGACAGACACTGCGTGTGAACGGCTCCAGCTCCAGCACTAACCGCGTGGAGAGTTCCATGGGGAGAAGGGACACAGATGTGGCGGCCAGCCCAGGGCTCAACCACAGCTTTAGAGGCTGGATGTATTGCTCTATGTACCATTGAATGAGACTACGGGGGCCCAGCACTGCAACCGGCTGGGGATCCACCACCAACCTTCACAGGTTTATAGTCACCGAGATCACAGAAACTATGTTCTGCAACTGTAATTGAGTCTCATTAAAATCCAGAGCAGAATTATAAGAAATTCCCCAATCACTTGGTAATAAAACACTCTACTACTAAGCAATCAGTGAGTGATTAAATACCTATTGAAATTGTTGTGAAAGTGTCTCCGTCCAGCCCCAGGCTGTGAGGTACGGACATGGACAATGGATATGACTTTCTCTACTCTGACTTTTTGCTGAGATAGTTGGGGGACAATATTCTTTTGCTTAATAACAAGCACTCTGATTTGTTGAGAGCAAAACACAACACGATCTTTGAAGCACAACACGAATGTCTTACGTTACAATGCCTGGTATACATCGTCTTTCTCTACGTACATTTTCTTCCCACAGCCAACTATGAATGGATCAGGATGCCCAAGATCTCTGCTCTCTGTGATCACCTACGTCCCATTTGCACTGAGCTGTAGTTCTTTCCAAGAGTCTGCTTCTATTTCATTCTTATGCCTGTGTTTGTCTCCATCCAAAGTCAGGAGTTTAGAATTGATCAATCCATAGGTAGACTTTGGACTACAACCTCAGTTGGCCTGTCACAGGAATGTGTTGGCTGTCACTTCTATCCACAGGATTGCAACTGCTATCTGATGACAGCAAGCCCAAAATGGGCAGTGAGCTCCCTATGCCCGTGTCCTGGCCAGATCTAGGCTAAGATATTTGTCATGCTCCTGGCAGCTCCCCTATATTTTCTCCAGATTCTGTCTTGCCTTCAGCCAGATGCTTGTCAATTTTTCTAGCCTGCAATGAACTGGGGCCCAAGGTGTCACTGGTAATGCTTTTTCCGGGTTTTCTCTCTGCCTTGCTTTCTTCATTGCACTCACTGAGATGCTTTTAATTTCATTTCATTTTTCTTTACCAGTCTGAAATTTATATATGCTCTTGATATTTTCATACATAAATTCATTTTTTTTTCTTTTAGCAAAACATCTTAATAACAAGTGCTGATTGTGCTAATACTGCTCCACAATATCTGATTTCTCCTGCCGTTACTGTCTTATCTGAGACTTTTCCATTACATACGTTCATACGTTCCCTTGTCTTCCCATTTTCCTTCCACTGTGCTATGGGTTTATAAATGTCTGATAGAGTTGATTATTCCAAAAAAGTTTGGTATTAAACTGTAAAGAAACGTTACAGAGTTGTGAGTACATTCCTGCCACTGATAATTTCTCCTCTCTTTGTATTCCAAGGTCAAATAAAGGTGAATGGCCAAGAAAGGAACAGATCTCCTGGGTCCACAGTTGCCCTGTTATGTCCTGGGCCACTTAGGCAAAGTTCCAGAATCTTGGTTTCTTTAAATTGAGACCCCTTTTTGAGCCAGCAGAAGGTAAACTCTGTTTCCCATAATGGGACCACACAATAATTTATTTTGAAAATCACATGTGCCATTGAGTTGCTGAGTCCTGTTCACCTGTATTCCCTGATTTTACCATGCATCTAACGTACTCAGAACATTTGTAGTGACCTCTTGGTTGGATTGAATCACAATAATTGAGGTCCCCAAAAAAGTGATTTGTAAGCCAGTGTTCCAACTTTGAATTCCAGGGAGAAATGAGAAGATCAGGAAGGTTCAAAAATTGTCCTAGGGACAGCTCGTTCTGCTCTCTTTAGGGAAACATTAGAAAACCGAATGAATTTCAAAAACTCGAATCTAGACTCTAGGCAAACAGAATAAAATGAACTTCAGTGATATACATTTGTTTATCAAATAGATAATGAACATCTGCCATGGACAGAGCATGATGCTGAGTTCTTTTTTGGCTGTGGAGGTGAGTTACTGGTAAAGCCCATCCTTATGAGTGAGGACTTGGTTCATAAGGAGTACGGACCACTAGATATAACCCCTTTGATCCCTCCCTCCAAACCCATTAGTTTTTGGATATCGATTATCCTTACCATTTTCAATGTCATCCCTGATACTGAGTGAAAGGTACCCTTGCTCTCAGGCATTTGAAGAGTCTTTTCTGTGGTGTTTTGTGTTTTTAAAAAATTATCTGCTGGCCGGGGACAGTGGCTCACTCCTGTAAACCCAGCACTTTGGGAGGCTGAGGTGGGTGGATCACTTGAGGTGTAGAGCTCGAGGCTAGCCTGGCCAACATGGCGATCCCCATCTCTACTAAAAAATTAGCTGGGCGCAGTGGCGGGCACCTGTAATGCTAGCTACTCTGGAGGCTGAGGCGGGAGAATTGCTTGAACCTGGGAGGCGGAGGTTGCAGTGAGCTGAGATCATGCCATTGCACTTTAGTTTAGGTGACAAGAGTGAGACTCTCTCTCAAAAGAAAACTTGTCTGCCGTTTTTTTGTTTGTTTATTTGTTTTCATGAGTGAAGCTATTTCAACATTGTGGAGAAGAATTGTCATTTCTTATATTTACTTCATATTTTTTGTGTATTTTTTTCTCAGTCTCTGTCCTTTGTCCATAACCCTGGAGGGAATGATCCTGTCTGTCCTGTGTGAGGAGGAGTTGGAAAAAGATTTTTTTTTTTTTTAGATACTCTGTCTCCCAGGCTGGAGTGCAGTGGTGCAATATCCACTCCCTGCAATCTCCGCCTCCCGGTTCTAGCCATCTCCTGCCTCACTCTCCTGATTAGCTGGATTTATAGGCACATACCACCACACTCAGCTAATTTTGTTTTAAATATATTTTTAGTAGAGATGAGCTTTTTCTTTTCTTTCTTTCTTTCCTTTCTTTCTTTCTTTCTTTTTGCTATTCACACAGCATAACTTTATTTATTTATTTATTTTGGACACTTTATTTTTTTACTTTAAGTTCTGGGGTACATGTGCAGAACATGCAGGTCTGTTACACAGGTACACATGTGTCATGGTGGTTTGCTGCATCCATCTCCCCATCGTCTACATTAGGTATTTCTCCTAATGCTATTCCTCTCCAATCCCCCCATCCCCTGCTATCCCTTCCCTTCCCTAGGCCCCCACCCCTGACAGACCCCAGTGGGCGATGCTCCCCTCCTTGTGTCCATGTGTTCTCATTGTTCAACACCCACTTATGAGTGAGAACATGCGGTGTTTGGTTTTCTGTTCTTGCATCAGTTTGCTGAGAATGGTGGTTTCTAGCTTCCTCCATGTCCCTACAAAGGACATGAACTCATCTTTTTTTATGGCTGCCTAGTATTCTATGGTGTAAATGTGCCACATTTTCTTTATCCAGTCTATCACTGATGGACATTTGGTTTGGTTCCAAGTCTTTGCTATTGTAAACAGTGCCGCGATAAACATACTTGTGCATGTGTTTTTATAATAGAATGATTTATAATCCTTTGGTATATACCCAGTAACGGGATTGCTGAGTGAAATGGTATTTCTATTTCTAGATCCTTGAGGACTCGCCACACTGTCTTCCACAATGGTTGAACTAATTTACACTCCCACCCACAGTGTAAAAGTGTTTCAATTTCTCCACATCTTCTATGGCATCTGTTGCCTCCAGATTTTTTTAATGATCGCCATTCTAACTGGCATGAGATGGTATCTCAACACGGTTTTGATCTGCGTTTCTCTAATGACCAGTGATGATTAGCATTTTTTCAATATATTCATTGGCTGCATAAATGTCTTCTTTTGTAAAGTGTCTGTTCATATCCTTTGCCCACTTTTTGATGGGGTTGTTCTTTTCTTGCAATTTTGTTTAAGTTCTTTGTAGATTCTGGACATTAACCCTTTGTCAGATGGGTAGATTGCAAAAATTGTTTCCCATTCTGTTGGTTGCTGGTTCACTCTAGTGATAGTTTCTTTTGCTGTGCAGATCAGAAGTTTGATTAGATCCCATTTGTCTATTTTTGCTTTTATTGCTTTTGGTGTTTTAGTCATGAAGTCCTTGCCCATGCCTATGTCCTGAATGGTATTGCCTAGGTTTTCTTCTAAGGGTTTTATGGTGTTATGTCTAATATTTAAATATTTAATCCATCTTGAGTTAATTTTTGTATACGGTGTAAGGAAGGGATCCAGTTTCAGCTTTCTGCAATGCCTAGCCAGTTTTCCCAACACCATTTATTAAATAGGGAAGCCTTTCTCCATTGCTTGTTTTTGTCAAGTTTATCAAAGAACAGATGGTTATAGATGTGTGGCATTATTTCTGAGGCCTCTGTTCTGTTCCATTGGTCTATATATCTGTTTTTGTACCAGTACCATGCTGTTTTGGTTACTGTAGCCTTGTAGTATAGTTAGAAGTCAGGTAACGTGATGCCTCCAGCTTCCTTTTTCTTAGGATTGTCTTGGCTATGTGGGCTCTTTTTTTGGTTCCATGTGAAGTTTAAGGCGGTTTTTTCCAATTCTGTGAAGAAAATCAATGGTAGCTTGATGGGGATAGCATTGAATCTATAAGTTACTTTGGGCAGTACGGCCATTTCCACGATATTGAGTCTTCCTAACCATGAGCATGGAATGTTTTCCCATCTGTTTGTGTCCTCTCCTATTTCGTTGAACAGTGGTTTGTAGTTCTCCTTGAAGAGGTCTTTCACATCCCTTGTTAGTTGTATTCCTAGGTATTTTAAACTGACCGTGAGTGTGAACCACTAGGTGGCACCATTTCCTCTCAAATCTGGGATCTCCTTGAACATTTGCAATATGACACTGGTCACTAGGGGGAGGCCCAGGTTTCCTTTTCAGACGCAAAGCTAAAGGACCAAAATGAAATGACAGTGTCACTGGGTTCTATGAATTGAAAACAGCTGACTAACTTTTCTCTTCTTGGCAAAAGAGCTTGTTCGGCATTAATCTAGCAGGTTTATGTAAGAGTTGTCTCCTCTGATTTTATACCCAGGGAGCAAGACACAAAAAAATGTGGGCAAAAAAGCACAGAAAGGCAAATATCACAAGTTCTCACTCATAATGGGAGCTCAAAAAGTTGATCTCATGAAATTAGAAAGTAGAATGATGGTTACCAGTTACTGGAAAGGGTGGATAAAGAGAATTTGGTTAATGCATGCAAAATACAGTAAAATAGAAGGAATACACTCTAATGTTTGATGGCACAGTAGGATAACTACAGTTAACAAAGATTTATTGTATAGTTCAAAAGAGCCAGAAGAGAAGATTGAAATGTTCCCAACATAAAGAAATAATAAATCTTTGAGGAGATGGGCATCCTAAATACATTGATTTGGTCATTACCCATCAGATGCATGTATCAAAATATCACTTGTGCCCCATAAATATGTACTATTATTATGAATCAATTTTTAAAAAAAGAAATTATGTGTAACCAGGTTGATATTAAGTATGGGACAGAATGTGGGGAGAGCCTAGATGGAGAGTTGGCCTTAGCGGATGGAGGAATAAAGGGAGCAGGTCTGTGATCATGGTGGTGATGGTGGTGGTGATGTGTGCAGGAAATAGGAAGTGAGGCTTGAAGGATGAAGTTCCAGAAAGTGCAGATGACTCACAGGTGCCTATTTAGAGAGGAATTAGGTTGCCCTGAGTTACACATTAAAGGGAAAATCTGAATGAGGCCCAGCAGTGAGTGCCTAACACACACACTAGTATTTAATCCCTTTGACTACTGTGTAGCAGAATAAAAGTGTAGTCTTACTTTACTGAGATTAGAAACCTCCAATGGCTCTCACGAGCTGACACATTCATTGACCCTGTGTTGGAAAATAAGTTTCAGACCTCGTAGACTGGATGGGACTGTTTTACTTCCCCATCTCCTTCCTGTTGATCATGGGAAGACATTACAACCGTCACTTAGTGATGTCCTACAAATAGACAAATTCTAAACTGAATTATAAGAGCTTGACTTTCTTAAGCAGTACTAGAAGGTCTTTCCCTGCTAGGCTACAACTCCTTTCCCTGGACTTTTTTTTCCTCTGTGTCGTTTCTATAAGTCTAAGAAGGTGAGCATTTCTAAACACGAAGAAAACATCGAAAGGAGGTTTAGAGGGAGTTACATTTGCCTTTAAGAGAAACTATTTTCTTTACCACCACAAGCCTATGATGAGCAGAGTTACCTGTTGGTTAAAGAACACGACCATGATGAAAATCAACAAATAGAACACATTACCTAAGATTGGATCAAGACCACAGATGAAGCATGAGTTGAATCTCTACCCATCTTTCTTTGAAATTTCAAATATTATTAAATTTACAAAAAAACAAAAGAATAAAACATTAAACTCTACAGAGTTGTGAAAGAAGACAGTGACAACATTTGAAAAGAAGTGTTTGAGAAATCCTGGCAGATGAAGAGCAGAAAGGATGAACTCTACAGAGAAATAAGACTAGGGGAAACTGAAGTACAGGCGTGCACTGAAGGAAAAACCGTTAGATAGAGGAGATTTTTCTGGTAAAGAGAAAAGGAGGTTTAGGATAAGATGTGGATGACTATTGAGACTCCACAGAGAAAAGGATGAGAGTAGAAACCTGTAATCAAATGGGGACAGTGAACTCATTCCAGTTTCTTCTATCCTGCCCTTCCTCAACATGAGTTTTTCTCCACAGAAGACAGGTGTAAAACTGGGACACTGGATTTCATTAGGTACATGAAGTCGGAAGGTCAGGTTATCAGGCTGAATGAGACAGCACCACAATCTGTTATGTAGTGTCAATATCGAAGGAAATATGTGTTAGCAAAATACCTGCAGTACTGGTAGATAGTGACAATTGTGTGTTTTTGAAGATGTTAGGGTATTTTCCCAGAGGAGGTAAAACCTTAAGGTCTTTCAGTTTGGTGACTCATTAATTTTTCTCTAACTGGCAGTCAGTGTGATACATAGTTCTTCCTATGATGGGGCTTCTCTCTTTGCTTTGTTTTTCTGCAAACCACACATTTTCATGTATGTATTTATTTGAGAGAGGAATATATATATATAATATGAGGAATATATGTGTATATATATTATATGTACACACATATATCAAGTGAGAGAGATTATAATATGTAAAGTATATACATATCTCCAGTCTTTATCAAAAAGTGTCCAGTCAGGAAAATAAAGAGTAGAAGTAAATTGAACAGAAAAATATTTCATATAGGAATTGTCGTTAGTGGGTTTTGAAGGACTACAGAGCCAAGGATGCCTTCTGATTGAGAATTGCAGGAAGAGCATACCAACCTTGGAGCTGGAAGCGAAAAGGATAAATTGTGTTGCTTACATGACTGCAGGTGAAGGGGAGGCTGCTGCTGGAACTGAGCCACCCCAGCAGGAATGACAGTCATCGCACGGCACTCTGCCCTTCTGGGCTGCTGGGTGTTGCAGGCTCTGCTGCCACAGTCACTACAAGAAGCAACGTGAGAAGCAAAGGAACATGACTGCTGCCTACTTTCACCTTCCAGCGTCCCAGCAATGCCGTGGAGAACCCACAAGGAGCGCGCTGCCACAAAGTTTAGGGCTGGAAAACAAACAGACCTCCATTTTAGCAATAGGGCAATACACAGGAAAAAGCAAATCTGGAACTAAGAAAACATGCATCCTATGTGGCATCACATGATTGTAATATAGAGTCTTGGTCTTACTTTTTCAGCCAGTTGGAGGCCATTTGTCTGACCTATCCAAGTGTTAATAGCTGGTAAGTTTCTTGTCTATACTGTAATAAACAAGGCGTAATTGCTCAATAACTACATAGAATAAGGATCACACAAGACTTTTTGGGCAATAGCTTGTCCTAGGTCATCCTGGAATAGGAAAATTTTCTGTTAATTTATGCCTTAGAGCCAGAGTGGCTGACCTGCAGTCAGAGAGATTTCAGAGATCCTAAGGCTAGATGTACACAAAGTATGGGAGCTGGTGACATTAAAGGGGCTGGTAACAGATGGAACACAAAGTTTTATCATCTCTCTCAATGCAACAGAGTGTTGGGAAAGAAAGGTCTTTCTAGTGAGCAAACGGTCACTTTCACCAAAGTAAACTGTCTCTAACAAACTCACAGTGAGGATCAGCCTATCAGTTTCCTGGTTTTTCTCACATAACTTGAGGTTATTTGGTTTGCTTCTCCATGCCGTTCTTCCAAAACTTATAAAAGATTTCATCAAGCCTGTTTGTAAATACCTCAAGGTAACTGCTTTCATCTCCAGATCCAGATGCAGAAATCCAGTTAATTTCATCATCTTCAGTGGCACCTGTTTTGCAGAAGACTCAAACATCCCGATTTGACATGGTACCTTTGATGTGATTGTGGCTTGCTGTCCTCATGCGTATTGTTCACATGTGGGGCTGATTTATCAAGACACACAGGTCCCTCAAGGGTGGGCCAGCATATTTTATGAACTGTGGGGATGGTCATGAAGAAGTTTGGGACCTGGCGCAGTTCTCTGGCAGGCAGTTCTCCCTCTGGGATTCCTTTATGTGGAAGAGGAGGTGGAAATGAAAAGCAGTGTGACCACCTGATAAGTGTATGCTCAAAGTACTTAAACATTAGAATCTCGATTGAGACTCTTACTGCTTCCATCTTCCAGGAAGATGTTCACCAGTGTGAAGACCAATCCCCAGAGAATACTTGAGTAATAAGTTGAGGCAGGAAGACACCGGGACCAACACATTCTTTGTGAGGACAGAAGTCCAAGGATTTTGTGTGTTTTGGGGATAATAATATTTACCCCACCCATACTCTCCTGTAGACTTAGGTCCAAGATACATTACTAAGGATATTAACAACATCATAACAATAGCACTTTCAGCTAACCATAAAACAATAAATTCAATTATTGAAAAGTAATTATCTGCACTATGGGAAAACCCAACGGAATCAGAACCGGATTCTGAAGCACTCCTTGTTCGCACTTAGGGTAAGTACACATTCCTTGTTGGCAGAATCTGTCAGATTCAGTTTGATATTTTATGTTGAGAAAGAGATGAATTATTTCCTTTGCCTTATTAGTTCTAATTTATTCCTCTGGTTACATAACTGTAGACATTGACATTTAGTGCTCAGATGGTGTAATATGTATTTTCCTCCATTAGTTCATTTATTTTGTATGTGAATCCTGTGAGGTAGACACTGTTTTTACCACCTGAGATTAAAAATGAGAAAACTATGGCTGCAAGACTAAGCCACTTGCTGAAAAACTCACAAGTAGAAAATGCCAGGACTGAGCTTGATCCCAGGTAGTCAAGTCACCAAATCTTGCCTTCACTTCACTTCTCAATCAGTGGATACATTCTAATTTTGAAAGACCCAAACAGCACTTTAGAATTAAACAAAACATCAAATTTCCCTAGTAAGATTCTGTCAGATGCTAGCCAGGTTGTGGGGAAAAGGGACTGCTTACATACTGTTGGTGGACGTGTAAATTAGTTTAGTCATTGTGGAAATCAGAGTGACAATTCCCCAAAGAGCTAGAAACAGAACTGCCATGTACCTAGCAATCCCATTACTGGGTATACACCCAAAAGAAAAGAAATGATTTGACCACAAATACACTGGTGTGCATAAGCTCATTGCAGCCCTATTCACAGTAACAAAGACATGGAACCAACCTAAATGTCCATCAGTGGCAGATTGGATGAGAAAAATGTGGTACATATACGCCATGATATATTATGAAGCCATAAAAAAGAATAAGATTATGTCTTTTCCAGGAACATGGATGGAGCTGGGGGCCATTATTCTTAGCAATCTAATGCAGGAACAAAAAACCAAATACTGCATATTCTCACTTACACTTGGAAACTAAATGGTGAGAACACATGGATAGAGGGGAACAACAGACGGTGGGCCCAACTTCAGCATGGAGGGTGGATGGAGGGAATCATCTGAAAAAGGAATATTGGGTACTAAGCTTAATAGCAAAGTGATAAAATAAGCTGAACAACAAACCCTCATGATACCAGCTGACTAGGTAACAAACCTGGAAATGTATCCTGAACCGAAAATAAAGGGTAAAAAAAAAAAAAAAATCTGCCAAGAAGTGACATTAAATTTGTAGAATATCAGAGCATAGAAAACATCTTTAAATTTTCTGTTTTTCCTCCAGGAACCAGGTGTGTGCCTCCATATATTTAGATTTCATTTTTATATTGTGACTAAAGTTTCATAATTTTATTCTTAGAGGCTTGCCTATCTCCAGTCAGGTAGATTTCAATATATTTTTGTCACTGCTATGTATAATCTTGTCAATTGTAGCATCTATCCATTATAGAATGTAATAGTGTAGGTAGTTTACTGAAAAGCAAGTGATGTTTATATTCTGATCTTGTATTTAGCTAACTTCATGAATTCTGTTTCTTTTTTTTTTTTTTTTTTGAGACGGAGTCTCATCTCACTCTGTCGCCAGGCTGGAGTACAGTGGCACAATCTTGGCCCACTGCAACCTCTGACTCCCTGGTTCAAGTGATTCTCCTGCCTCAGCCTCCTGAATAGCTTGGATTATAGGCATGCACCACCACATCCAGCTGATTTTTGTATTATTAGTAGAGATGCAGTTTCACCATGTTGCCCAGGATGGTCTCAATCTCCTGACCTCGTGATCCACCTGCCTTGGCCTCCCAAACTGCTGGGATTACAGGTGTGAGCCACTGTGCCCGAACTCTTATTTATTTTAATATGTTTTTTTCCCAGTAGATTGTCTTAGATTTTCATCAAAATTGATACACAGTATATAACAGTGTACAATTCATTGATTCAGTTTTTTCAATTGAGATTTTTCTTCTTGTGAGAAGGCAATACTATTTGCAAATTACATTGTCCTTTTTTTTCTAAAAGACTATTTTTTTTTAGACTTTAAGGCTTACCAAAAAAATGAGTAGAAAATACAGATTTCTCATCTAACCCCTCCCCGTCAACAGGCACAACCTCCTTTGTGATTCACGGTCTGACAGAGTGATATACATAATTGATGAACTCACCTTGACACATTATTTTCATCCCAAGTGCATAGTTGATGTTAAGGTTCATTCTCACTGTCCTACTTTCTAGAAATTCTGAGAAATGTGTGTTGATCTGTATATATCATCATAGGACACTCTATTCAACAAATGGTGCTAGGATAATTGGCAAGCCACATGTAGGGAAATGAAACTGTGTCCTCGTCTCTCAACTTATACAAAAATCAACTGAAGACGGATCAAGAACTTAAACCTAAGACTTGAAACTGTACAAATTCTAGAAGACAATGTCAGAAAAACCCTTCCAGAGATTGGCTTAGGCAAAGATTTTATGACCAAGAACCCAAAAGCAAATGCAATGAAAACAAAGATAAATAGGTGGGACTTAATTAAACTAAAGAGCTTGTGCACAGCAAAAGAAACAGTCAGAAGAGTAAACAGAAAACCCAAAAAGTGAGAAAAAATCTTCACAATTTACACATCTGACAGAAGGCTAATATCCAGAATCTACGAGGAACTCAAATCAGCAAGAAAAGTAAAACAAAGAATCCCATCAAAAAGAAGGCTCAGGACATGAATCAAAAATTCTCAATAGAAGATGTACAAATGGCCAACAATCATATGAAAAAATGCTCAGCATTACTACTGCAAATCACTACTGCAAATACTATTGCAGGGAAATGCAAATCAAAACCACAATGCACTTCCATATCATTCCCACAATAATGACCATAATCAAGAAATCAAAAAAATACTAGATGTTGGCATAGCTGTGGCACAAAGGGAACACTTCTACACTGCTGGTGGGAATGTAAACTAGTACAACCACTATGGAAAACAGTGTGGAGATTCTTTAAAGAACCAAAGTAGAACTACCATTTGATCCAGCAATCTTACTACTGGCTATCTACCCAGACTAAAAGAAGTCATTATACGAAAAATATATTCACACACATATGTTTATAGCAGCACAATTTGTGATTACAAAAACATGAAGCCAGCCCAAAGGCCACCAATCAATGAGTAAAGAAATTGTAATATATACACACATATGCCATAGAATACTATGTGTGTGTATATATATGTACACACACACATATATGCCATAGAATACTACTCAGCCATAAAAAGGAACAAATTAATGACATTTGCAGTAACCTAGAAGACACTGGAGACTATTCTGGGTGAAGTCACTCAGGAATGGAAGAGCAAACATTGTATATTCTCACTCCTAAGTGGGAGCTAAGCTATGATAATGCAAAGTCATAAGAATGATGAAAAAGACTTTGGGGACTTGGGGACAAGGGTGGGATGATAGTGAGGGCTAAAAGACTCCAAATTGGGTTCAATGTATACTACTCTGTTGATGGGTGCACCAAAATCTCACAAATTACCACTGAAGAACTTACTCCTGTAACCAGAGACCCCTTTTCCTCAAAAACCTATGGGAATAAAATATTTAAAAAGAGGAATTCAGAATCATTTTCCTGCCCTAAAAATCCTCTGTCCTCTCCCTTTTCATGTTTCCCTCCCTAATAGCCTGTGCTACTCTCTGATCTTTGTCACCATATTTGCTTTTCAGAATGTCATGTGGTTGGAATCCTACAGTAGGTCATCTTTTCAGATTGGCTTCTTTCACTTATTGAGATTCTTCTTTGTCTTTTCATGGCATAATAGCTCATTTCTCCTTGGTGGTGAATCATCTTCCTCTACATGGACCAAAGTGGAATTATTTCGGCACCTATTGAAGAACTTCTCAGTTGTTTCCCAGTTTTGACAACTTTCAGTCAAGCTGCTATGAATATCTGTGTCCACATTTTTGTATGGAAATAAAATTTCAACTAGTTTAGGTCAATATCAAGAAGCACACTTACAGGAATTTATGGTGACAATACACTCACTTTAGTAATAACCTGCCACACTGTCTTCCAAGTTATTGTACCATTGACCTTCCCCCGGTCGATGAATGAGAGTTCCTGTTGCTCCTCATCTCGCCAGCATTTGGCGTTGTCATTACAGCATCTTTTTTTAAAAGGAAAAGAAAAACAGAAATGACCTAAGTGGAGGAGCTAGTATGAGACATCATTGATTAGAAGAATTCATTTGAGTCAAAAACTGAAATGCAAGGAGCAGCAAATACAGAAATTAATCTGTATGCACCTCACATGTCACCACTGCCAGGTGTATGGACTGAGAGAAGCACCTTGTTACTTCACAACTCACACACCATCAATGCCTGAGCCAGACCTTCTGGCTTTCAAACTGTTCAGCTGTGGACAGGCTTCCTATTTTCTGTAAGTCCAGTTGCCTCAACTATAATACTGGAAATGTAATGGCTTATATCTTATACTTAGGTAACAGAGATGTGAATATGATAAATTGTGTTTTGCAGGTATGGACACACAAAATAAAAACTGTTGATACTCTTTTTATTGTCACTATTCTCTTAGATGCATAAGTTTTTTGCAACCCACAGGACCTGTATGTTTCCAAATAGAATCAGCTCACTGTTAGTTTAATGACTGGATTTTCATGGAACATTGTATTTTGTGAATCCAAGCCAATGTTTGTGTGATCAAGGATATGAAATGATTTGTTGGCAGAATGAATGAATTGACAGAAAGAAAGGGCTTAGAAAAGAGACTGTACTCAAACTCCTCTTGGTTTTTAAAGTACAGAAACAGGTAACTCAGAATTCAGGTGCTTGGAAGGTATAATTTTGACATCATGCCCGGAGATACTACACACAAGTGGAATCATATTGTGTTTGTTTTTGTGACTGAATTTTTTCATATAAGATAATGTACTCTAGTTCATCTATATTGAATTCTACAGCCTGTTTCTGAACTTCTTTAGCTTCTGAGTCTGAATCAGATTCCATTCCCTGAATGCACAGATTTGCTTCATCCATTCATCTGGGGATAAAGGTTAGGTTAGTTTTCCTTCCTGACTGATGTGAACAGTGTTTTTAAGAGCGTGTGTATGCAACATTGCTACAAGATCCTGATTTTAGTTCTGTCTATATCGTGAGGGGAGAAATTTCTCCATCCTACAATACTTTCCATTTTAATTTGAGAGACCCCCATACTCTTCCATGGCTGCTGCACTATTTTGCGTTCCCACCAAGAGTACACAAGAATTGCTACCTCTGCTCATCCTTGTTACAGTGTTATTTTCAAATGTGTTAGTTTGACCTGAGATTTGAAAACACACACACACACACAAAAACAAAAACGCAGTGGGGTAACAAAATCTGAAGACGTCTCACCTCCCCGACCCATTCTGCTGTCATGACCCACAGAGGAACCTGCAAGCTCCCCTCCATTTGGCCCGTCATGTTCTCCAGGCACAGACCCTTCCTTACTCTACCATGTGCACCTGTCTGTTTCAGGTTCACCTGTCTACCTGATGTCCCTCACAAGCCACTTGGTTTATGCCAAGTCAACTTCTCTTATGCTCTTCCCTGGGCTTCTTCCACATTTTATTTTGTTTTGTGAATCAAATACTATGTGTCCCTGAGCAGGACATAGACACGCTTCTCTATATTCCCAGCTTCACATCTCAATGCCTTTACTCAGAGCATTCCGTGCCTCCCCTGTGTTTTCCTGGAGCACTCTGCTCATGGCTGGGGAGAGGCAGAAGAATAGTCCCCATGGGCTGCTCCACTGCTTTGAGTCTGGAAACTCAGAAGCTGTGATGATGCTCTTAATTGGAAGAGAAACTAAAGAGGAGCTCCTGTTAGTGGATGTAGAGCTTGGTGAGTTGATATTAAGTTTCCCTGAAATTGTTTAAGTCTCGCCATGCACTAGAAGATTAGGGGTCGGGTGGTTGGTGTAGCACCATCCTCTTGCCACTGTTCTCTCTAGTGATGTGGAAAACCACTGAGTTTCTTCCACGGTCACCATCACGCTACTCACCTTCAACTGCCCACAGGGAATCCTGGCACCATGAGCATTCTTTTACACTGAACAAGACCATCACCAATTTAGCAGTTTGTTGATTCATAAATTTTTCATTCATTCGTTAAAAGATGGCTTGCCGATCTTCTCCGTTCCAGCCACTGTGCTAAGCCAGGATGAACAAACCCAGATACCGACCCTGTAATTAAGGAGCTAACAGTCTAGAAAAATTACATCAATGAACAGATTACACATTTATAAAACAACAGACTTGAGATTGCTGCAGATAAGAAGTGCATGGTTCTAGCAGTTTCTATAAAGGGGAGAACTGACCAAGTCATTGGGGTCAGGCAACAATGACCATGGATGAAAGAATAAACTAAAATCTTGAGTCAACTATGTAAAAAGGAGGGACCCATAAAACCATCAATGATGAAAACCAAAAAATCCTGTGTAGGTGTTAACTGTGGTTGGAATAATAAAGGTACATGTAAATAATCCTTTCTCAGAGATACACATCCTCCCCAATGGACTGTACAGATGACAAGGTGAATGCCAAGCCCGAGTGAGGATAAGCTCTCATCCACAGATAGGGTGAAGACAGTCTCAGAGGCCTGTCTGCTGAAAAAAGGCCTGAGTCCTGATGCCCATATTCATGGGTCTGTAGACCCAGAGGCCATCAGCTGGGTTTCCTTTTCCATTACGTAGAGAAATGGTGTATTTAGGTGTCTGTGTAGTTCCGCAAGTAGGTGATTTTGTGGATTTTGACTGTGCTCTAGGAACTAGTGGCAAACCATGACTATTATGACAAATGGGACAAGATAATGGCAATTTACATTGATTGAGAATTACTATCAGTCAATTTACTACTGGTAAATTTTAAACACACACACACACACACACGAACACACTCATTTGATCATCTATCAATCCAATGATGTAGGCACCATTAGTAGCCTACTTTGACAGTAAGAAAACTGGGGTTACATAAACCGAAAAATTTTCCTGAAGTCTAGGAGCCCATAAATGAGCATGTGAACACGCATGGCCATGAGCCTCACCCCCAACCCTCCCCCTTCTTGGTGGTGGTGGCAAGTCTGGCTCAGGGTCTTCCTCGTCATCTTGTGTGATGAAAGTGATATCCACTGTTGCCCTCACCTCAGAATCAAACAAACCTGATAAGGTGTCTTTCATGACACAATCCATATGGTCCCCTTCCTCCACGAAGGTTTTCTGACTGGTTCTCAGCCCTGCTGCCTGTGAGAAACACCAGCAGCTTAGACAGTACAGAAATCAGAAACTCACCCCAAAGCTACTGAATCAAAATCACCAGAGAGAGAAGCCTTTGGGGTCAGCATACTTTCAAAGTTCTAAGTGATTTCATTGTGTAGCTGAGAATGGAAAAGCTCTGGCTTGGGCTGTGACTTCCTGTCAAATGTACGTTCATTTAAGAGAGAAATTTCTGGTGATTACCTACTCACACCACATGAAGGCACCGCAGTGGGAGGGGAGGGGGATGCATATTGCTTTGTCTGGGGGCTTCCTTCACTTCCATTAAAAACGGGATTGGCCCAGGCAGCACAGCTAGGTTTGAAGTGGAAAACTTATTCCTAGGGGTTAAGGGGAAGTGACCCTTCACCCTATTTATGTATCTCTTCTTTTCCAATGTCTTCCCACCCTGGAGCCCCAGAATAAAGAAATCTCAATACATCTCTTATATATGCCTGGCTGTGGACCCTCCAAAAGCTCCTTGAATAAAAGAGTTGGGTTATTTAATCATCAGATCAGCCCTAAGGTGAGATGTGGGTGGCTGCACATCACAGAAAGCTCGCTTTTTGCAGGTAGAAAATGTGAATGTTGGCCATATGTACATAACCGCTCTCATAAACAAGACTCAGGTTTGGGAGTGAGGCAGGCTAGAGGACAGGTCCAGCAGTTGTTTTTCCCCAGGAAATCCTCCCAAGGTGGGATGTATTGAACTAGGTTTTAGGTACCTATGCAGTGAACATGGTGGTGATGGAAGGGGCTGAGGGGAAGGGTAGGTCTTGTTTAGATTTGCTCAGGGTGCAGCTGAAACAAGCCTGGCTGGTTGTCAGACATGCAGGGGGATCAAAGCAGAGTCTCCTATGTCCGTGCTCTCCCATGATCAAAACGCAGCCTTCCAGCTTCCTATGCCTGCCGAAGTCAGAATCCACCAGTGACTGCGCTGATACAAAGAAAAAAATAAATAATCAGTTAAAGCTCATAAGTAAACTGAGAATCCCAGGAACACTTCCAGATGTGCCTGAACACTCACCTGGAGCACAGAGCAGAGTTCCCGCAGGGCTGCCATCCTGTGCTCCGCCCCACTCGGATGCAGAGATGCCTAAGGAGGTGACATTGATGGATGGTAGCAGCCTTGGCTTGGAAGGGTGGGCTGGGAGCCAGGCCTCCTGACCTACCAGGTGCCCCAGTGGGTAGGACCAGCCAGGCTCCCTAGGTACAAATAGCCCTGAACTCCACGACTACAAAGGCTCCTGGAGTCTAATCCAAATCACTGTTTGTGAAAGCTGAGCTCACAGCAGAATAAGCCACGATGAGGCTGACGGTGTGTCTCCTGCTGGTCATGCTAGCCCTTTGCTGCTACCAGGGTGAGTACATCAGTCTTGTGTCCCAGACCAGCCCCTGGGAAGCACCCTGCTTTGAGCACAAGGGGTTGGGGTCTGCACAAAACCAAATTCAAGACCTTTTTTGGTGCTTGTTGAACCAGCTCCTCATAAAGCTCAGAGCTATTTCTTCTACTTTCCAGCACCTAGGAAGTTTTCTAGGAAATCAGTGCAGGTGAATGTTCAGAAATCTTCTGCCTGAGCTTTACTTCTGGATGGGATTGGTGTAAGATGATGTCATGTGAGGTCTGGTGTGAATCTGGGATTTGCCACTTCCTACTCTCAGATCCTGGGCACAATCCTCACCCTCCCTGAGCCTCCTCTTGTCACTGGTGGTTAGAGCTTTTGGCAGGAGTGGATATGAGAATGAAGTAAGGTTAAGGCTATCAGGAGTCAAGCTGTGGGCTCACACCTGTGATCTTTGCAATTTGGGAGGCCAAAGTGGGTGGATCGCTTGAGCTCAGGAGTTTGACAATGGCCTGGACAACATCAAGAAAGTTCATATCTACAAACAAACAAACAAAAAACCCACAAAATTTAGCTGGGCATGGTGGCATATACCTGTAGTCCCAGCTACTTTGAGGTCTGAGGTGGGAGAATTGCTTGAGCCCAGGAGATGGAGGTCCAGTGAGCCATGCTCACACCATTGCATTCCAGTCTGGGTGACAAAGTGACACCCTGTCTCAAAAAAGAACCCATAAAACAAAAAACAAAAAGGTCTAGCTGTAGATATGAAGCTCTTTTCTTTGTGGTGTCACCTTCAGGAAGTCATATCTGGAGTGTCTGGCACTGTCATCAGCACAATCATAATATAGGGACATAGAACCCAGGGGATCCTGTCTGGTCTAACATCAGGGAGCCGTGAGAGAAAAATCGACTTTCCTAACATCAACTGTATTTTCATTCTTGTGCTGCAGCCAATGCTGTGATCTGCCCAGACCTTGATTCTCAGATCACACACTTCTTATTCTCAAGTGAAGCTTCGATAAAGTCAGAAGTTGTCAAATTTGGTGCATCTCCGGAAGCTGTTGCAGCTAAGTTGACAGTGAAGAAATGCACTGATCAGATAGCAATTGAAAAACGACTTGTCTTTGAAAACATCCTGGTAATTTTTCTCCTTTATACATTGAGGCTTCTGGTCAGCTGTATGGTGTAAAGTGAGGTCAGCATGCTGTTCTGTGGGGGATGCAGGTGGTGGGGCACCTTCTGTGCTGGTTACCTCTTGAGAAGGTCACCCGAGGCCACAGGGTGGATGTTACCATTTCACCTGCAGAATTCAACTCAGCTGCACACAGCATCCTGCATGTTTCTCTTCCTTGTGTCTCCTCCCTGGATGCCGTGTCCACAGAGTGTGCTGAGGACATGGGCTCAGGCAGAGAGGGTGAAGGGCCAAGCATGACTGCCTTCCCTACTGGGAGCTTTTCTGAGGCCCACCTGCCCTCACGCAGTAAAAATGGTCACTGTGGAATGTCCTGGAAAGTGCGAAAGCCTTGATCAGGGAGAGAAGTCAGGGAGGGAGTTAGAGCTGGGCCTTGCACAGACATGGTGTTGGTGGGCTGGGAGGAGCCAGGAGCCCCTCCCAGCTCCTCAGGGCCCATGTATCCCTCTTCACCCATGATGCTCTCCTGACCATGGCCAGTGGGTGAAGACTTTTGCTGCTCTACCTCCTGCAGTGCCATGGAAATGGGATGTTCTCACTTTGTCTTTCTCAAGAAATCAGAGGATTCCAGGGTCTTCTCAGCCTGGCTGCCTCCGGGTTGCTGTCCTGAGGTTTAGCTGCAAATACCCATAGAAGCTGCAGGCTCAGAGCTTAGAAGTGCATAGCCCTGATGCAAAAATCCCTCATGCAAAGCCTGAAGTCTCCTAGAAGACACTCTTCCCAGAGGCCCTCCCTGCCCTGCCTGGCTTGACAGCCCTGGTTCCGCCATTGCAGGAATCAAGAGACTCCGCTGTTCTAGAATAGTCTAAACAATAACCTCTGTCCACCCCATTTTTACCCTTCCATGAAAACCGCGGGCCTCACTCCTGGGTCTTGCTAGGGCAATTGTCCTGGTGGAGAAGCATTGCTTTCTCACAAGCATGCATATTGTAAGGCTACCAGGTCTAGGCCTCAGTTTCCTAAACTGAGCTGTTGCCTGCCTTTCCAGTTGCGTTTGAGGGAAGAATTCCTTTGTTCTCTTGGATGCTAGCCTGTCATCTCCAGCAGCAACATGACTGACCCAGTTTTCTTTTCTTTTCTTTTTTTCAGGGGAGAATTGTGGCAAAATGTATTGCGTGACATGTAAAAACTCTTGTTCTGGTTTCCATGATCTTTCAGTGATACCCTGCTCTTAACTAAAAAATGCAAAGGTTTCAATGTCTCACTTTAATAAATCACTTGCCTGGCACATCTCCACTGTCTTATTATGATCTTGCAGTCTCGGGCCTTGAGTCAGGGGTGGTTTCCATACAAAAGTAGCCTCCTGCTGTGGCTGATAATCAACTCCAGGGAACCTGCATCCTGCTACCAATGGAGCCTGAATCCAGGCACTCAAGAGGGAAACATTGGGTAGGACTCATCCTGCATTCCTTACATATTTCCCTTCCTGCAGCTGTGAATGAAAACCATGGTAACGAGGAAACAGGAATTACAAGGTTACTGCTGGTCTTGGACTGAGGGATCCCCCAGCCTGCCTGGATGTCCAGGCACATGGTTCCCACCAGCAGCAGCCCTAATGTGATGTCCCCTGAGACCCACAGCCAGCCTGTTTGGTGCCATTTCTGCATGCTGGTTTCTCTCCTCTGTCATGTTCAGTATACTTTATTTTACATCTATTACAATTTGACGCATCTCCAGGTTTCCACCTGGAGTTCACGTTGTTTTACTCCCCACACTCAGAGCTCTTCTCAGTGTCTGCATCACTCACTAGCACCGGAAGCAAGTGCTTCCTTCCTCAAGCTCTCTTAAGAGCTCCTGAGATCAGCACCCCTGCCACCTGGACAGCTCCCAGTGCACATCCACAGTCATTTCAGGAGCAGGGACTTGGATGAATCGAGAAGCCATCATTCTCAGCAAACTGACACAAGAAGAGAAAACGAAACACTGCATGTTTTCACTCATAGGTGGGTGTTGAACAATGAGAGCACGTGGACTCAGGGAGAGGAGCGTCACACACTGGGGGCAGTTGAGGAGGTAGGGTAGGGACAGGGGATGGGGAGGGATAACATGGGGAGAAATGCTGGATATAGTATACAGCTAAAGAAAAAACAAACAAACAAACAAAAAACTGAGCACAATGTCTATCCTCAGGCTACTCTCTCTTTTAGGAACCCAGGCTAATGCTTGAGCCCAGCAAGTCCCCTTACCAGACCTAAGGAGATGCCACAGGTTTTTGGTTTGGTATTCTGTGGCTGCTGGCACGAACCTCTGCAAGCTTGAAGAATTAAAACAACAGATTCACTTGTACCTCTGGGGGTCCGAAGCCCAACATTGGTGTCACTGTGGGGAGGTCAGGGGGCAGCAGGGCTCTACTCACTCTGGGGCCTCTCAAAATGAGTTCACTAAGGGCTGCTTCTGGCTTCTGAGCTGCTGACTGTCCTGGTCCTGTGGCCACATCACTCCAACCTCCGCCTCCATGATACATTCCCGTCTCCTTTCCTTTCCATGTCTTATCCTCCTCTGACTTTTAATTACTGAATACAGAGGTTGGGGTTAGGAAGCACCAGATTATTCAGAATAATGTCCTCATCCCAAGGTTATTAACTGAATCACATCTACATAATCCTTTTTCATCTTGTAATGGAACATTCACAGATTCCAGGGATTTCAATGTGGATATCTTTTGGAAGATGGGGCCATAAGTCAGCCAACTACGGCTCCGTCCCCCCTGACTCCTCACCATACACAAAGTTCTACTTACTCCATGGCCACAGTGCCACCTCCAGGAGTCCCTTCTTTCCCATCACGCATGTTCCTCACGGGACTCCTAGCATCACCAGGACTGCTGCTTAGGGCCTCTGCCTTAGCTACTTCCATAGCCTTTGAAGCCTGGGAGTTGCAAAGTGCTCACTTTTTTCACCGTTATGAGCTAATCACATTCATGTCACATATGTTAATGTTTTCCTCCCTGGGATGCTGTTAAAAGAGTATGAAGTGGGATCCAGCAAGACCAATCAAGCTGGGACAGGGAGAGGAGGGTATTGAGAATCATTGAGTGAAGACCACTCAGGGAGAAGAGGGTATTGAGAATCATTGTTTAAAGGGGACAGAGTTTCTGTTTCGAATGAGAATTTCCTAGAAATGCATAGTGTGACAACATCATGAATGCACTGAAGGCCACATAACTGTACACTTAAAAATGATTGAAATGACAAGTTTTATGAAATGACAACACAATAAAAGAATGTAAGGACTGCTGCTCTCTGAGGGGCAGGAGGAATGTAACTGCAGGGGAGCTGGGCCTGTATTTTACCCAAGGAAAACACCTTCCTAGACCCACCAGCATCCTACAGTCAGCAGATCTCTGGGTGTTCATGCTCTCATTGATTCACATCCTGCATTTCTTCTTTGCTGATGAGATCACTAATTTTGAAGAACATCTAGTTCAAAAACATGGGATTGAGGTTTACCAAGGAGGTAGGATTGACTCATGTAGTATGTCTTGACTTTATCTCTTCAGGTCTCTCCCAAGACTGCTGATCTAAGTGAGTTTTATAAATTGCCCCCTGGACAAATACTATGAACGTCTGCCTAGGCACTTCATGATCTATCTTTCACCTTGTGACAAGCTCAATATTCTGAATACAGTCTTGGGTTAGTCATTGCTTTTTAAATATATGCCTCAATGTATTATAAAATAAAGCTCAATATCCCTATCCAGAAATTAAAATATTCAAGTTTGCATATTAATCTAAACTTCACATTTCTAAAAAAGTTCGTTCTTTCTTTCTCTTTCTCCCTTTCTCTCTACCTTTTTCTCTCCTTTTCTCTGTTTTTCTCTCTCTTTCTTTCATTCTGTTTCTTTCTTTGTTCTTTTTCTCCTTCCTTCCTTCTTCACTCCCTCCCTTCCTTCATTCCTTTCCTTCTTTCTTTCTCTTTTTATACTTCCATCTTTTCTCTTCCAACCATGGTTTCTGACAGAGCCAAGACTTAGGGGAAGAGGAGAGAGAAGGAAATGTGAAAGTGCTCAATATACTAATAGTGCTTTGTGCTTGGTAATGCTGAATATACTAACAGTGCTTTGTGCTTGGTTCCTGTTCTCTAAGCCTCACACACGCTTTGTGTATCAGGACAGTTTCATGGGCACTCCTTTTGGGGCCTAACCTGTGCATTGTAGTAGGTTCAGCAGCACCCCTGGCTTCTTTTCACTCAATGCCAATAGCACCCCCATTGCCATCCAGCCCTGACAACTAAAAACATCTCCAGACTGACATCTGCAGGGTTCAGGAAAAGAGGGAAGTGTATGTGGCCTAGTTGGAAATCACTGCTCTGGAGTGGGAAATTTTATATCCATTTTCAGTAACTCTACTAATGGCCCATGGGACTGGACATTCACAACTCAGGGGTCACTACAGTTACTAGTAACACAGAGGCACTGAAAAAAAGAAAAATCACAAACTTAAGGAACCTGTTGGTATGAATATTTGCTGAACTAAATCCACAGATGCATGTGTACAGGATTAGGGAAACACAAATTATAGGAAAATGTCAAGTGGAGTAAGTTTACTAAGTTTACCAACCCCTTCAGGGTTTTGGTGAAGGAGCCACAAAGAATTAGCCAGGGGCGGACACCCATTCCTGGCTCTGCTTCCAAATATGGCTCCTGGTCTGGACACATTGGGTGGATCCAGGTCAGATGGTGTCATGGAAATGGGCACTTCTTGGCAATAGGAACACTGCAGTTGCCTAGGCCCTGGTTGGCACAGTCTCCAACTGCCTCCTCTCCTTACCTGTGTCCTCACACCCTAACCCTGAACTCCTCATCCAGGAAAGGACAACATTGGTGTAAATGTTCAGCATGTCACTCTGATGTCTGATTTATTGTCGTGTCTGATGTTTCCCTTTGCTAAAGATTCAAAATAGATGAGCACCCCTTTCTAAATAGACCTAGTACTGAAACATATAATATCCTCAGGAATGTCTTGTAAAACACCAAATTCTGCTCCAGAAAATCAATTACAAAACTATTTATTGAGCATCTACTGTACAATGTTGCCACACAAAGACAGAAGATGCAGAGGTCATGCTGCCCAGGGGCATGAGCAGAGAGGGAGGGTCAGCATGAGAGGGACGGTTCTGCAGATGTCAGGATGGAGCTATCCATGGACAGCCAGGGGCCCTGTGAAGGCGGAGAGCCAGGAGATGCAGGGGCTGAGAAAGGAGGACAAGATGTGGGCCATCTTTGATGTGGCTTTGGGAATGAATGAAGCGTTTCAACACAGAAGGTCTGAGGCAAGGGCAGTGGAGGAGCAGAGGCCACAGGGAGCAAAAGTCTCAAGCAGAAAATTGTGGGACTGGTGCAGAAGTTATCACAGATATCCCATAGGGAAGCAGTCCTGGGAGTCAAGGCCACCAGGACCCATCTAAGCCATGATTCACAGGTCCCTCGGGGTCCAGTGAAAGGGGAAAATAATGTTCAGAGCAGTGTGTGGAGGCAGAATGCCTGGCTTCATATCCTGTTTCTGCCACTTTCTAGCTGTGTTCCAGGAAGTTCTATGGAATTTCGGTGTCCCATGTCCTTTAGCTGGGGTAAAGTGATCCGCCCACCTCACAGGGTGGTGACCACACATCTAGTTTGCTCAGGACTGTCTTGGTTTGCATTGCTGTCTTGGCGCCCTACTCTTTTAGGGTTCCCGTTAATTCTCCAAAGTGCCCCACATTTACAATCAATATTACAGCTACCCTGCTCATAGGATGGTGACTGTGAGACTCAAAGGGGCCTACAACAGTGCCTGCCATTTAGGAATGGGTATAAGATATTTCATTCATATATTAAACTATTTTATGAAAATTGCTAAGAATTAGATTGTAAGTATTCTTATCGCGAAAACAAATAAGTTTTGAGATGGATACGTTAATTACATTGAATTAATCCTTTCATAATGTAAAAACACATCAAACACATTTCGTACATAATAAATATATACAATTTATATTTGCCAATTATACCCTAATAAAGATGGATAAAAATTTTTACATGATATTTTTAAATATGGAAAATTAATTGGACCTATGTTCTGAAATATAGCAGCAGTAAACAATATATTCTCGGGAGAAATATTTTGTAAATTATATCTATAATGTCTTTAAGAAAAGAGGAACTCAGAAAATTTCACATAAACATAAATTAACAGTGCTTTATCTCCAACCTGAAAAGTGTCAGCTTGTATCTGAGGATGGTTACTCTTAAGTGCTTTCGAGAAAGTCATGCACAACTTCAAATTTCAGTGTCTATAAAGCTTTTTAGAGTTTATTAGAAACATAATTGATAGATATATAAAAATAACGACCAGCTGACATTTAGGTGGCACCTACTCTGTGCCAAGCACTCAGGACCTCACACTTGTTACTAACTGATGAGTGACAACAATGTTATGACTGTTCCTGTTTTTTAAAGGGGACACAGAGCATCAAGTTCTCCTGTGCAATGAGGCACAGTCAGCAAATGGGGGAGGTGGGAGGGGAACACATAGGGTCCCTCTCGGAGTCCTCACTCACAGCCTGTCTGACATTGGATCATAAAAGGGAAGGGCTGCAAAACTTGCAGACTAGGATAGCAGCACAGCACAGAGGTGCTCAGTAGAGCTGCAGCTTGCCAGATCCTCCCTTTCCAGATTGTCTCTTCCCAGGTTCTCTCTCCCCTTATTCTCCCTTCCCAGGTGCCTTGAGAATGTCCTGCTGTCATAGGACTTCCCCATGAAATAAGGGACTTTATTTCCCCCTGACCTTTCAATTATCTGACTCCTCTGGGCACATCCTCACCTCCCGCATCTTCTGAATATATCCACCTTTGACCTGCTTGTTCCCTACCCACAGCTTCCCCGATCCTCTGAGCCAGAGGAAGGTTATCTCACTCAAGGGAAAGTGCCCTCTCCCTCCTCTGGTCCTCCAGAGCCCTTCATCCAACTCTCTCTCTGCACCTCTCCTTTTCCACCTGGGCTTACAGTCTCCGTGTGTCTTCTCAGGCCTCTGAGAGGTACAGAGGGACACAGGTCTCTTTGGACAATTGAGTATAAAAAACACACCACTATTGCACCTGCCTTCCTGTGTTTTTGTGTAAGGAGAAGGGGATTCTTCCTTGGTTGCTGTAGACTCCCCATGGAGGCTAGGGCCTCTTCTTTACTTGATCTCATTTCAGAAAGGAGAGGCCACAAAGTGTTGCTGATGTTTGTGGTCTCCTTCGGGGAATCACATGGTTCCATTCACTCAATCCCAACCCCACCTCACCACACGCATACACACCCATGCCCAGGGGCATAGTAGTCTTTGCAGGTTTCTTTGGACACGTTTTGGGGCACTGAGCTGGAATATGGGGGTGGTAGGGTATGGATTAAACTATGAGAGACACAGGCATGGAATTCTAGTCCCAGATTTGGATTAAGACAAGGAGCCACTGGGTCTGGGAGAAGGCTTGGTGACTTGAACAATGGACATCTCACTGCCAAGCAAGACAGCTCTAAGGCCAGAGGCCTTTCTAAAGTTTCCGTACTGGGTAAGTAGCTCCTCACTCAGCATTTACTTTTTGCAAAGTCTCAAGGAGGAGGAGAAGAGATTCACCTCAAAAGACCTGTCTCAAATGCTGTCTCGCGCTGATGTGTCCTGGTCCCATGCCAAGTTGACACATTGCTTTATTCCTGGAAGGGACTAAGGTGCCTCCCTGGGGAATAAATAGAGCAGTGCTGGGTGCTCACCTCCACAGCAGCTTCCTTGATCCCTGCCACACACAACTGAACACCGACAGCACCCACCTCACCATGAAGCTGCTGATGGTCCTCATGCTGGCGGCCCTCCCTCTGTACTGCTATGCAGGTGAGTTCTAGGCAGGGAGGTCTGCCTCAAGGCAAGGGATTGTCTATCACCTGCGCCCCTGTAAAAGAACTCCCAGACCCCAATTCCCAGGACTGGTCACCTCAGTACAGAGGGTCTGGCTGTGACAGGCCTTAGGATTCCCTTTAGTTCCTGACAATCAAGCAGGCAGTGCTCTCGTGGGCTCCCCTGCATTGGAGCTGCATGCTGTGTGTCATGGCTCTCAGGGTCCCACCATGGTCACAGTGACCACAGAAACCAGGATGAGTCTCAAGACTGAATGTTGGAATTAGCTTTTTCAGTGTTGCAAGGGTGAGACATGAATGAAGGACCAATGACATATGCCACCAGCTGATGGTCCTCATGCTGGTGGCCCTCTCCCTGGACTGCTATGCAGGTGAGTTCTGAACAGGGAGGGCTTCCTCAAAGTTAGGGTTCATCACCTGGACCCCCTGTAGAAGAAATCTCAGACCTTAGTTTCTCACACAGGTCAGCCCCATCATGAAGGGTCTGGGTGTGGTAGGCCTTAAGATTCCCATTAGTTCCTGACAATCAAGCAGGCAGTGCTCTCGTGGGCTGTCCCCTGCACTGGAGCTGCACGCTGTGTGTCATGGCACTCAGGGTCACATTATGGACATAGCAACCACAGACACCAGGATGAGTCTCAAGATCGAATATTGGAATTAGCTGTTTCAGTGTCGCAAGAGAGATATGCAAATAAAGGCCCCCACAGACAATGAAACAGTCATGGGTCTCCTTGAACTTGGAAAGAAATGGGGAACCTGGCAGGATGGAAGTTCCAGGCTACAGAGTGTGACCCAGCATGTCACTCTGTGGGGCTCACTCTGTGTTCTCAGAGTTGTTCTGAGTCTTTCCAGGATGACCTCTCCATCCCAGCTCCTTCAGGCTCAAGGCAGATGAGGGAGGAGAACTCACACCCCCTAAAGTCTTCTTCCAGCACTGAAGATCCAGTGGGAGGAAAAAGCCTTGACAGCTGGAATCAGCACTGATAGGTCCCATCAGTGGCCTGCCTGTGTAATTCACAAAGCTTCCCTTGCACACTCGGCCTCATTTGTTCCCAAAGTAGTTGCAGATGGGTGAATAGCTGACAAGCTCACAGTCAGCTAAACTGAAGACAGCAGAGCCCAGAATACAAGCAGCTCATGCACCCACGTCCTGAGCACCTTCTACTCCCCCACAGTGGGGGCCCCCTAAGGTCCTATCATAAGCAAGAAGTTCTGTTTCAGATTTCTTTCTAGTGCAGTAGAGTTAATGGAGCTAATTGGCAATATCCTAGACCCATTCGTCTGAAATCATCGAACCCCTAGTTGATCCTGAGAATGACAAAAGGGAAACATTGCGTGATTTTGAACCAAAGAAGCTCAAGCAGTGTTTTCTGTGTGTCCCCAGTCAGAGGACCTCATTTCCTGAGGGTCCTCTTCACCAAGGGTACACGGGATTGGGCTGATCTGAGCTTTAGAGGTCAGGAGAATTTGCACAGCCTGAGTTGATGTTCCCAGAATTGAGGACTTGGCACTGTGCACTATAATCTTTCTGAATTTTGGTCTCTCCTGGGAGGTAAGCAGATGACTAGCCTCAGAGCTCATCCCCAAAATGGGTTCATCCCTCTGGGGATGGCCCATGTTCTTATGCCTTTTTCTCAGGTTCTGGCTGCCAACTGCTGGAGGAAATGGTTATAAAGGTCATGGATCCAGAAATGTCTGTCCCGGAATTCCAGCAATATCTACATGAGTTCTTAGGCGGCGATGACAGTGCCGAGGCTGCAGGGGAAATCAAACAGTGTTTCCTCGACCAGTCGAATGAAACTCTGCACGATTTTGGAGTGATGATGGTAATTTCATTTTTATTCTTATGTGCCCTTTAAAATCACTGTCCAGAAAGAAACAGGCTCTAAATGTGCCACAAGGAGTGTTAACAACTTGCCGAAGAAGCTTTCTCTATACATCAGTTAATTTAATTTTGTCCTTAGTGTGCTTGCCAGGGCACTTTGAGAATCTTCAGGGAGTAATAAATGGCAAAGACAGGAAAAAAAAAAAGAAAGAAAAGGAAAGAAAACTCCAAAAAAGGAAGAGCTAATCGGCTCTCCAGTTCATTCTCTCTCTCTCTCTCTCTGTCTCTCTCTCTCTGTGTCTCTCTCTTTCTGTCTCTCTCTCTGTCTCTCTCTCTCTCTCTCTCTCTCTCTCTTTCACACACACACACACACTCTTGCATAAACACACATGCATATAAACACAGGGAGACACAGCAGACACACACACATACATAGAAACACACAGACACATGCACATAGACACACATAAAGAAACATATAGACAGAGACTCACAGGTACAGACACACACACATTTTCTTTCTTTTTTTTTATTTTGTTGAGGCAGGGTCTCACTCCGTCACCCAGGCTGGAGTGCAGTGGTGCGATCTTGGCTCACTGCAACCTCTGCCTCCCAAGTTCAAGGGATTCTCCCACCTCAGCCTCGGCCTCCCGAGTAGCTGGAATTACAGGTGCCTGCTACCACACTGGGAAAATTTTGTATTTTTTGGTAGAGATGGGGTTTCACCACGTTGGCAAGGCTGGATGTTTTCTATCAAGAGAAAATATCTGATTCTCAAAGAGCCACTCACTGCCAAAAGCAACCAATAATACAATTTTCCCTTTCACAGTAACAAATAATCAAAATGTTCTCAAATTTTTTTAGAGTCCAGAAAATACCATTTGTGCAAATTCTACATATTCTAATATAAAGAATTTAAAACCCATGCCCAGATTTGTTAGCACACACGACGGGGAATCATGCACCATTTAATTAAGCACCTCAGGAAATGGGAAGTGCAGATCGTGGTGTGAAACAG
Source organism: Callithrix jacchus (assembly GCF_049354715.1). Classification (NCBI taxonomy): domain Eukaryota; kingdom Metazoa; phylum Chordata; class Mammalia; order Primates; family Cebidae; genus Callithrix; species Callithrix jacchus. Next base: position 119,365,689 of record NC_133511.1, on the reverse strand, counting down.
CACGCGTGCCAGAATTCTTTAACATAAAACTCAGTGGTTATAACAATGAGTATTTCTGCCTATCTAAAAACACACATTAAACTTACAGATTCTATTTTTAACAGTTACTTGATATTTCAAAATTCCATGTGAAATATTTTATGGTAGAAAATTTGGAGATATACCAAACAATTGTAGAATTTATTTTCTCTTTAAAAATCTGGAGTATTCTTGCTGAGAGTGTCTCTAAAAAAAAATCTGCAGTAGATATTCTCACTCATAGGCGGGTGTTGAAAAATGAGAACACATGGACACAGAGAGGGGAGTACTAAACACTGGGGTCTATTGGGGGGAAGGGGAGGGCTAGTGGGAGGGGGAGGTGGGGAGGGATAGCCTGGGAGAAAAGCCAAATATGGGTGAAGGGGAGAAAGCAAACAAAACACACTGCCATGTGTGTACCTATGCAACTGTATTGCATGCTCTGCACATGTACCCCAAAACCTAAAATGCAATAAAAAAAAATCTTACCAAATCTAATAACCATAAACAAACAAACAAAAAAATCTGCAGTAGATTAATCATTCCTAGCTCCAATGTTTTTTAATCTATACCAACGAAGTGATGGAGAACCTCAGAGCATTTCCATATTTCTCGCTTGCAAGGCCACGCAGCAACTCGAAAACATCCCATTCACGTATTTGAGCTGGGATTTTAACAGTTCTGTGTTGAAAGAGTTGCATCCGAATCAGTTTATATTGGCAGGTCTTCATCAAATACTACACAGCACGTATTTATTGGATAAACTATTTCAATGAATAGGATTTTTGGAGAAGAAAGTATTAAGGGGATCCCTGGTGGGAAAAAAGATCTTAAAAATGGCTCCTGTTGGGCATCGGTAGGCGTCTCCTGGGCCTGGCACAGTGGCTCACAACTGTAATCCCAGCACTCTGGGAGAATGAGGTGGGCGGGTCCCTTGAGGTCAGGAGTTCAAGACCTGGCCTACATGGTGAAATCACGTTTCTACTAAAAATACAAAAATTAGTCAGGCATGGGGGCAGACACCTGTAATCCCCCCTACTCGGGAGGTTGAAGCAGGAGAATGGCTTGAACCTGGAGGCAGAGTTTGCAATAAGCCAAGGTCACACCACTACACTGCAGCGTGGGAAGCAGAGAAAAACTTTGTCTCAAAAAAAAAGTGTCTCCTGGATGCCAGAATAAATGAAAAGAGAATTCTTGTTTTGGTGCCAGTTCAAATTTTCCTGGGTGTGAGATGTTTGTGGACGAATGTAGGAAAACAACATGAAGAAAAGTTTCTGTATTTGAAAAGTTCACTTTCTAAGAGTGATTTGCAAATTTAAGTGGCCTGCTTTTGTTTTCCAGCAAGCAATATACAACAGCCCTTTCTGTGATCTTTATTAACTTTATATAAGACCATTGGCTCAGACACTGTAAGACAGAAGCCGGCGGGAAAACTGCTGCCTACTGCTACAAACCACAATTTTTTCTTTTTCTTTAGATCTTGTATGTAGAAACTGCAAGGCAATGATTGAAACACCAAATTTGTTTTAATTTCAATAAACTAACTGCAAATCACAAAGTTTCCTTTGTTGTTTCAGGAAAGGGAGGCTTTCCAGGCCTGTGGGAGGCAGACACAGACAGGCCACAGACAGGCCTTGCAAGTGTCGGTGGAGGGACGAGGCTTTGAAGAAGCCTCGTCTTATAGGCCTTATAAGACCAACTCAGGTCTTATAGGCCTAAGGTACCCACACCCAGAAATTTTGGAGATTCCTGAGAAACCCATCACTGTTGCCCCCAGAGTTCTCATCTACTACAGGACATGGGACTCCAAGTGTCTAGGCTGGGAACCAGATGAGACTCCAGATTGCTTAGAGGAAGCATCCTGGGTGACTTATGACAACCACTGCTTCTTCTGGAACTGATCTGCCCAAGCAGGAATGACAGGCCAGGCTGCTGGGTGCTGCAGGCTCTGCTGCCGCAATCACTGCAAGAGGCCATGTCAGAGAAACGTGACTCCTGCCTTTTTCGCCCAAGCACTGGGCCTCTCTCTGAAGACTGTTTCCTTACCCCCACCCCACCACCTCCCCATGCGACTCTCTCTGGGGTCCTCAGGCTCTGGGGTCTGAGGTGGGGTCCTGCTCAGAGGCCTTGCTTTCACTCTGGTACTCCTGCCCATGCTGAGCACCACTGGCAAGACCAGCTCCTCTGCAACGTCCCTGGACCTCCCCCAGGTGTGCTGGGCCCAGACCAGAGCCAGCCAGGGAGGGAAGGCCTGCAAAGCAGGGTGGATGCTGTCTGGATTTTCAATTTGAATTTTTGTTATTTGTGGATGCTGGCCTCAGATTTGATTATTTTGAATAGTGCGTTAAAATCATCTTTACAATATTTTAGACATGTAAATATAATTGCTGCATTTCACAGCACCCTCCTGAAATTGTTGAGTTTCCCTGGGTTTTTCTTTGCAGTAGAAATGGGGTCCATTCTCCTCTGCCCCACAGTAAGCTGCAAAGGCAATGAGGGTGGAGGGGAGTGAGTGTGCTCTGCAGAGACCCAAAACAGCAGGAGATGTTTGAATGGAATCTGGAGTCTCCTTCATGTCCTGTCCCCAGCGTACCTGTCACCAGGGGTAGTTTACTGCAACCTCTTCTGCTCTTACCTCAGCCTGTCCCTCTTATTTCTGGGGCCATCCCCTCACTCAGGAAGACCCTGTCTATTTCTCAGGACAGCTCACCTCCACCAGGGCCAACTCTTTTCTCAGGCAAGGCGGCTGCAGGGATCCAGGCCCACAATATCTATAGGAGACCATAAACATAAAGTAATTTTAATGAACCATTTCATAAAGTGAATATAACAGTGATGAATATACATCGATGAATCTAGCCAGGAATATATACTCTATTTTACCAATGCAGTTGTAAAATACAAAGTTTAATATGTTTTTTGTAAATACATGGCCTACGAAGGCAATAAAATATCTGTGACCTGCAGAAATCACAATGAGGCCTTGGGCCCAACAACTTCCAAAAACCACAGGCCACCCTCTTTGGTTTAAGATCTTGGAAGAGAGGAAAAGGGGGAAGAGATTCAGAACTAGGAACTAGAAGATGGGCACATGGGTAGCAAATATATAAATCTGTATAGAGAAGGGCCTGGCCCATTTGGTGAAGGGGCCATATACATTCTAGAGAGGCAACAGGTTGTAAGGGAAGGTGCTGCTCCAGGATCTCCATGCCACACGGGGAACACCCCACATCCAAAACCAGGTTCACACTTGTGGATAAGCCATGCTCGAGAATGTGCAGTGGAAAGGGGACCCTATGCGTGGCAAGCAACCGACATGAGAGCTTCTGAAATTGCCAACAAAATGAACATTGTAGAGAAGAGGTTTTTTTTTTTTTTAATTGTTGTTTGTTTTTAAAGCATAACAAGTTCATTTAATCCAAGTTTTACTTTACATAAAAAGCTTCAGAAATGAAGTCACAAAGACCCAACAAAGACTGTGCACTTTAAGGCTTAGATTTAATAAAGAATAGCAGCCATGTAGAAATGTGATTGGACAAAAAGGGAAACATCTCATGCGAATAGACTGAGTGGGAGAATCCAGCAAGGCCTGCTGTTGAGATTCTTCTTGGCTTCTATATGTGGCATTCCCGGAGAAGGGCCTTAAGCAAACCTGAGGGTTGTGACAAACTGTACCTCAGGTCTTTCAGGCCTAAGGTACCCACACCCAGAAATTTTGGAGATTCCTGAGAAACCCATCACTGTTGCCCCCAGAGTCCTCGTCTACTACAGGACATGGGACTCCAAGTGGCTAGGCTGGGAACAGATGAGACTCCAGATTGCTTAGAGGAAGCATCCTGGGTGACTTATGACAACCACTGCTTCCTCTGGAACTGATCTGCCCAAGCAGGAATGACAGGCCTTGCACTGCACGGCCAGTGAATCACCTGCCAGGCTGCTGGGTGCTGCAGGCTCTGCTGCCGCAATCACTGCAAGAGGCCATGTCAGAAGCAGAGAAACGTGACTCCTGCCTCCTCCCACCTTCCAAACTCCCAGCAATACTGGAGACTCATAAGGAGCCAGCTGCCACGAGGTTGTGAGATTGGAAATATGCAGGCCTCCATTTTAGCAATAGCGGGATACACAGGAAGAAGTAAATCTGGCCCTAAGGGAAAATGAGCCTTATCTGACTTCTCATGATAACAATCTGGAATCTTGGTCTTAATTTTTCAGCCAATTGGAGGCCATTTATCTGACCTATCGAAGAGTTAATAGCTGGAAAGTTTCTTGCCTACAATACAATAAATGAGGCTTAATTAGCTCAATAGATACATAACCACAGGAGGCTTAACGGGCTGGATCATCCTGGAATAGGAAAAATTTCTCAAGTTTATGCCTTAGTGCCAAAGGGTGGCTGACCTATAGCCAGAGAGTGTTCAAGGAAGATGCTATGTACAGCTAGGTGTGCACAAATTATCAGAGCTAATGGGATTAATGGGGGTCAATAACAAATAGTGTAAAAGGCTTTTATTATCCAATTCACTTCAATGCACTTTATAGGAAGAAAGGACTTTCTGCGGAGTAAAGTATCAAGTTCAGAAAACTGTCTCTAGAAACCCACGGTGAGGTTCAGCCCGTCAATTTCCTCATCCACCTTACGTAACCTGAGGTTATTTATTCTGCTTCTCCACGCAGCTCTTCCAGAGTTTATAAATCACTTCATTCAACCTGTTATGATGTCGCAGGGTAACTGCTTTCCTCTCCAGAAAAAGACAGAGAAAATCTATTTATTTTATTTCCTAAGTGGTACCTGTTTTGGCAAAGGAATCACATGCCTACCTTTTAATTTTATATCTTCAATGTGGTTGTGGTTTACTGTCCTCATGTGTGTTGTTTACATGTGGGGCCAACTTACAAAGATATGCAGATACCTTTTATGTGGGTGAGCACACCTTATACACTGTGGGGATGGACAAGGAGAGGTGTGAGGACCTGACCTGGGTCACTGCTAGGCACTTCTCTCTCTGGGATTCCTTTATGTGGAAGAGGAGGTAAAAACTGAGAACCAGGGTGTGATGGTTAATACTGAGTGTCAACTTGATTGGACTGAAGGATACAAAGTATTGGTCACGGGTGCGTCTGTGAGGGTGTCGCCAAAGGAGATTGATATTGGAGTCAGTGAACTGGGAGAGGCAGACTCAACCTCAATTGGGACACCATCTAATCAGACCCCAGCAAGTATAAAGCAGGCAGAAAAATCTGAAAAGGAGAGACTGGCTGGCCTTGCCTTTCAGCCTACATCTTTCTCCCACGCTGGATGCTTCCTACGCTCGAACATTGGACTCAAAGGTTTTCAGTTTTGAGACTCGAACTGGCTCTCCTTGTTCCTCAAGCAGCCTATAGTGGGAACCTATGATCATGTAAGCTAATACTTAATAAACTCATATATATGAGTTTATATTTTAATAATATAAATTTATATTACTATTGTATATAATAATATAAAATTTATATATAATATATATAATATATAAATTTTATATAATAATATAAATATATATATGATTTAAACCAAAATATATAAAATATGAGTTTGTATTTTATATATTTTGGTACCAGGAGTGGTTCTAGAGGAACAGATATTAAGGATGGAGTTCTTTCATTGTTTGGGGGGTTTCTGGAGCTGGCTGCTTAATATGATTAGATGTAAAAATGCCAAGGGCTCTACTTCTAATAGTACAGAGAATACTGATAGTTTTTGGTGTAAACTGTTTAGAGAGCTATACAAAATAAAAGCATTTGACACTCCTGATTCACCACTCATGAGGGGCAAGGAGTTTAGTGACTCTATACATAATACCTTTGACCTTATGTCAGAACCCACATCTTCTAAGATTGACCTGAGTGAGAGTCTTATTTCCTGTAGAAAAACAGCTGAAATTGTGGAAAAGCCGACACAAGCTTTTATCATACAAGTGGCTGACCTGAAAGAAAAGATGCATGTACAACCTGGCCAGGTGTCTACTGGTAATGTGAGGGCATTGACTGGAAAAGAATGGACCCTGCAACATGGAGTGAAAATGTGTGGGAGGACCCTGATGAAGCAGGGGACACTGAGTTTGTAAACTTTGATGAACTGTTCTTGCCAGAAGGAACAGCTTCCCCATTCCCAGTAGTGCCAACATCCCCTCTGTGACCCGGGCTGCCATCAGCCTTTCCACATTTGTCTGAGGCAATAAACCCTGTGCTGCCTCAGGCAGTTGCCAGGAAAAATAATATTGATTCTCTTCAGTAGCCACCCCCAAGACCTCTGTTTCCTTCTGGACCTATAACTAGACTAAGTCCTGGAGGGCTCCTAGGGTTGAGGTTGAGACTGCGACCCATGAGGAGGTGCTCTACACACAAAAAGAACTGTTTGAGTTCTCTGATTTATATAAACACAAATCTGGAGAACAGGCATGGGAATGGATATTAAGGGTGTGGGATAATGATAGAAGGAACATAGAGTTGGATCAGGCAGAGTTTATTGATTTGGGCCCACTAGGTAGGGACTCTGCTTTTAAAGTTGCAGCTTGGGGAGTTAAAAAGGTGCTAATAGTTTATTTGCTTGGTTAGCTGAACTATGGATTAAAAGATGGCTCCCTGTGAGTGAGCAGGAAATGCCTGATCTCCCTTGGTTTAACATAGAGAAAGGGATCCAAAGGCTTAGGGAGATTGAGATGGTGGAGTGGATTAGACCTACTCATTAGTCACTTTAGACCTACTCATTCCAGCTGGAAGGATCTAGAAGATATTTCCCTGACCAATCCCTTGTAAAACAGATATGTGAGGCATCAACTGCATTTTTGAAGAGCCCTGTAATTGCTCTTCTCTGTGTATCAGATCTAACAGTGGGAACTCCAATCACTCAAATACAAAATTTAAACACAACGAGAGCAATTGGATCTTGAGGTGGCAGCAGCCAAGTGGTGGCACTCGACCATCAAAAGTAATGTGGGTGTAGCTACCATAATTGACAGCAGAGGCAAAGCAGCAATCAGAATAGTCTGACTTGTGTAGAGCTCTGGCATTGACTAACTAATCATGGTGGTCCTAGAAATAAAATAGCTAGAAAGCCTAGTGCAGTCTACTTAATTTATGCTTTTCATTTTTTTCTGAATTAAAAAAAATTTTTTTAAATTTTACTTTAAGTTCTGGGATACATGTGCAGAACATGCAGGTTTGTTACATATACATATGCCATGGTTGTTTGCTGCACCTGTCAACCTGTCATCTAGGTTTTAAGCTCCACAAGCATTAGGTATTTGTCCTAATTCTCTCCCCTCCCTTGATTCCCACCATGGACAGGCCCTGGTGTGTGATGTTCCACTCCCTGTTTCCACGTGTTCTCATTGTTCAACTCCCACTTATGAGTGAGAGCATGCAGTGTTTGGTTTTCCGTTCCTGCATTAGTTTGCTGAGAATGATGGCTTCCAGCTTCATTCATGTCCCTTCAAAGGACATGAACTTATTCTTTTTTATGGCTGCATAGTATTCCATGGTGTATATGTGTCATGTTTTCTTTTTCCATTCTATCATTGATGGGCATTTGGGTTGGTTCCAAGTCTTTGCTATTGTAAATAGTGCTGCAATAAACATACATATGCATGTGTCTTTATAGTAGAATGACTTATAATCCTTTGTGTATATACCCAGTAATGGGACTGCTGGGTCAAATGGTATTTCTGGTTCTAGATCCTTGGGGAATCACCACACTGACTGCCACAATGGCTGAACTAATTTACAGTCCCACCAACAGTGTAAAGCACTTCTATTTCTCACCATTGTAACTGGCATGAGATGGTATCTCACTGTAGTTTTGATTTGCATTTATTTAATGACCAGTGATAATCAGCTTTTTTTCATATGTGTGCTGGCCACATAAATGTCTTCTTTTGAGAAGTGTCTGTTAATCACTCCCATCCTGTGAAATTCCAGTGTTTTGCCGAAACTGTAGCAAGGCAAGCCAAAAATAGTATTAGAACACTCCCTCCATTAAAAGTTCTTGCCCAAGTCCAACTACCACATAATCTCTCCCAGGCCTCTGGGGTACCTTGGGAGCCTTGTGGGCAGACTGAGTCTAGGAATCCAACAGGATGGAAAGCTGGGGCCCTGTGCAGGTAAGTGTGACTAATCCTGCCTACTAGCTTCTCTGAGACCAGCGTAAAGGTCACAGTTGTCTCCAGGGGGCAGCACCTATGACAGTCACCAGGATCCAGAGGACAAAGGAGGAAAGAGGAGAGGAGGGATGCCACTCTATCTTTCACTCAGAAAAGAAGAAGGAAAATGAGAAATGTCTTTTCTCCTCTCTTTTCTAGATAGGTAACAAACCATCTGCAGTCTACACTCCCCTTGAGTGCGTTCTGAAACACTAGAACTCCTTTAACTCCAAAACTCTAAAGAAAAAGTTCTTACATTATGTTGCATAAGGGCATGGCCATCTTACAAATAGGAGCCCTGGCCTCCCCAGGGAAGCATTTTTCAATACTATCCAACATCTAAACCTTTCTTTGCCCTGCAAAAACAACCCAGGTCTTTGTAAGCATTGTAAAATTAACCCTAACCTCTTGACAGCCATAACAGGCAAGCCTATGATGCTAGCTGTTATTTTGCCTGTTAGTTGATGCAGTTTCTTAGTAGCATCGATGGTCTTTACAATTTGGTGTGTTTTTGCAGTGGCTGGTACTGGTTGTTCTTTTCCATGTTTAGTGCTTCTTTCAGGAGCTCTTGCAGGACAGACCTGGTGGTGACAAAATCTCTCAGCATTTGCTTGTCTGTAAAGGATTTTATTTTTCCTTCAAAAAGCAAATATTTTTAAAAGGCCATGATGCCTTTCAGTTCACATAACTTTAATTCTTAAAATATAAAAACAGCCTTGGCTGGGCACAGTGGCTCACGCACGTAATCCCAGAATATTGAGAGGCTGAGGTGGGTGGATCACCTGAGGTCAGGAGTTTGAGAACAGCTGGCCAACATGGTGAAACCCCACCTCTTCTAAAAATACAAAAATCAGCTGGGCATGGTGGCACAGACTAGTAAGCCCAGCTACTGGGGAAGCTGAGGCAGGAGAATCACTTGAACCCTGGAAGCAGAGGTTGTAGTGAGCCAAGATTGTGCCACTGCACTCCAGCCTGGGCAACAGGACAAGAATCCATCTCAAAAAATAAAAATTGAGGGGGTGCCAAGATGGCCAAGCGAAGCCAGCACCTGAATGCAGCTTCCAGTGAATGAGATGCAGAGGGCCAGAGGACTTCATGGTTCCAAACAAGGTGCCTGGTTCATTTCTGTGGGACAGATAGGGCTCTGAAAATAGGCCCCGGGAAGGAGCCAGAGAGCAAGAGATGCCCAGGGGGGCAAATTAAGATGAGGGACACGGCCCCACCTGAAATGTGTAGCCAGCTCGGAGTGTCGGGGGACTTAACACCCTCAGTGCTCCAAATCTGAGCAGCGTCTACCACAGGGTGGGACAACCACAGGGACCTGGGTGGGAGTTTGGACGAATGCCAGTGGGATGGACCATCCCACAGAGGGAGGCAGAGCTGAAAGCAGGGAAACAGATCATAAGGACTGGCAGGCACTACCTACACAGAACTCAAACTGAAGTCCTTGTTAGAGAGCTCGGCAGCAAACACACCAGCTTGACCCCAACCTGGAAGATGCAGCTCTGAGAGAGACGCCATTGGGAAGGCGGGGTCAATCTCATCTGCAAACAAACTCCAGGAGAGGACCAGCCACCAACAACCTGACTGAACCGAGAGAGCCCAGCAACGCCCTCTACAGGCCAACAAAGATACAGCTCCAACCTCAACAGAAAAAAAAACTACCAGAGACGACTCCTGAAACCACCAATTTCAAATATTAAAGGGAGATAAATCCACAAAGATGGGGAAAAAATAGCACAAAAAGGATGAAACCGTCAAAGAACAGGACACCTCTTCTCCTCCCAAGGATCACAACTTCTCATCATCAAGGGAACAAAAAAAGACAGAGAATGAATCTGACAAATTGACACCACGCCCAACTAATTTTTGTATTTTTAGTAGAGACAGGGTTCCACCATGTTGGCCAGGCTGGTCTCGATCTCTTGATCTTGTGATCCACCTGTCTCAGCCTCCCAAAGTGTTGGGATTACAGGCATGAGCCACTGCACCTGGTCTTAGGTTCTATTTTTAAGTGCACCTATTTCCTGGTGTGATTTTTAAAATACATATTTATTTTACAAGCAATGTTCAATTAATAATAACTTACCTATTATTGTCCCAAGTGTATAAACATTACTATTATCATATGAAGGTAGGTTTAGGGTAAAAATAAGCGCCCTTACCTAAAACCCTTGAGAACAAAGAGCCCCTGGTCATTTACAGTTGTGGAAAAGAAGACAGAATCACATTTTAATTTTAGTAGATTCACTTTGGGGTGGATAAAGAGACTGTATCACAGGAAGGCTTCACAGAGGCTCGGAGACAATTTAGATTTCAGTCTAAGTCGTGAAGGACATAGACCAGACTGTGATGGTGACCACATAATAGGAAAAAAGATATTTGCAAAGCTGATAATGTAGCCATGGAGGAAATAAAACTTAGTGCACTGCTAGGAGACAGTAGGAAGGGGATATGTTTTTGGCCGATTCATGTTTCCCAAAAAATGTCTACATCCTAATCCCGGGAATCTGTAAATGTTCCATTACATGACAAAAAAAGCCATTTGAAGATGCGATTAAAGACTATGAGATGTGGACATTATTTTAAATAATCTGGTGGTCGGCCGGGCGTAGTAGCTCACGCCTGTAATCCCAGCACTTTGGGAGGCCAAGGTGGGTGGATCATGAAGTCAAGAGATCGAGACCATCCTAGCCAACATGGTGAAACCCCATCTCTACTAAAAATACAAAAATTAGCTGGGCATAGTGGTGCATGCCTGTAATCCCAGCTACTCAGGAGGCTGAGGCAGGAGAATCACCTGAACCCTGGAGGTGGAGGTTGCAGTGAGCTGAGATCATGCCCCTGAACTCCAGGCTGGCAACAGAGCAAGACTCCATCTTAATAATAATAATAATAGTATAATAATCATCATCATCTGGTGGTCCCTAAACCCAACCCCTGTATTTTATAATTAAAAGGCAGAGAAGGATTTGACATAGAAATAACAATAGAAAAAATGTTTTTATCATGGAGAAAGAGGTTGGAGTGATATGCCACAGGACCAGGAAAGTCAGCAGCTCAGAAGCCAGAAGCAGCTCTTAATCATCTCTCCCTCACAGCTCCCTAGGGAGTAGAGCCCTGTTGCCCCCTGACCTCCCAGCAATGATACTAACTTTGGGCTTCTGACCCCCCAGAGGTGTCAGAAAATCAGTTCTTTTAAGCCACCAAGTTTGCAGAGGTTTGTTCCAGCAACCACAGGACACCGAGCCGAGAACCTGTGGCATGTCCCTTGCTGTGGTATCTCCCAAGCCCAGGGGACTTGCTGGGCTCATGCATTAGCCTTGATGGGCTCATGGAAGGGAGAGCGGCTATGGGAGGACCCTGTGCTCAGTTTCACATCCTGCTCCTGAAATGAATGTATAGTGCATGCTTGGAGCTGTCCAGTTGGCAGGGGTGCTGGGTTCTGGAGCTCTTGGGAGAGCTTGAAAAAGAATTCGCCTCAGGTGTTGGTGAGTGGTGCGGGCACTGATGAGTGCTCTGAGTGTGGGAAGTGAAAAAATGTTATCTCCAGGTTGAAACCTGGAGATGTCCTCAAGTTGTGATAAATCAGGAAATAAACATAACAGGGAAGAGAAACCACAGTGCAGAGGTGGCACCAAGCAGGCTGACTTTTGGTCTTAAAGGACATCACACTAGGGCCACTGCTGGGTGGGAACCCCAGGCCTGGACACCCAGGCAGACTTGGGGGTTCCCTCAGTACGAGGCCATTGGCAACACTGTAATTCCTGTGTCCTCGTTACCATGGCTTTTATTTAGGGCCACAGGATAGGAAATCTCTATGGAATGCAGGATGATTCCTACCAAATATTTCCCTCTGAGATGCCTGGACTCAGGCCCCCTTGGTAATAGGATGCTGGTTCTCTGGAGCTGATTATCACCCACAGCAAAAGGCCACTCCCCTATAAAAGCCACCCTTGACTCAAGGCCTGAGACTGCAGGATTATAAGAAGACCAGTGGAGACATGCAGGGCAAGACATTTATTAAGGCAAGACATTGAAACCTTTACATTCTGCAGTGAAGATCAGGGTATCATTGAAAGATGGTGGAAACCAGGATGAGAGTTTTTACATGTCACACATTGCTTTTTTGCCACTATTTTTAGCTGAAATAGAAAAAGGAAAAAAAAGGAGGGTGAGGTGAGTCATGCTGCTGCTGGAGGTAACAGGCTCACATCCAAGAGGCCAGTGGAATTCTGCCCTCAAAGGCAATTGGAAGGGCAGAGGCCAAGAACTCAGTTCAAGAAACTGAGGCCTGGCTGGGCACAGTGGTTCACACCTGTAATCCTAGCACTCTGGGAGGCCAAGGTAGGTGGATCACAAGGTCAGGAGTTTGAGACCAGCTTGACCAACATAATGAAACCCCATCTCTACCAAAAATACAAAAATTAGCCAGTCGTGGTGGCAGTGTGCACCTGTAATCCCAGTTACTCAAGAGGCTGAGGCAGGAGAATCACTTGAACCTGAGAGGTGGAGGTTGTAGTGAGCCGATATTGTACCACTGCACTCCAGCCTGGGCAACAGAGTGAGACTCCATTTCAAAAAACAAAAAGATAAAAAAAGAAACGGAGGCCTAGAACTGGTGCCCTTACAACACCCATGCCAATGAAGGAGCAGCCTTTCCCCACCAGGCCAGTAGTCCTGGGGGGACCCAGGAGTGTGGCCCAGGGTCCTCATGGAAGTTGGAGGGGAGGAGTGAACAGAGCAACAGAAGGTTATCACAGCTGCCCCCGGGACTGTGGAATCTCCCATTCCCTGCAATGGGGGACTCAGGGCTGAGGGGCCAGGCAGGGCAGGAAGGGCCTCTGGGAAGTGTGGCTTTCAGGAGACATCAGCCTTTCCATGCGGGAAGTGTGGCTTTCAGGAGACATCAGCCTTTCCATGCGGAAATTCTGCCTCAGGGCTCAGGCACTTCTTAGCCCTGAGCCTGCAGCTTTTGTGGGCATTTACAGCTAAACCTCAGGACAGCAACCCAGAAGCAGCCAGGCTGACAGCATCCTGGAAACCTCTGATTTCTTGAGAAAGATAAAGTGTGAAGATCCAGGCTTCCATGACATTGCAGGAGGTAGAGCAGTGAAAGTCTCTGCCCCTGCACGTGGTCAGGAGAACGTCATGGGTGAGTGAGAAGGGGAGCATGGAGTCTGGGGAGCTGGGAGGGCCTCCTTCCTGGCTCTGCAGAAGCTGCAAAGAAGCCCAGCCCCCCAGCGCAGCATCTGTGGGAGGACCAGCTCTAGGTCCCTCCCTGCCATTTTCTTTTTTCATTTTTCAAGGCTCTCATGGTCCCAGGACCTTGCACAGTGACCATGTCCACTCTCTCACGCAGTGGACACAGTCAAGAAAGCTCCCAGGCATGGAGGTGGCCATGCTTGGCCCTTTACCATCTCTGCCTGGGCCCCAGCTCAATCCCCATGTCCTCAGCTCAGTCTGGGGACACAGCGACCAGGCAGGTGACCTGAGAAGGAGGAATATGCAGGAGGCTGTGTGCAGCTGAGTTGAAGTCTGTAGGGGAAATGGCAGCACCCAGCCTGTGTCCCTGAATGACCTTCCCAAGAGGTGACCAGCAAGGCAGGTGCCCCACCACCTGTGTCCCCCACGGAGCAGCAAGCTGACTTCACTCCACCCTGTGTGGCTGAGGGGAAGCCTGGACACCAAAGGAGAAATAAATTACCTGGACTTCTTCAAGTAAAAGTCGTTTCTCAAGGGCCATCTGATCCGGGCATTTCTTCATTTCCAAAATGGCTGCAACAGCTTCTGGAGGTGCATCATATTTGGCAAGTTTTAACTTGAACACAGGTTCACTAATGAAGAAGAAGCCTGAGATCTCAGATAAAAGAGCTGGGCAGATCTCAGCATTGGCTGCAGCACAAGAATAAAAATACACTTCATGTTAGAAAAAGTTGATTTTTCTCTCACGGCTGCCTGATGTTAGGCCACACAGCATCCCCAGGGTTCTGTGTTTCCATACCATGATCGTGCTGATGACAATGCCAGCCCTTCCCGGTGTGACTTCCTCAAGGTCACACAACAAAGGGAAGAGGTTCATACTCCCAGCTAGACTCTCTCTTTCTCTCTTTTTTTTGAAACAGAGTTTCACTCTTGTTGCCCATGCTGGAGTGCAATGGCACAATCTCGGCTCACTGCAACTTCTGCTTCCTGGGTTCAAGCAATTCTCCTGCCTCAGCCTCCAAGTAGCTGGGATTACAGGCATGTGCCACCAAGCCCGGCTAATTTTTTATTTTTAGTAGAGATGGGGTTTCTCCATATTGGTCAGGCTGGTCTCAAACTCCCAACCTTAGGTGATCCACCCACCTTGGCTTCCCAATGTGCCCAGATTACAGGCGTGAGCCACCATGCTCAAATTTTTTTTTTTTTTTGACAGGTTATCATCTTCTGAGGCTGAAGTACAGTGGCACAATCTTGGCTCACTGCAGCCTCAATCTCCTGGGCTCAAGCAATCCTCCCACCTCAACCCCCCAAGCTAAAACTACAGGTGCATGCCACCATGCCCAGCTAATTTTTTGTAGGTTTTTTTTTTTAATGAACACTGGGTATCACCTATGTTGCCTGGTCTCAAACTCCTGAGATCAAGCAATCCGCCCATCTCAGCCTTCTGAAGTGTTAAAATTATAGGTATGAGCTACCATGTCTGGCCCACAGCTAGACTCTTGACAGCCTTAATCTTGTCCTCCATTCCCATAGCCCAGATTCACTCCAGACCTCACATGACATCCTCGGACACAGATCCCATCCAGGAGTGAAGCTCAGGCAGAAGAATTCCTAACATTTTCTTTCATTTATATTGCATAAAACTTCCTAGGTGCTGGGGAGAAGAAATAGCTCTGAGCTTTATCAGAGGCTCATTCAACAAGCACAGAAAAAGGTCTGGTATTTTGGTTTGGTGAAGACTCTGACCCCAGCCCGAATGAGTGACCTCCTCTGTGCTCAGAGGAGGGTGCTTCCAGAGGCTGGCGCTGGACTCATGACTGATATACTCACCCCGGTAGCAGCAGAGGGCCAGCATGACCAGCAGGAGACACACGGACAGCCTCATGGTGGCTTATTCTGCTGTGAGCTCAGCTTTCACAAACAATGAGAAATTTGGACTCAACCCCAGAAGCCTGTGAAGCCGTGGAGCCCAGGGCTGTTTGTACATAGGGAGCCTGGCTGGTCCTGCCCACAGGGGCACCTGACAGGTCACGAGGTCTGGCTCTCACTCAACCTTCCTAGCCAGGGTTGCTGCCATCCACCAGTGCCACCTCCCTGTACCTCCTTCCATCCCAAGTTCGGTGGAGCTCAGGAAGTAGCCCACATGTGAGCAGCAAAGCTGAGAACCCTCCAAAACTCAGCTCTGTGCTCCAGGTGAGTGTTCAGACACCTCTGGAAATATTCCCAGAATTCTCAGTTTCCTCCTGAGCTTTTGTTAATTCTTTTTTCTTTGCATCAGTGGATTCTGACTTTGGCAGGCACAGGAAGGCTGTGTTCTGCTTATGGGAGAGCAGGGACATAGGAGACCCTGCTTTGATCCCCCTGCATGTCTGACAACCAGCCAGGGTTGTTGCAGTTACACACTGAGCAAGTCTGAACAAGACCTACCCTTCCCCTCAGCCCCTTCCATCACCACCATGTTCACTGCATAGGTACCTAAAACCTAGTTCAATACATCCCACCTTTGGAGGATTTCCCGGGAAAAACAACCGCTGCACCTGTTCTCTATCCTGCCTCACTCCCAAACCACAGTGTTCTTTACAGGTGCAGTTATAAATACAACCATGATTCACAGTTTCTACCTATTAAGGACAAGCTTTCTGTGATGTGTAGCCACCTACATCTTAATTTAAAGCTCATCTGATGCATAAATAACTCAACTTTTTCCCAAGGAGCTTTTGAAGTGTCCAGAGCTAATCGTGCATCACAGTGGTATGGACAGTTCTTTGCTCTGGGGCTCTAAACAGGGAAGATGATGGAAGGGAAGAGACACATAAACAGGGTGCCTGGTCACTTTGCCTCAAAAACTAGGCTCACATTTTCCACTTCAAACCTAGCTGTGCTGCCTGGGCTAATCCTGTTTTTAATGGAAAGTGAAGGAAGACCCCAGACAAAGCAATGCATACCTCTTGCCCTCCCACTGCAGTGCCTTCATGTGGTGTCAGTAGGAAGTCACCAGAAACTTCTCTTAAATAAACTTGCATTTGAAAGGAGTCACAGCCCAGGTCCAGGCTTTTTATTCTCAGCTGTGCAATCAAATCACTTGGAGCTTTTAAACTATACTGACTCCAGGCTTCTCTCTCTGGGGATTTTGACTCTACCTTTGGGATGAGTCCCTGATTCCTGTACTGTTTAAACTGCTCTGGTATTTCTGACAAGCAGTAGGGCTGAGAATCACCCAGAAAGACTTTTATGGAAGAAGGGACTTATAGGCTGCATCAACAGTGGGCAACAGTGAGAGCAGCAGTGGCTCTCACTTCCATCACACAGGATGATGAGAGTCTCTGAGCCAGCTTTGCTGCCAACACTAACAAGGGGGAGAGTCAGTGGCGAGGATCACAGCTACAGGGGTTAAGATCCTCATTTATGGGCTCTAGGACCTTAGGAAAATTATTGCGTTTATATAACCCAAGTTTTCCTATTTGCCAAAGTGGGAAAATAATGGTGCCTACATCATTAGGTGACAGATGATCAAATAAGTGTGTTCATGGATATATGTGTTTAATATTTACCATGTTCTGGCCAGGCGCGGTGGCTCATGCCTGTAATCCCAGCCCTTTGGGAGGCCGAGGCAGATGAATCAGGAGATCAGGAGTTCAAGACCAGCCTGGCCAAGATGGTGAAACTTTGTCTCTACTAAAAATACAAAAATTAGCCAGGTACCCTGGTGAGTGCCTGTAATCCCAGCTACTCGAGAGGCTGAGAGAGGCTGAGGCAGGAGAATCGCTTGAACCTGGGAGGCAGAGGTTGTGGTGAGTGAAGATCATGCCACTGCACTCTAACCTGAGAGACAGAGCATGACTCTGTCTAAAAACAAAAAAAAATTTAAAAAAAATTTACCAAGTTCTGGCACATAGCAGGTCTCAATAAATGTTAACCACCGTTATCTTGTCCTTTTTGTCATACATGTCATGATTTGCCTGGTGATGACTGTGAAAAAAACTTAGGGATTTCCACATCCTTAGAAAGAAAATTAGCAAGAGGATGATGCTTCCCCCAACTGCCCCAACTCCTACTCTTCTAGTAGAAGCCAAGACTTTGAAAACAATTTCAGGGAAATTTAATGATCAGCTCACCAAGCTCTACATTGACTAACAGGAGCTCCTTTTTAGTTTTTCTTTCAATTAGGAGGATCAGAGCTTCTATTTTTCCAGGGTTTCATCAGTGGAGCAGCCCATGAAGGCTCCTCCTCTGCCTCTCACCAGTTATGAGCAGTGCACTTCAGGGAAACACAGGGAAGCACAGAATGTTCTGGGTGAAGGGATTGGGATGTAGAGGAGTGTATCTGTGTCCTGCTCAGGGACACAGAGAATTTGTTTCAATCTCCTGACCTCGTGATCCACCCGCCTTGGCCTCCCATCACGTCTGTAATGCTGGGATTACAGACATGAGCCCATCTCTACTAAAAATACAAAAAATTAGCTGGGCATTGTGGCACGCATCTGTAGTCTCACCTACTTGGGAGGCTGAGGCAGGAGAATCGCTTGAACCCAGGAGGCAGAAGTTGCAGTGAGCCGAGATCGTGCCACTGTACTCCAGCCTGGGTGACAGAGTGAGATTCTGTCTAAAAAAAATTTTTCTTGTTAAAAAAAAAGAACCAAAAACAAGCAAGAAAACAGTGTGTGGAAGGATCCCAGAGAACAGCACGAGGGAAGTTGACACAGTATAAGCAAAGTGGCTTGTGAGGAACATCAGGTAGCCTGGTGAACCTGAAACACACAGATGCACATGGTATAATAAAGAAGGGATTTACGGCTAGAGAACAAGATGGGCCAAATGAAGTGGAGTTTCAGTTTCCTCTATGGAAAGCAGAATGGGTGGGAGAGGTGAGACACTGTCAGATTTTGTTACTCCACTGCTTTTTTTTGGTATTTTAAATCTCAGGTCAAAATAATGGATTTTTCATATCCCTTAGGATAGCTGCTGTAAAAAAGACAAACAAGTAATCTAACAAATTTGAAAATAACATTGTAACAAGGGAGTGCAGAGGCAGCAACCCTAGCGCACTCTTGGTGGGAATGTAAAATAGTGCATCCATCATTGAAGAGTACGCGGGCCTCTCAAAAAAAATAGAAAACATCATAGCATCCAGGAATTTCTCCACTGATGATACAGCTGCAAGTAGTGAAATCAGGGTCTTGTAGAGATATTGTCTGCACATGTCCTTAAGGACACTACTCACCTCACTGAAGAAGATGAACCAACCCAGTGTTCATTCCTAGATGAATGGGTAAAGCAAATCTGGGTATTCATGGATCAGATCTCTGGGACACATTTAAAGCGGTGTCTAGAGGAAAGTATATAGCAATAAATGCCCACATGAAAAGCAAGGAAAGATCTAAACTCGACACCCTATCATCAAAATTGAAAGAGCTAGAGTAGTAGGATTTAAAAAAAAACTCAAAAGCTGGTAGAAGACAAGAAATAACTAAGATCAGAGCAGAACTGAAGGAGACAGAGACACAAGAAACCCTTCAAAAATTAATAAATCCAGAAGCTGTTTTTTCAAAAAGATCAACAAAATAGACAGACCACTAGTCAGATTAATAAAAAAGAAAAGAAACAAATAGATGCAATAAAAAACGATAAAAGGGAAATCACCACCAATTCCACAGAAATACAAACTACCGTCAGAGATTACTACAAACAACTCAATGCACATAAACCAGTAAACCTGGAAGAAATGGATAAATTCCTGGACACTTGCATCCTCCCAAGCCTAAACCAGGAAGAAGTCGAAACCCTGAATAGACCAATAATAAGGGCTGAAGTTGAGGCAGCAATTAATAGCTTTCCAACCAAAAAAGCCCAGGTCCAGATGGGTTCACAGCCGAATTCTACCAGAGGTACAAAGAGGAGCTGGTACCATTCCTTCTGAAATGATTCCAAACAACTCAAAAAGAGGGAATCCTTCCCAAAGCATTTTATGAGACCAATATCACTCTGATACCAAAACCCGGCAGAGACTCAACAAGAAAAGAAAACTTTAGGCCAATATCCATGATGAACATAGATGCAAAAAATCTTCCACAAAATACTGGCAAACCGATTGCAACAGCACATCAAAAAGCTTATCCATTACGATCAAGTAGGCTTCATCCCCGGGATGCAAGGCTGGTTCAACACATGCAAGTCTATAAACGTAATTCACCACATAAACAGAATCAAAGACAAAAACCACATGATTATCTCAATAGATACAGAGAAGGCCTTTGACAAAATTCAACAGCACTTTATGCTAAAAACTCTCAATAAACTAGGTATTGATGGAATGTATCTCAAAATGACCTGCCAATGACCTTCTTCACAGAATGGGAAAAAACTACCTTAAACTTCATATGGAACCAAAAGTGAGCCCACATAGCCAAATCAATTCTAAGCAAAAAGAACAAAGCTGGAGGCATCAGGCTGACTTCACACTATACTTCAAGGCCACAGTAATCAAAACAGCATGGTACTGGTACCAAAACAGAGATACAGACCAGTGGAACAGAACAGAGGCCTTGGAGGCAAAGCCACACATCTACAACCATCTGATCTTTGACAAACCTGACAAAAGCAAGCAATGGGGAAAGGGTTCCCTGTTTAATAAGTGGTGTTGGGAAAACTGGCTAGCCATGTGCAGAAAGCAGAAACTGGACCCCTTCCTAATACCTTACATTAAAATTAATTCCAGATGGATTAAAGACTTAAACATAGACCTAAGACCATAAAAATCCTAGAAGAAAACGTAGGCAAAACCATTCAGGACATAGGTATAGGCAAGGACTTCATGACTAAAACACCAAAAGCATTGGCAACAAAAGCTAAAATAGAAAAATGGGACCTAATTAAACTCCAGAGCTTCTGCACAGCAAAAGAAACAATCATTAGAGTGAACTGGCAGAATGGGAAAAAAATTTTGCAATCTACCCATCTGACAAAAGGCTGATATCCAGAACCTACAAAGAACTAAAACAGATTTACAAGAGAAAAAAACAAACAAACCCATTCAAAAGTGCACGAAAGATATGAACAGACACTTTTCAAAAGAAGACATATATGAGGCCAACAAACATTAAGAAAAAATGCTCACCATCACTGATCATTAGGGAAATGCAAATCAAAACCATATTGAGATACCATCTCATGCCAGTTAGAATGGTGATCATTAAAAAATCTTGAGACAACAGATGCTGGAGAGAATGTGGAGAAATAGGAACACTTTTACACTGTTGGTGGGAGTGTAAATTAGTTCAACCATTGTGGAAGACAGTGTAGCAATACCTCAAGGACCTAGAAATAGAAATTCCATTTGGACCCAGCAATCCCATTACTTGGTATATATCCAAACGATTATAGATCATTCTATTATAAAGACACATGCGCATGTATGTTCATTTCGGCACTGTTTACAATAGCAAAGACTTGGAACCAACCAAATGCCCATTGATGATAGACTGGACAAGGAAAATGTGGCACATATACACCATGGAAAACTATGCAGCCATAAAAAACGATGAGTTAATGTCCTTTGTAGGGACATGGGTGAACCTGGAAACCATCATTCTCAGCAAACTGACACAAGAACAGAAAATCAAACACTGCATGTTCTCACTCATAGATGGATGTTGAACAATGAGAACACATGGACACAGGGAGGGGAGCATCACAATCTGGAGTTGTTGGGGGGGACTAGGGGAGGGACTGTGAGGGGTAGGGAGTTGGGGAGGTATATCATGGGGAGAAATGCCAGATATAGGTGATGGGGAGGAATGTAGGAAACCACATTGCCATGTATGTACCTATGCAATAATCCTGCATGTTCTTCACGTGTACCCCAGAACCTAAAGTGCAGTAAAAAATATATATATTAAAAAGGGCCTTGAGCACATTCTCTTTCCTAAGCCCTTACTTTCTGTTGACCCATTCATTCAACCAACAAATCATTTTTATCCTTCATCACACAAACATTGCCTTGGCTTCATAGAATGGAACGTTCCATGAAAATCCAGTCACCAAACTTAACCATGAGCTGAAACTACCTGGAAACATACAGGCCCAGAGGGTTGCAAAAACTTCCATAGTTAATGAGAATAGTGGTAATAAAAAGAATAGCAATAGTTTTCAGTTTGTATGTCCACGCCTGCGAAACACAATTTATCATATCCACATTCTTGTTACAAAAGTCTAAGATATAAACTATTACATGTCTAATAGTATAGTTGAGGCAACTGACTTGGAGTAGTAAGAAACCTATTCAGAGCTGCACAGTTTGAAAGCCAGAAGGTCTGACTCAGGTGTGTGAGCTGTGAAGTAACAAGTTGGTTCTCTCAGTCCAAAATCTGGCAATGTTTACCTGGGAGGTGGGCTGGAGGAGGATGCAGATTAATTTCTATCTCAGTTGCTCCTTGCATTTTACTTTTTCACTCAAATGAATTCTTCTAATCGATGATGCCTCACATTAGCTCCTTCCTCTAGTTCATTTCTTTTTTTTTCTTCTTTTCCTTTTAAAATAAGATCCTATATTGACAACACCAAATGCTGGTGAGATGAGGAGCGACAGGAACTTTCATTCACTGACTGGTGAAAATGCAAAATGGCCCAACCATTTGGAAGACAGTGTGGCAGTTTCTTACTAAACTGAACATATTCTCAGCATAAATTCCATTAAGTGTGCTCCTTGATATTCACCTAAATTAGCTGAAATGTTATTTCATACAAAAAATGTGGTCACAGATGTTCATAGAGGCTTGATTGAAAATCATCAAAACAGGGAAGCAATTGAGAAGTCCTTTAATCCATGCAGAGATTGTTAACTTTTGCTACATACAGGCAGAAGAATGTGACTTACCACCAAGAAGTAATGAGCTCTTATGCCATGAAAAGACAGAGTAATCTCAAATGCATATGAGTAAGTGAGAGAATAATCCCAGCACTTTGGGAGGCCAAGGCAGGTGAATCACGAGGTCAAGAGATCGAGACCATCCTGGTCAACATGGTGAAACCCCGTCTCTACTAAAAATACAAAAAATTAGCTGGGCACAGTGGCGTGTGCCTGTAATCCCAGCTGCTCAGGAGGCTGAGGCAGGAGAATTGCCTGAACCCAGGAGGCGGAGGTTGAGGTGAGCCGAGATCGCGCCATTGCACTCCAGCCTGGGTAACAGGAGCAAAACTCCGTCGCCCCCCCCACAAAAAAAGAATAAGTGAGAGAAGCCAATCTGCAAGAGTTACCTACTATAGGGTTCCAATCATATGACATTCTGAAAAGCACATATGGAGACAAAGATCTGTTATTGGCAAAGGTTAATGGGGAGGGAAGCAAAAAAAAGGGAGAGCACAGGGGATTTTTAGGGCAGAGAAACAATTCTGATTTTTAAAAAATTTTTTGTTTCCATAGAATTTTGGGAAACAGGTGGTATTGGTTCTGTGAGTAAGTTCTTCAGCAGGGATTTGTGTGATTTTGGTGCACCCTTCATCCAAGTAGCATACACTGAAGCCAATTCCCAGTCTTTTTCCACTCCTCCCCCATCATTTCCCCCAAGTCCCCAAAGCTTTCGTATTATTCTTATGCCTCTGCAACCTCGTAGCTGAGCTCCCATTTATGAGTGAGAACATGTAATGTTTGATTTTTCATTTCTAAGTTATTTCCTTTAGAATAATGGTAGCCAGTTCTAACCAGGTTTGCTGCAAATGCCATGAATTCGTTCCTTTTTATGGCTGAGTAGTATTCCATTGTATATTATACTACAATTTCTTTATTCACTTGTCAACTGATGGGCATTTTGGCTGGTTCTACGTCTTTGCAGTCCCAAATGGTGTTGCTATAAAAAAATGCAAATGGTAGTTCTAGTTATGTAAAGAATATTTACACTGTTTTCCACAGTGGTTGTACTAGGGTGGGTATGCCTGTGCATGGGCAGGAGTTAAGTGTGAACTCTGTATTTTCTACTCAATTTTTTTGTTGGATATATAGATTGAGAAGATTTCTCCTCCTCTGTGCTTGTCTGTTTATTCTGCTGACTGTTTCTTTTGCTATGCAGAAGCTCTTTAGTTCAATTAAATCGCAGCTATTTATCTTTGTTTTTGTTGTATTTACCTTTGGGTTCTTGGTCATGAAGTCTTTGCCTAAACCAATCTCTAAAAGGGTTTTTCTGATGCTATCTTCTAGAACGTTTACAGTTTCAGGTCTTAGATTTAAGTCTTTGATCCATCTTGAATTGATCTTTGTATAAGGTGAGACACAAGGCTACAGTTTCAGTCTCCTACATGCAGCTTGCCAACATTTGTAGAATAGAGTGTCCTATGATGGTACATACAGGTCATTACACATTTCTCAGAATTTATAGAATGTAGGACAGCAAGACTGAACCTTAACATAAGGTATGCAATTTGGATAAAAATAACTTGTCAAGGTGAATTCATCCATTATGTATATCACTGGGGTTAGGCTTTGAACAATGAGGGAAGGTATGCCCGTGCAGGGGCAGGAGTTACATGTGAACTGTCTATTTTCTACTCAATTTTTGTGTAAACATGAATGTGCTATGAAAAAAAAATAGTTTGTTAAAAAAAGAATGATGCAAATTTCAACAAAAAAAAATCTTCACACAAGAAGAAAAATCCTTATTGAAAAAAGTCAAATCAATGAATTGTAAAATGATAGAGATAGCTGATCAAGTTCGATGAAAATCTAAGATAATCAACTAAAAATATTAAAAGAAATAAGAGAGCATGAAGTTAGCTAAGCACAAGCTAAGAATATATTTTTTAAAAAGTCTTTCCTGCAAGCTAGCTACACCACTGCATACCATAATGAAGAAATGGTGCAACTGCCAATAATACAAATACCAGCAACAAAAATCAATTAATCACTACCTGAGTGGAGAGATACAAACCTCCAAAAATAGATTCATGAAACTTTTGTCACAATATCCAAAGGAAATCGAGATCAATGGAGGCACAATCGTTCCTAGAGGAAAGAGTAGAAAATGTAAAGATGTCAACTATGCTCTGTTCCACTACTTCAAAGTCACTTCTAACAGAATTTTCACTTTTATTCTAGTTTTGGGGTACATGTGCAAGTGTGTTACGTAGGTCAACTGGTATCATGGGGCTTTGTTGCCCAGATTATTTTATTATTACAGTATTAAGCCTAGTACCCAGTATTATTTTTTCTGGTCCTCTCCCTCCATCCACCCTCCATGCTCAATTTGGACCCACTGTCTCTTGTTGTTGCCCTCTGTGTGTCTGTGTGTTCACATCATTTAACTCCCACTTATACGTGATAACATACAGTATTTGGGTTTTTTCCCCTGCATCAGTTCACTAAGGATAACGGCCTCCAGCTCCATCCATGTTCCTAGAGAAGATACAATCTCATTATTTTTCATGTCTTCATAGTATTCCATGGTGTATATGTACCACATTTTCTTTATCTGCCATTGATGGACATTTAGGTTGGTTTCATGTCTTTGCTGTTGTGAATAGTCCTGCAATGAACATAAGCATCCCTGTGTCATTATGGTAGAATGCTCTCTATTCCTTTAGGTGTACGCCCTGCAACAGTATTGCTAGGTCACATGGGAGTTCTGTTTTTAGCTCTTTGAGGAATTGCCACACTGCTTTCCACAATGGCTGAACTTACACTTCCATGAACAGTGTATAAGCATTCCCTTTTCTCTACAAGCTTGCTAGCCTCTGTCCAACAGAATCTTACTAGGACAGTTTGATGCTTTGTTTAATTCTGAAGTGCTGTTTGGATCTTTCAAAATTAGAATGTATCCATTGATTAAGGAGTGAGGAGAACCCCAATTTTGGTACCAGACTCATTGCGCTCAAGCTAAGCTCTGATATTTTCTACTTGTGAGCTTTTCAGCAAGTGGCTTAGCCTTGCAGAAACAGTTTCCTTATTTTTAAACTCAGGTGGTAAAAACAGTGTCTACCTCACAGGATTTACATAAGGAGTAAATGAATTACTGGAGGAAAATGCACATGACAGCCTTGGAGCACTAATGTCAATTCCTACAGTTACGTAACCAAAGGAGAAAATATGGATAATAGGTAAAAAACAATCAATCATCTCTTTTCAACGCAAAATACCACATGGACTCTAACCCATTCCACTAACAAGTAATGTTTGTGTACCCTAAGGGTTAACAAAGAGTGCTACAGAATCTGGTTTTGGTTCTCTTAGGATCTTTCATAGTTAAGATCATCACTTTTCAAATTTATTGTTTTATGATTACGTCAGAGTAACTATTATTATGATGCTGTTCATATTCTTAATAATGTATCTTGGGCCTAAGTCTAGATGTGGATATGGGTAGGGTAAATATCTTGATTCCCAAGGCACACAAAGTCCTTGGACTACTTTCCTCACCAGGATGTGTTGGTGCCAGTGTCCTTCTGCCTGAGGTTACGCCCCAGCAATTCTCTAGGGATTAGTCTTCAAACTGGTCATCATCTTCCTAGAAGATGAAAAAATTTAGAGGCTGAATTAAGATCCTAATGTCCAAGCACTTTGACCATACACTTATGGGGTGATCACTGTGGTTCTCACAGTAACTCCTCTTCCACATAAAGGAATACCAGATGGAGAACTGCCAGGCAGAGAATTGGACCAGGTCCTCACACCTCTTCTTGATCATCCGCACAGTCCATAAGGTGTGCTGGCCCACCCTGGAGGCACCTGCATGTCTTTGTTTTTCAGCCCCATATGTGAGCAACGCACATGATAACAGCAAGCCACAATCACATCCGAGGTACCATGTCAAAAGGGGACGTTTGAGTCCCCTGAAGAAACAGGTGCCACTTAGGATGAAGAAATTAAGTAGATTTTCTCCATCTTGTTCTGGAGAGGAAAGCAGTTACCCTGTGGCATTCACAAGGGCTTAATGAAGTGTTTTATAAATTTTGGAAGGACTGCAGAGAGAAGCAGAATAAACAACCTTAGGGTATGTGAGATAAACCAGAAGAATGATGGGCTGATCCTCACTGTGGGTTCCTAGGGACTGTTTACTTTGGTGAACTTGATGGTTTGCTTACTAGAAAGACCTTTCTTCCCCAACAGTCCATTGCACCGAAACAGACAACAAAAACTCTTTGTACCATGTGTTGTTGGCCCCCTTAATGCCATTAGCTCAGTTACTTTGTGCACACCTAGCCTTATCGTCATTCTTGAAATCTCTCTGACTGCAGGTCAGCCACTCTTTGGCTCTAAGGCATAAATTTGCAGAAATTTTTCCTATCCCAGGATGACCTAGTACTGGCTATTGCCCAGTAAGACTTGTGTGGTCCTTATTCTATGTATCTAGTGAACCACTTAAGCCTTGTTTATTATAATCTAGGGAACAAGCTTACCAGCGATTAACACTTGGATAGGTCAGACAAATGGCATCCAAATGGCTGAAAAATTAAGACTAAGACTCTAGATTACAATCATGCGATGCCAGATAGAGCACATGTTTCTCAGTTCCAGATTTACTTTTTATTTGTATCCCCCATTGGTAAAATGAAAACTGTTGTGTTTTACACCTCAGAACACGGGGGAAGCTGACTCCTTGTGGGTTCTCCAGTGGACGGCATTGCTGGGATGCTGGAAGGTGAAAGTAGGCAGCAGTCATGTTTCATTGCTTCTCACATTGCTTCTTGTAGTGACTGTGGCAGCAGAGCCTGCAACACCCAGCAGCCCAGAAAGGCAGAGTGCAGTGCGATGACTGTCATTCCTGCTGGGGTGGCTCAGTTCCAGCAGCAGCCTCCCCTTCACCTGCAGTCATGGAATCTAAGCAACACCATTTATCTTTTTCTCTTCCAGCTCCAGGGTTGGTGTGGTCTTTCTGCAACTCTCAATCAGAAGGCATCTTTCATAACCCCCTTTTTGGTTCCGTAGTCCTTCAAAATTTCTAACACCAATTTCTACGTGAAACGTTGTTCTGATCAATTTACGTATAATGTTTATTTTCTTGACTGTACACTTTCTGATAAAAACTGAAAATATGTATATATTTCTCTCTCACCTGAGATATATATACATACATCCCTCTCTGAAATGAATACATATTTTAAAATGTGTGGTTTGCAGAATATCAAAGGGAAGAGAGAAGTCCCATGAAGGACAGAACTTTGTTTCACATTGGCTACCAGTTAAAGAAAAGTTAATGAATCACAGAACTGTAAGACCTTAAGGTTTTTCATTCTTTGGATAAATACCCTGACATCTTCAAAAGAATGTGAGCAGCACTATTTACCAATACTTCAGGTATTTTACTAATATATGTTTCCTTTGATAGTTGACACTATGTAATAGATTGTGATGCTATCTCATTCATCCTGATCACCTGACCTTCTGACTTCATGCACCTAAAGAACTCCAGCGATCCCATTTTACCCATCCTTTGTGGTGAAAAACCCATGGTGAGGAAGGATAGAAGAAACTGGAGGGAGCCGCAGTGGCTCCGGCCAGTTGTCCTGGTGCTTGAGAAGGCAAGGTTATGAGTTCAAGGCCAACCTGAGCAACATAACAAGCTCTCATTGATTAACAACAACAACAAATCTGGCTGGGCACAGTGGTTCACGCCTATAATCCCAGCACTTTGGGAGGCCGAGGCGGGTGGATCATGAGGTCAAGAGTTCGAGACCATCCTGGTCAACATGGTGAAACCCCGTCTCTACTAAAAATACAAAAAATTAGCTGGGAGTGGTGGCGCGTGCCTGTAGTCCCAGCTACTCAGGAGGCTGAGGCAGGAGAATTGCTTGAACCCAGAAGGCAGAGGTTGCGGTGAGTCGAGATCGTGCCATTGCACTCCAGCCTGGGTAACAAGAGCGAAACTCTGTCTCAAAAAAAAAAAAAAAAAAAGAAACTGGAGTGAGATCGCTGTCTTTATCTGATTATAGATGACTACTCACCCTTTTCTGTGTTGAGTCTCAGTAGTTAGCCATGTCCTATCCTAAACCTCATTTTCTCTTCACCACAAGTCGCTCCTCTGTCTGAAGGTTTTATCCCGCAGCACATGTCTGTACTTGAGCTCCCCCAGTCTTATTTCCATGTACATTGATCCCATCTGCTCTACTCAGCATTTCTATTCAGATGGTGTCACTTTCTTTTTTCTTCAACACTGAAGTTTAATGTTTTTATCATTTGTTGTTTTCTAAATTTATTGATATTTTACATTTCAAAGAAAGGTTGGCAGAGATTAAATTTATGGTCAGTCTGTAATCTTAATCCAATCTCAGGTAATGTGTTCTATTTGTTGATTTTTATCATGGTCCCATTTTTTAACTGACAGATAACTATGATGATCGTCAGCCTGTGGCAGTAAAGGGAAGGTGTTTTATTTTTTATTTTAAGGTGAATGTAACTAGCTCTAAATCTTATTTTGGCATTTTCTTCTGTAGTTAAAAATACTAATCTTCCCTAATTTGTACTAGGGCCAAAGATGAAGACAATTCCAGAGAAAGAACTTGCAGCAGGAGTAGGGGAAGATCTAGTACTGTTTAGAGAGTCAAACGATTTCATTAAAAAATGGGCTAAGGGGCCGGGCGCGGTGCTCACGCCTGTAATCCCAGCACTTTGGGAGGCCGAGTCGGGTGGATCACAAGGTCAAGAGATCAAGACCATCCTGGTCAACATGGTGAAACCCCATCTCTACTAAAAATACAAAAAATTAGCTGGGCACAGTGGCAGGTGCCTGTAAGCCCAGCTACTTGGGAGGCTGAGGCAGGAGAATTGCCTGAACCCAGGAGGCAGAGGTTGTGGTGACCCGAGATAGCGCCATTGTACTCTGGCCTGGGTAACAAGAGCGAAACTCCATCTCAAAAAAAAAAAAAAATGGGCTAAGGATATGAAGAGTCAATTCTCAAAAGAAGACATACAAATGGCCAACAAACGTATGAAAAAATGTTCCACATAACTAATTATCAGTGAAATGCAAATTAAAACCACAATGCAATGCCACCTTACTCCTGCAAGCATGGACATAATAAAAAAATGTAATAGCAGATGTTGGTGGGGATATAGTGAAAAGCAAATACTTCCACATTGCTGGTAGGAATGTAAGCTAGTACAACCACTATGGAAAACAGTGTGGAAATTCCTTATAGAACTAAAGTAGAACTGCCATTTGGTCCAGCAATCCCACTACTGGATATCTACTCAAAGGAAAAAAAACGTCATTATATGAAAAAGATGCTTGAACACACATGTTTATTACAGCACAATTTACAATTGTAAAAATATGGAACCAGCTGAAATGGCCATAAATCAATGAATGGATAAAGAAATTATTTATGGAATAACATTGAGTTGTAAAAAGGAATGAAATAATTGCATTGGCAGCAACTTGGATGGAATTAGAGACTGTTATTCTAAATGAGAAAACTCAGGAATGAAAAAACAAACATATCTTCTCAGTCATAAGTGGGAGCTTAGCTATGAGGATGAAAAGGCAAAAGAATGATAGAATGGATTTTGGGGACTTGGGGAAAAGAGTGGGAAAGGAATGAGGGATAAAAGACTACAAATCGGGTACAGTATATCCTGCCTGGGTATTGGGTACAGCAAAATCTAATAAATCATCACAAAATAACTTAATCATACAACCAAACACCACCTGTCCCCGAAAACCTATAGAAAAAAAATCAGGCTCTTATAATCCAGTTTAGAATTTGTTTCTTTGTAGGATGCTACTAATTGATGGTCATAATGTTTTCCATGAGCAACAGGAAAGAGATAGGGAGGCAAAGCAGTCATATCAAGTCTACCAGGTCTGGAACTAATTTTCCAACACTAAGTGAATAAACTGCGTCAGTTTGGGAAGGCCATTTAATGTTTCTATTCTCCGTAAATTAAGAATGCACTTTTATCCTGATATATCAAATTCAAAGAAATTAAATAATAGGATTGTGTAAAACACTCACTCCTGTGCCTAATTTAGATTTTCCCTTTAGTGTGGACCTCCTGGCTAACTCATTCCCCTCCAAACAGGCACCTGTGTGTCATCTTCACTTTCTGAAACTTCACTTTTCAAGTTTTACTTACTATTCCTTCCACATACCACCACCACCATGATCACAGACCTGCTCCCTTCATTTCTTCATCTGCTAAGGCCAACTCTCTGTCTGGGCTCTACCCACATTCTGTCCCATACTTTCATCAACCAAGGTTACACACATTTCTTTTTTAAATTGATTCATAATTACTGTACCTATTTATGGGGCACAAGTGATATTTTGAAACATGCATCTGATGTGTGACGATCAAATCAGAAAAAAAGGGCTGGGCAGACCCCTGCATTAGCCAAAGTACAAAACGAAAATATCATTTATGTTAGGAAAGTCGATTTCTCTCCCATGGCTCTTGATGTTAGACGGGTCAGGATCCCCAGGGTTCTATGTTCTCATCCCATGACCGTGCTGCTGGCAATGCCAGACCCTCCAGTGTGACTTTGTCAAAGTCACATGGCAAGGGGCAGAGCTGTAACTGGAATACGGGTTTCCTGTTAAAAGGACACTCACTCCTATCCATAAGTTCTCTGATTTGAGGAAATTCCCATTTCTGGATTTAAAAATATTGTTTTCACTGCCAATTGACTAGGGCCTTATTAGTCTTGAACATGGTTGAAGTGGATGCTTTGTGTAATCCAGTCTTGAAGGATAGAGTCAGAACTGTATGAAAGAGCAGAGAAATTAGAGTAAATCCGGAGAAGTAAAGTGATATTTTGAGGAAAACTTGAAGACTTTAGGATGACGCCATTGGGTACCGACAGAGCTAAGTGGTAATTTGAAATAATAATAAGATCATCAGTTTGAACACACAACAGAAGCTTAGACACGGAATAGTGATTGGCCCCTTTATTCAACTGAGAGGTTGAGAATCGTAGAAAGGGTGAGAGAAGAAAATTGGGGCTCATTCCTTTCCCCTCTGGGAATTGTGGGGAGACCTGCTTTGCATTTCCAAGCCCCATACTCTTTTGCAAACACCGTACATCCAGGAAGTGTTGTACTGGGTTCCAGGGTAACCCCTGACTTAAAAATATGAAGCTATGGAGAGAGCTTAGAGAGGGTGGGACCAGAGGCAACACAGGGACAGCAGAAGAGATCCAGAAATGCAGAGGAAAGAAAACTTAGAAAGCCTCGATTAGTCCTGAGAGAAGGCTGAGAGAGGAGACACCCCAAAAATTGTGGCAAGAATGTCTAGAATTCGTTGTAGAAAATAGAAGTTGCAATGCTCACGATTATACCAGTTCTATCACCATTACCAGCAGGACCCCTAGAAAACTAGGAGGACCTCTGGACACACATTGAGTGCTGCTTGTTTTCACAGTCCATCTCTGGATAGTAATTCAGAGCTCCAGAGTCCACTGTTTCTTCACAGACTGGGAGCTCTCCAAGGATCCTTCCTGATGTAACATTTTATGGGTCTGAATTTTCAACTTAAGAAGCTGTGAGCTCAGTCGGCCTCAAAAGGCTTGATAGAGGAGAATGACAACTACAGTGATCAGCTTCGCATCCACAGCTAGACTCCCACTCAAGTTATCCCATGCCACTCCCAGAGCCACTCCTGGTGGAAGCTCTAAGCACCAGTGACAGGAGGAGGCTCAGGGAGGGTGAGCATCCTGCCCAAGGTCAAAGAGCTGGGAAGTGGTGGAGCCCAGATTCACTGCCGACCTTGCATTTCCTCATCTGACACAGATGCCATCCAGGAGTGAAGCTCAGGCAGAAAAATTTCTAACAGTTGCCTGTATTGATTTTCTGCAAAACTTCCTAGGTGTTAGGTAGTGGAAAAAATAGCCCTGAACCTTATGTGGGGTTCATTCAACAAGCACAGAAAAGGCTTGGATTTTAGTTGTTGAAGACCTGGACTCCAGTCTGAGTAGGTGACCCTGTTCTCAGAGGAAGGTGCTTCCTGGGGCTGGTGCTGGACTCATGATGATTGCACTCATCCTCATAACAGCAAAGGGCCCCCGTGACCAGCAGGAGACACAGCCTCCATGGTGTTGTATTCTGCTGTGGCCTCAGCTTTAGCAAACAGTGAGTGATTTGGACTCCACAGCAGGAGCCTGTGGCACTGTGGAGCCCAGGGCTATTTGTACCGAGGGAGCCTGGCTGGTCCTGCCCACAGGGACACCTGGCAGGTCACAGGCCTGGCTCCTGGCCCTCTCTTCCTAGCCAAGTTTGATGCCATCCATCAGTGTCACATCCCCACACCTTCCTGCATCCCAAGTGGGGTGGAGCACAGGTGGGCAGCCCTGCAGGAACTCTGCTCTGTGCTCCAGGTGAGTGTTCAGGTGCCTCTGGAAATGTTCCCAGTAACCTCAGTTGCTTCTGAGCTTTTGATGCGTATGTCTTCATTCTTTGTGTCAGTGCAGGGGCTCAGGAAGCTGGAGGGCTGTGCTTTGGTTATGGGAGAGGAGGCACATATGGGTCCGGTTTTGACTCCCCTCTGCCTTTCTCATAGCTGGCTACATGTTTCAGTTGCCCATGGATTTTGTTTGACAAAATCAAGGTGACAGTCTTCACTACATAGGTACCTTAAAATACATCTCGCCTTGAGTGTAAATTAGTTCAACCATTGTGGAAGACAGTGGGGCAATTCCTCAAGGACCTAGAACTAGAAATACCATTTGACTCAGCAATCCCATTACTGGGCATATACCCAAAGGATTATAAATTATTCTATTATAAAGACACATGCACATGTATGTTTATTGGGGCACTGTTCACAATAGCAAAGACTTGGAACCAACCCAAATGCCCATCAATGATAGACTGGATAAAGAAAACGTGGCACTTTTCTTTATTCTTAGGATAGACCACAGAATACTATGCAGCCATAAAAAAGGATGAGTTCGTGTCCTTTGCAGGGACATGGATGAAGCTGGAAACCATCACCCTCAGCAAACTAACACAAGAACAGAAAACCAAACACCGCATGTTCTCACTCATAAATGGGAGTCAAACAATGAGAACACATGGACACTGGGAGGGGAACATCACACACCAGGGCCTGTTGGGGGGTTGGGGGACTAGGGGAAGGATAGCATTAGGAGAAATACCTAACATAGATGATGAGGAGATGGATGCAGACAACCACCTTGGCACATGTATACCTCTGTAACAAACCTGCATGTTCTGCACGTGAACCCATAACTTAAAGTACAATTAAAAAAATGCATCTCGCCTTTGGGGGTTTCCTTGGGATAAGCGACTGCTGCACCTGTTCTCTAGGTCGCCTCACTTTGACACCAGAGTCTTTGTTTATGGGAGTTGTCAACATGGCCAAGATTCACATTTTCTCTCTATTAAAAGCAAGCCTCCTGTTACATCCACCCACACACATCTCAGCCTGAGGCTGACGTAATGGTTAAACACCTGACTCATTTTTCCCAGAAAGATCTGGGGGTGTCTAGAGCCTATCACACATCAGATGTATTGAGAGCTCTTTGTTCTGGGGCTCCAATCAGGGAAGACGATGGAGAGGAGCAGACAGGTGAACAGGGTGAGTGCCCACTTCCCCCTTTTCCCTGGGTTCGAGTTTTCCACTTCAAGCCTAGCTGTGCTGCCTGAGCCATCCCAGTTTGGGGACAGTGAAGGCAGCCCCCAGCCTAAGCAATACACACCCACATGCCCCCTCTCCACTGTGATGCCATCATGTGAGTGTGAGGACATCACTGGAAATTGCTTGCTCAAATGAAAGTACATTTGAGAAGTGTCACAGCTCAGGCCAGAAGTTTTCATTCTCAGCTGTACAACCAAACCACTTGGGAGTTTTTTAAATATATGGACCTTCAGACTTTCCTCTCTGAGGATTATGATACAATCACTCAGGACTGAGGCCCAGACTCCTGTGCTATTTAAAGTTCCTCTGGGCCAGGCGCAGTGGCTCACACCTGTAGTCCCAGCACTTTGGGAGGTCAAGACTAGTGGATCACTTGGGGTTGAGAGTTTGACACCAGCCTGACCAATATGGTGAAACCCCATCTCTGCTAAAAATACAAAATTAGCAGGATGCGGTGGTGCATGCCTATAATCCCAGCTACTTAGGGGGCTGAGGCAGAAGAAGCACTTGAACCTGAGAGGCAGAGGTTTCAGTAAGCCAAGATCACACTGTTGCACTCCAGCCTGGGCAAGAAGAACAAAACTCCATGAAACAAACAAACACTCTTCTGGTGATTCTGATGGGGAGCAGGGTTGAGAACCTTTATGACGGAAGACCAGTAAGACCTTTATGAAGGAAGGGAACCGAATGGGCTGTGTCATCAGAAACAGGAACCGAATGGGCTGTGTCATCAGAAACACCTTGGCAGGTTTGGTTCAGTCTCAGCTGAGGGCAACAGTGGCTTTTGATTCCATCACACAGGATGATGAGGGAGTCTCTGAGCCAGCTCTGCCACTACCACCAAGGAGTGGGAGGTTCACTGGTGAGGCTCACGGCTTAGGAGGGTTCAAATCCACATCTAAAGGCTCTCTAACCTTAGGAAAATTACTCAGTTTATGTAAACCCAATTTTCCTCTTTGTGGAAGTAGGCAAATAATGGTGCCTACAACACTGGGTAAGTTATCCATGTCTGACACACAGTAAATTCTCAGTGAATATTAAGTACTATTATCTTGTTCCATTTGTCATACGGGTCACGGTTTGCCACTAGTTCCTAGTTTAAAGCACAGCTAAAATCCATGACATCACCTACTTTCAGAACTACAAGGATATCTAGATTCACCATTTCCCTCTGAAAAAAATGGGGAAGGAAACCCAGCTCATGGTCTCTGAGTCTACAGACCCATGGACATGGGCTTCAGGACTGAGACCTCTTTTCAGCAGACAGGTTTGTGAGGCATTTTCCCTATCTGTAGACCGGAGGTTGTCCTGGCACCAGCCTGAACTTCACCTCATCAGCGTACAGTCCACAGGAAAGATGTGTATCTCTCAGAGAGGATCCAGATCCACCCCTTCTGGCAGGGGTGGATGCTGAGGTCCTGAGGCAGGGATTAATGAAGAGCCCTGGAGAATGAAGACAGGAGTGGCAACTGGCAGGAAGGACACTGGTCGTCAATGGCTCTGGCCCCAGCACTGACTGTGTGGAGAGCTGCGGGAGGAGCTGGGGCACCTACGTGGTGACCAGCCCAGGGCACGACCTCAGTGTCAGGGGCTGGATGTGGTGTCTAGAGACCACTGAATGAGACTGTGCAGGCAGGTCCAGGACTGCAAGTGGCTGGAGTTGCATCATCTGTGTTAACAGGTTGAAAATAATTTAGATCACACAAACCCTATTCTGTGACCATAACTGAGTTCAATTAAAAATCAAGAGCAGAATAACAGGAAATTCTCCAATCACTTGAAAATTAAACTCCCTACTGCTCAGTGATCAATGGGTCATTAATTACTTTTTGAAACTGTTGTAAAAGTGTCTGTGTCTGGCCCTGGGCTGTGAGGTATGGGCAAGCAGGGACAGTGGATAAATCCTCTACTCCTGCCTCCTGCTGAGATGGTTGGGGATAATGCTCTTTCGCTTCCTAGAGGCCATCTGGTTTGTTGAGAGGATCAGAATCTGTGAAACACAGCATCAGTCGCTTGCATTACAAGGCCTGGGATGACACCCTTTTCCTCTGTTTACGTTTTCTTCTTACAGCCAACTGTGGACGCATTGGGAGGCCTGGAGTCATGCACTCTGTGATCACCTCCGTATCACTGGCACTGAACTAAAGTTCCTTACAAGAGCCTATCTTCTATTTCACTTTCATTTCTGGGTTTCTCTTCACCCAAGGTGAGAGATTTGAGATGGAATGATCCGTAGACAGAGCTTGGACATCAACCTTAATTGTCCTATCATCATGAATGTGATGACTGTCATTCCTACCTGCAGGATTGCCAACTGCTACCTGAAGACCACCAGCCCCAAATGTGTGGTCATCCCCCTATGCTTGTGTCCTGCCCGGATCTAAGCCAAGCTGTTCATGCTTTTGGTAGTTCTCCCTGTGTTTTCTCCATGTATTCTCTTGTCTTCAGCTAGATGCTTGTCCAATTATTCTAGAGTGCAACTCACGGGGGCCCAGTGTGACAACAGTGACGCTTTATTTACTTATTATACTTTAAATTCTGCACACGGTACATGTGCAGATCATGCAGGATGGTTACCCAGGTGTACACATGCCATGGTAGTGGTTTGCTGCATAGTGGTGCTTTGCTGTGTTTCTCTCTGCCCTTCTTCCTTCTTTTGCACTGATTGGAATGTGTCTAATCTCAGTTTTTCCTGTAGCAGTCTAAAACTTACACGTGTTCTTGATATTTTTATGCATAAATATTATCTTAATTTTCCTTACCAAAAACATCTTTGGCTATGGGTACCAGGTGAGTTAATACTAAACCACAATTTATGATTTATCCTAGGCCTCTAGGAAGCGAAAGAGCATTGTCCCCAACCATCCCAGCAGACGTCGAGACTTTTCATCCCATTGATGAATTCCCCATGGGATATTCCCTTAAATAATACCTTGTCAAATAATGTCCAGCAGTGATTTCCTTTGAGCGGTGCTCTGAACCTTCAGTTTCTTCCTGCTTGGGTCTTGACCAAGACAAGCTTTCACGGTGGCTGTCAAAAGTCACCTGGCATGGTCACTCTAAACAAATGAGTCTCATCTGCTGCCAGCATAGCCACCACGGAGTCCTGTGCGCTCCACTGAGCCAGGACACTGGAAGGTCAGTGATGATTCTCTCAGGCTCATTTACCAGAGCAAGGGTGTTTCTGATTATCAGATGCCCCCTCTTCCTGAGGCTGTTGCCTCTCTAGGAAGTGCATGGCCTCCTCAACAAAGGGACCAGGGCCGTCTCTAAAGAGATTTGTATTTTCTGCTACCCATGTGCCCATCTTCAAGTTCCTAGCTCTGAATCTTTTCCCTTCTCCTTCCTTTCAGGATCTTAAGATAATGAATGTGGGCTGTGGTTTGGGGAAGGTGCTGCGAGGAAGGTGCTGTAGGAAGGGCCTCATGATGACTTTTTATTTATTTATTTTTTTGAGACGGAGACTCGCTCTGTCAC
Organism: Callithrix jacchus; assembly: GCF_049354715.1. Classification (NCBI taxonomy): domain Eukaryota; kingdom Metazoa; phylum Chordata; class Mammalia; order Primates; family Cebidae; genus Callithrix; species Callithrix jacchus. The sequence goes on along the minus strand of NC_133511.1, from coordinate 119,328,237 downwards.
CCAGGCTGGAATGCAATGGCACGACCTCAGCTCACTGTAACCTCCTCCTCCCAGGTTCAAGCAATTCCCCGTGCTCAGCCTCCTGAGTAGCTGGGACTACAGGCACACGCTGCCACGCCCAGCTAATTTTTCATATTTTAGTAGAGATGGGGTTTCATCGTGTTGCCCAGGCTGGTCTTGAACTCCTGAGCTCAGGGAATCCACCTGCCTCGACCTCCCAAAGTGCTAGGATTATGGGCATGAGCCACCACACCCAGCCTTAATTATGACTTTTGTAGGTCACAAGTATTATTGCCTTCATGGGCCACTTCTCCATAAGAACATGTTAAACATTGTATTTTATAACTTCCTTGGTCAAATGATGTGTATATCTCTGGCTAGATTCATTGATAAATATTCATCATCATTATTATACTCACTTTAGTAAATGATTTTTAAAATTATGACATTTTCATGGATTCTTTTAAGGTTTGTGGGCCTTAATCTCTGCACCTGCCTTGCCTGACAGAAGAGTCAGCCCTGGTAGAGGCGAGTTGTCTTGAGAAACACGGTCTTCCTGGGTGAGGGGATGGCCCCAGAAAGAAGAGGGACAGGCTGAGGTAGGAGCAGAGCGGTGGCAATAACTATCTCCGGTGACAGGAATCCTGGGGGCAGGACATGAAGGAGACATGTTCCATTTAAACATCCCCTGATGTACTGGGTCCCTGCACAGCGCACTCGCTCCCCGCCACCCTCATGGCCATTACAGCTCACTCTGGGGCAGGGGAGGGTGGACCCCATTCCCACTGCTGGGACAGGACTGAGGACACTGAAAATTTTAACATGGGTGCTGTTAAACTCAGTAATCATATTGCATAGGATTCAAATAATAACAATATGGTTAGAAATAATATTTTCATGTAGTACTTTGCATATCAAAACTGAGGCCAACATCTATGATGAGGAAAAATTTTACAAAATATAAATTCCAGTCAGGAGCCACCCTGCTTTGCAGGCCTCCCCTCTTGGGCTGGCTCTAGCCCAGGCCCTGCATGTCTCGGGGAGGCCCAGAGACAGAGCAGAGGAGCCTGGCATGGCCAGCAGGGATCGGTGTGGACAGGAGGACTGGAGTGAAAGCAGGGCCTCTGAATGAAATCCCTGCCTCACAGCCCAGAGCCTGAGGACCCCAGAGAGAGTCAACTGACGAGGTTGTGGGATGGGGGCAGGGAAACACCTCAGAGAGAGAGGACCAAGGCTTAGAGGACAGACTGACGAAGCAAGTGCTTCACTGAGTCTTCAATCCATGACCATGAGCTCTTTAATTGTGTGTGTGTGTGTGTGTGTGACATGTGAGGCCCTCTAAAGCCTCTTTTCTGTGCCAGAACAGAGAGAAACTTTAGTTTTTGCAGTCAATTTATTAAAATGAACATGTATAGCAGGTTTCAACAATTGTCTTGCCGTTTGTAGTAAAAAGACGTAAGAGAAAAGGTGTGGTTTGTAGCAATCCGTAGTTGGTTTCTCACCATCCTCTGCAGTCCCATGAGCCAAAGGTCTTGAGGAAAGTTAGAAGTTATCACAAAAACGGCTGTCATATATGGCTTGCTAGAAAGCAAAAACAGAGACATCACCTAGATTTTCTGCTCTGCACTCTCCAACAACACCTTGAAAAACAGAAACTTACTGTCTTCCACAAACATCTGGCGTCAGAGACAGTGAGGGCTGGAAGGAGAAGAGCTGTTGATTCCAGATCATTTCCCCGCCACGGACTTTTAAAATATTTTTTCTCTGTGTTTGTTGCTCTTTGAAATAACGTCGTCAACAAATATGTGACTATATTACGTATTTTCACAGGATTGTTAAAATCTTAGCTCAAATGCAAAAAACTAAATGCGAGTCTTTGATTCTTATATAACGCTCTACTGTGGAAATCCTGGCTGCAGTCTGACGCCCCCTGCCGCTACAACTGTGCTGTACCAATAATTGGTGCAGTAGACTATGGTTAGTCCGTGGAAGCTTTTAAAGAAGATCCGGCCACCATTCACTGCAGTGGATACTTAGTTTTTAACAAATTATTAATAGTGGCGAAATGCACATCTGATAAAATTTGCCATTTGAAGTGTACGGTTCAAGAGTGTTCTGTATGTTCACACGGGTGTGCAACCCAACTCTAGGCTTTTTTTGCACACCTGAAACTCTGGACCCATTCAACACGACTCCCCCTTCTCCTCCGCACTCAAGCCCTGGCAACCGCCACTTTTTTCACTGTCTCTGAGTTTGACTCGCCAGATGCCCAGGCGCATGTGTCAGGCAACAATTGTGTTTCTGTGACTTCTTGCTTGACTCAGTCTAATGTCCTCAAGGTTCATCCATGTTGTAGAGGTGTCAGGATTTCCCAAGGTGATGCTCACTTTCATCCTTAGAGAGGTGTTTGGTATATTTCTAACTTTTCTACCGTGGAAGGATTAAAGAAGAATTTCAGCAAAGGGAATAAATGCTAGAGAAAACCCTCAATAATATACATGTATAATTAGAAGGAAACAAAACTATTGGTTTTTGTTTGAGACAATTCTTTCCTCCAGGGTGGTTTCATATCCATGATCTACACTTGTCTATTGGATAGTTCGAGGTTTCTCATCATTTATGCTAACAAATTATAATTGCCTGGAAGTACATTTTAAATTCTTTTTACTTAAGATGTATAGAATCTTGTTTAAATGGTATTTTCCAAACTCTATCCAAAAGTAGGGCATTTTTTTTTTTTTTGAAACAGAGTCTCGCTCTGTCACCAGGCACCAGGCTGGAGTGCAATGGCACAATCTCGGCTCACTGCAACCTCCGCCTCCTGGGTTCAAGCAATTCTCCTGCCTCAGCCTCCTGAGTAGCTCGGATTACAGGCACGCGCCACCATGCCCAGCTAATTTTTGTATTTTTAGTAGAGACGGGGTTTCACTATGTTGGCCAGGATGGTCTGGATCTTCTGACCTTGTGATTTGCCCGCCTTGGCCTCCCAAAGTGCTGGGATTACAGGCGTGAGCCACCGCGCCTGGCCCAAGTAAGGCATTTTTAAGAACAGTTTTACAACTTTTTTTTTTAAAAAGAAGAGAACTTTTCTCTGCAGATGGTCTATAGATGTGGGTCTTCTGGAAATTTTTTTTTCTCTAGAGAGTAAACATGTTTGTTTGTATGTGTGTGTCTGAGTGTGTCTGTGTTTGTGTGGTTGTGTTTGTGTCTGGATGTTCATATGTTTGTGTGACTGTGTCTGCGTCTGTGTCTTTGCCTATTTGTGTTTGTGTATGTCTGACTGTATGTGTGTTTGTGTGTTTGCATGTGTCTGGATGTGTGCATGTGTGTTTCTGTGTTTGTGTGATTGTGTCTGTGTTTATGAGCATGAACTAGAGAACTCTGGGGATTGGTAAGCCTTTCCCTGACCCTTGTTTTTCCTCTCTTGTCCTACTCATTTATCATCCACTGGGGATTCTCTGAGTGGAGTGACAATCCAGGGGCCCCGTGTGTTTTCCTTGATGGCAAAGTCATTAGACTAACCATCCAGCTAAATTAACCAATGTAAGAAAAGCCTTGTTCGCCAGTGTCCTTAGCATTGTCAGTGAGAAATAAAGAGCCCACTTGTCCCTGGTCAGTGGATTTAAAAAGCGTGTAAGGAGAAAATGAAATTACCATCAGCACACCAACACTGTCCAGAGTTTCATCAGATTGGTTGAGAAAACATTGCTTCAATTCATCTATGGCATTTGCAGTGACATCATTGTCTATGAACTCTTGAAGAAATTCTTTGTATTCAGTCTTAGACACTTCTGGATCGATTGTCTTGGAAATCACCTCCTCCACTAAGGGGCAGCCAGAGCCTAGAGAGGAAGGACAAGGAAACAGGCTCAGTATGGAAGGCGTGAGAGGTTCGGGGCAGACCTATTACCTTCCTCATCTTCTGACAGCCCAAGAGAATACAGACTCAAAGATAATGATGCAGAATCTAGAGTTCTCAATTCTGGGAGGAAACCTCAGGCTCTTACATTTCCTGTAAGCCCGGCAACTTCTGCCTCTCCTCTCCCCAGCTCAGAAAAACTAAGCCTTGTGAAGCTCCAGTTAATGAGAAAATTTGAGAAATGAAATACTCGGACTTGGAAGGATTCCTGAAGATTATTTGGTCTTCCTTGGTTGAAATTCAGCCAATGCTTCACTACTGCCATTCAGAGCATCACAAAAGATTCCCAAGTATTTTAGGCCAGGTGCAGTGGCTCACACCTATAATCCCAGCACTTTGGGAGGCCAACGTGGGTGGATTGCCTGAGCTCAGGAGTTCAAGACCAGCCTGAGCAACATGGTGAAATTCTGTCTCTATGAAAAATGAGTTAGGCATGGTAGGGCGCACCTGTGGTCCCAGCTACTTAGGAGGTTGAGATGGGAGGGTGGCTTGAGCCTGGGAGGTGGAAGTTACAGTAAGCTGACATGGTACCACTGCACTCCAACCTGGGCGACCCAGTGTCAAAAAAAAAAAAAAAAATCCAAGCATTTCAGATGAATGGGTCTAGAACATTGTTCATTAGTTCTGTTGAATCTAACTGCAGTAACAAAGAATGTAAAACGGAACCTCTTGTTTGTGAAGATATTTGAGGTGGCAGCTCCTGTAGGGTGTTCAAGACTTGGGTTCATGTGTGCTGGTTGTCCTCTTGGCTTGGCTGCTTTCTAGTTAGCTATGAGTCTGTCACCCTTCTATTCACAAAGCTGGAATCCAGACCCTACCGCACTGCCTGCTCCTACCTTGTGCACCAGTGATGTAGGGTTTGGATTCCAGCTTTGTGAATTGCACTAGGCATACTACCTATGGGACCTATGGGGGTGGGTTCTCTTCCCCGGTCTGCCTTGAGCCTGAAGGAACTGGCACAGAAAGGGCAGCCCAGAAATACTCAGATCAACTCTGAGAACACAGAGTGGGTATCACACTCTGCAGCTGGGGCATTCTGTCCCAGGAAGTTTCCTGGTTCCTTCCACATTCAGGGAGACTCGTGACTGTTTCATTGTCTGTGGGTCCAGATGCCATGAGGCCTTCATTAGTGTCTCTCTCTTGCCTCACTGAAATAGATAATTTCAATATTCATTACTGAGACTTGCCCTGGTGTCCATGGTCACTTTGACCATAGTGGGTCATACTGAATGCAAAGAGACTCTGCGTGTAGCTCCAATGCAGGGAAAAACCCACAGAAGACTACGAGCTTGATTGTCTGGAAGTAATGGGAATCCTAAGACCTGTTATACCCAGAGCCTTTGTACTGGGGCTGACCTGTGCTGAGAATTGGGGAGCAGGAGTTCTTCCATAGAGGCCCAAGTGACAACCCCTGGCGCTGAGGCAGCTCTCTCTGCCCAGAACTCACCTGCATAGCAGTGCAGTGGGAGGGCCGCCAGCATGAGGACCATCAGCAGCTTCATGGTGAGGCAGCCGCTGTCCACGTTCGGTCGCGAGTGGCAAGGATCCGGGAAGCCGCTGTGGAGGTGAGCACCCAGCCCTGCTCTATTTATCCCCCAGAGAGGCATCTTAATGAGCCAATCTGGCATGGGACCAGTAAACAGGAGCATGCACCAAGGGAAACACAGCCAGCCTGTGTGTAGAAGCTTCCAGCTGCTCCTCCCCTTTTTTGTATTCCTTCTCCACCCACTTCTCTTCCTTTTTTTCTGCATCTCTTCCTTCAAGGTGAGCATGACAGCGTCACGTCCTGTGTGCCTGTGCCTGCTTATTCCAGCAGCGGGGCTAGGTGCAATACCTCACACGTCCTCTAGGGGACAGGCTTTTCTCTTCCACTGACATCTCGCTTTCAGAAAAGGATGTCTGGGAAAGTTCTCTAACTTTTGTGGAGAAATGTAAGGCCATCCACCTTCTGCTGAAAGTTGTTTTTACAAGGATTATCTCGGTTAATTATAAATGGATTGATAACTTTATTTCTTTGGTAACTTTTTAGGGTTTTCCTTCCACTGATTGAAAGGATGCTGTGAATTAGTAGAGTAACTGATGGGCGGGGCAGGCAGTGCTGGGCCATGGGTGGGTGGTGATGGAATGTGGAATCAGGGAGGAGGGTTTGGACTCTGGGTGCAACTTGCAGTCCTGCCATGTCCTTGCTGGTCTCTCTGAGCATCCTTCCTTTTCATCACCTGAAGAAGAAAAAGAGGCAGGAATGGATAGCATGTAGAATTTGTATAAGGACGATAATTGCTTAATGGAAAGATTGTTTACACAGCCCAGTACAAAGCAGTCACATATAAAGAGAAGGCTTCATCTACGCATATATCCATCCATCTTTAAACGACTACTGAGCATCTCCTATGACCTGACACTGAACTACACACCATAAATTCAGTTACAGGCACAATTTAGAACAGGTTCTTGCTCTTGTGGAGCTGACTTTTCAATAAGGGAGGCAACAAGCATCCTGCCACATAAGAGAGATTTGGGAAAGTAGTAATCACTGCAAAGGACAAAGAATATCCACAACAGCAAAATGATACGGACGGACTGCCGAGGGGAGGAGGCTGTGCCATTTCAGCTGACACTTGGATGAGTGGACGACAGTGTCCAGTGACAGATCCAGGGAAGAGTGCTCCATGAAGAGGGAATGACAAGGTCAGAGACCAGAGGGCAAATGGTACTTGGCCAGGTAGGGAAGGCAAGGAACGCAGCCATGTGGGATCAGGAGGACGGGACAGCCTCACGTGACAGAAAACCCACCCCTGTTTAATTAGGGGCATGGCGAAGGTCATAGGAAAAAGAAATACAAATGTCTCGGGTGTTTTGTAAAAGAAGATACGGATGAGAGAGCCAGAGAGATGAGTGGGTTCTTCACTTCCCGTGGGTGCATTATTTGCTGTCCTGATTACTCGTGACATCTTTCTTTCCATCACTCAGCTGGAGCCTAAGATACTCTCAGTTGAGAACAAAAGGGGTCTGGGAAGAGGCTAGAAAAGAAGGGTTCTGTACTTACAGGTATACTTTCACCCAGCTGGTCATGGCTGGCATCCTTCTTCCATAAGTGAAGTGAAAAACTTTGATCAAGAAATGAGAGACCCTCTCCTTGGCCAAGACTTAACGGGGCTCTGCCTGGTGCCCAGTCCTTGTGGACCTTCCCTGTTTCCCACAGACACAAACGCTCACCCAGTGGTATCTGGCCCATCTAAAATCAACTCCTCACACCACCTACATGGTGCTTCACCAAAGAGATGGTGTTTTCTTTCATCTGTTGTATCCAGATCTGACAGTGATCATTTTCAAACGAGTCACAAAGCATACCTGGCCCGAGAGACTCATTTGCAAGCCAGTATTTGCAGGGAGAGAGGAGAACCAGGAGTTAAAAACACTGTAGTGCTGGTCCAATTTTTTCTCTTCCCCAAAGGGTCTTTTATTCAGGTCCCTAATTCAGTTTAGAAACTGGAGACCAGGGGTCCATCAGTCTTCAGTGTTTCTGTGACAAGTGTTTACTGCCCTTGCTATGGCAAAGCAACAGGTCATTCACACATTCTCTCTAGAATGAACTTGTGTCTTGGGAGGGGGGAAAGTATGCCTTTAAAAAAAGGCAGACATCTGGCCTTGGGCTCACAAAAGAGCTGAGATATAGAGACATGTTGGCAAATGAAAGGCATTCATTGCCGTACTTAATATGAAATAGCAATGTTGTTTGAAAGTCATCTTTTCTCAGTGATTTCTGTATTTGCACAGAAAAGCCTAGAACGGCTGGCCCTGGAAGCGGCATCTCTGCTGAGTTTTGCAGCCCTTTTCCTTCACAGGCCCATGGCTAATGGCTCCTGAGTGAGGACCCCAAGCCAGACTGACCGCCTGTGTTCACATCCCAGCTCTCCTGTTTGCTAAGGGTTCCACAGTGGCAGGAGACTTACCTCTTTGTGTTCCCTTCAAAACGGAATCAGTCATAGAATGGTTGTGTAAAAATGGTAAGGTACTGGGAACAGTGCCTGGTGCAGAGTCAGTGATGTCTGAATGTCAGCTGCTCATCATCTTTTCCTATTATTTAGAGCTGTGTTTATGATTCAACTCCTAGGACTGCCAGGCTCATCACAGAACACTGGAAAATTAGGCTGCCCTTAATATTCTCCAAAATACGTCGCAATAACCATAGTTCAACAAAGCAAAACCACTTAACTTGGAAAATAAAACACTGTGTTTTGATCCATGCTTGGGTATCTTTTCTCCCAGTCCACTTAAAAGAGTTTTTTTTTTTTTCTTTTATTTATTGATGATACAACCGGGAAAAAAGCTGAAGACCATATATCACAATGAGGAAATTTTGTGATTTCTGCCATCATGAGCCAGAGAGATCACTGGGGAGCAAACACACAGCAAAGGGGAAACTTACTGACCCTCATTGATAGAGGACCTCTGTCCATAGTACCGAGGAAGAGGATTGTAAGTTACAGTTTGCGCAGACTCCTCTAAATACCATAGGTAATGCCACATAAATGCATGTGATCAGAAGAGAGCCATAATTTTTTATTACTTTGGCTGAATATCTGAAAGTTGAGTACTGGTAACTGGAAGATTACTTATCCAAATTTCTTAAAGCACTATATTATAAATGAATGGCTCACAAAGTATGGTCCAGGTACTGCCTGTTATTTCCAAAAACCTCACAGTTATAAGGGTCAGAATTATGTAATTTAAATGTTTTTAATAGATTATTGCTTGTCTGACGTGTAGCATAAGTCAATTAGTTTTCCATAATATTTGACAGATGTCACCTTCTAGGTGTTGCATTAAATCAGCTTTAGACTTGCAGCAAGTTGATCTGCTTTTGTTTACCCGCAGTGACAAATGAAGAGACTGAGTGGGTGAAATGAAAGACATCTTGAGCACCAAAAGAAGACCAAAACTTTGAGAACTCGTGGATTTTTTTTTAAGACAATTAATTTTAATTTCACTTGAGCACCACCTAGTGAAAATTTTAAGAAATAAATTGGATTTTTCCCGTCAAGTCTTTCAAACAAGGAAAACAGTAAAGTGAATTGAGTTCATTTTGAAGTCAGCTCAATGTAAATTGCACTTCCTAAAGTGATCAAGGAAACAAATATGCTCCATTTAAAAACGAGAAGGCCTGTAGTCTCACTATTTATGAGGTCAAGGAAGAAGGATCACTTGAGCCCAAGAGTTAAGAGTCCTGCTTGTAACATTGTAAAATCCCATTTAAAAAAAAAATTGGAAGCAACTTTACATTTGCAAAACTCTTGTTTTTTTTTTCTAGTTATAAACTGAAACTTACCCATCTTACCTGTTTTGCAAATAAAAAGTATCCTAGGTTACTGGGCTCTAACTGACATGCAAATTCTCTCCTAAACAGACCCTGCATAGTGTTGTCCGATGAATCTCCCCAGAACTCAGCTCCAAATGTGCTTCCTCATGCTTTTTATTGCTCAGCAGAGCAGGAATCACAGTGATGTAGCAGTTTGCTGTTTGAAAGGCACCGTTGAACGCTGTGACAACATTCCCAGCAGCGAGCCTAGCAGAAGGGCGACCTATCATTTATTACCCAAACTTCGACATTTGGTGGGTGAAAAGAAACAAAATCAGTGGGATGCTAGGACAATAGCACAACATAACCAGACTGCTCTGGGCAAATCTGCTTATGACACGGGCATGTCACTGCACCCCACCTACCAAAAATGTGACACAGAGCGGTTAAGAAACTTACCTGAGAGAACACAGCTAGGAAGGGGCAGAAGCAGGATTAAAAACCCCGATGTGCTGGCTCCACAGGCTGCTCTCAACACTATTTCCCTCCTTGTCTGAACCCTGAGGAACCTGCACATCATGGCTCACATGGGTCCTGGTGGCTCTGACTCCCACTGCTGCCCTGTGGAAACTCTGGGTTGATTTCTGCACAAGCCCTGGAGAACAGTTTTCTGCTTGAGATCTTTACTCCAAGTGGATTTCCCTCCTCCACTGCCCTTGCCTCAGTTACTCTGGGTTAAAACACTTCATTCATTCCAAAGGCCCCATCAAAGACGGCTAATGCCTTGTGTTCTTGCTGTTCCCAGCATCTTGAGTACCTCCCTATTCACAGGGCCCCATATCTCTCCATAGGCAGCCCCGTCTGACATCTCCAGGACCCTCACACTGGCCCTTCTTCCCTGTCACTGCTCATTGAACTCACGGCTTGGGTACTTCGTGTTTGTATTATCGTGATGAAAACTATTTATTTTCCTTAATTGTCGTGTAACTGATTTTCAAAAGCAAATTTTGTTGTTTTACACAAAGAGTGTATTGCCTGTACTTTATGTTTTATTGCTAGATCTAATCAGGAAAAGGAGTTCATTTAAAATTAAAGTTTTACTAAACACAGACATCAGACATAACACTTACATCAAACACCACCGTGACTTCCTGGACACAGTGAATGCAACATCATTTGTACTTTCCTGAAGGGAAACTTGGGGTTGGGGAGAAAGAAGGCAGTGAAGAAAGAAGATGGTGGAAAACCCTGCCAACCAGAGCCTGGGCACCCTAGAAGTGACTGTTAGCGTGACATCAGCTAACCAGGATGTATCTAATGAATTGGGACCTGGAACCAGATATGGAAGCAGAGATAGGATCAGTGTCAGCCCCTGGCTAATTCTTTCCAGTACCAAAATCCAGAAATTATGCAACTCACCATGTCCCCACAATGCGTGTGGCTAACAACATTAATGCACATAGACAAGAGGAAGTTTGCCTTGGCTCATCAGATACCTTAACTAGTACGTTTGCCAGTG